>NC_053028.1:668664293-668766068 GCF_003073215.2 Triticum urartu
ACTTTATAGAAATAATTGATCTCTCATGTTTCACTTATATCATTTTGAGATTCCTTTAGAACAACATGGTAATTCACTTTGGTTATAAATTTTAAATGCTAAGAGAAGTTGGATGCTTGATATATGATTTTGAGATATAAAGGTGGTAATATTAGAAGTGTGCTAGTTGAGTAATTGTGAAATTGATGAATACTTGTGTTGAAGTTGGCAAGTCCCGTAGCATGCACGTATGGTGAACATTATGTGGCAAATTTAAAGCATGGGGTGTTCTTTGATTGCTTTCCTTATGAGTGGCGGTCAGGGACGAGCTTGTATTTAGGGTTTTCCCAGTCACGACGTTGTAAAACGACGGCCAGTGAATTGTAATACGACTCACTATAGGGCGAATTCGAGCTCGGTACCCGGGGATCCTCTAGAGTCGACCTGCAGGCATGCAAGCTTTTACTAAACATATCGTTGATGCTTTAATGCAATCCTATGAAAAAAAGCTTGAACTAGAAGTTTCTATCCCTAGAAAACTTCATGATGAGTGGGAACCTACTATTAAAATTAAGATTAAAGATTATTAATGCTATGCTTTGTGTGATTTGGGTGCTAGTGTTTCCACGATTCCAAAAACTTTGTGTGATGTGCTAGGTTTCCGTGAATTTGATGATTGTTCTCCAAATTTGCATCTTGTGTATTCCACCATTAAGAAACCTATGGGAAGGATTAATGATGTTCTTATTGTTGCAAATAGGAATTATGTGCCCGTAGATTTCATTTTTCTTGATATAGATTACAATCCTACATGTCCTATTATTCTTGGTAGACCTTTCCTTAAAACGATTGGTGCAATTATTGACATGAAACAAGGAAATATTAGATTCCAATTTCCGTTCAGGAAAGGCATGGGACACTTTACTAGGAAGAAAATTAAATTTCCTTATGAATCTATTATGAGAGCCACTTATGGATTGCATACCAAAGATGACAATACCTAGATCTATTCTTGTTTTTATGCCTAGCTAGGGGCGTTAAACGATAGCGCTTGTTGGGAGGCAACCCAATTTTATTTTTGTTATTTGCTTTTTGTTCCTATTTATTAATAAATAAATCATCTAGCTTCGGTTATGATTGTGTTTTTATGTGTTAATTAGTGTTTGTGCCAAGTAAAGCCTTTAGGATCTTCTTGGGTGATTGTTGTTTGATCTTGCTGATAAAAACAGAAAGTATGCGCTCAAAAAAATAATTATCACTTTTTACCAGGGAGCGATAAAATACCAATTCCAACTGCAGTAGATCAATATACTTTTTATCCTGGTCGTCCTAATTTTACAGAATTTTTGGAGTTACAAAAGTATTCTAAACATCCAGATTGCTACAGACTATTATGTTTTTGACATATTCTGTTTTTTGCGTGTTGTTTGCTTATTTTGATGACTCTATGAGTAGTATCGGGGGGTATGAACCATACAGAAGTTGGAATACAATAGGTTTAACAACAATATAAATAAATAATGAGTTCATTACAGTACCTTAAAGTGATGGTTTATTTCTTATACTGACGGAGCTCATGAGATTTTTTGTTGAAGTTTTGTGTTGTGGATTTTTCAAGTTTTTGGGTAAAGATTTGATGGATTTTGGAATAAGGAGTGGCAAGAAAATAAGCTTGGGGATGCCCAAGGAATCCCAAGGTAAAATTCAAGGACAACGAAAAGCCTAAGCTTGGGGATGCCCTGGAAGGCATCCCCTCTTTCGTCTTCGTCTATCGGTATAACTTTACTTGAGGCTATATTTTTATTCACCACATGATATGTGTTTTGCTTGGAGCGTCTTGTATGACTTGAGTCTTTGATTTTTAGTTTACCAAAATCATCCTTGCTGTACACACCTTTTGGGAGATACACGCATGAATCGGAATTTATTAGAATACTCTATGTGCTTCACTTATGTCTTTTGAGCTAGATAATTTTGCTCTAGTGCTTCACTTATATCTTTTTAGAACACGATGGTGGTTTTATTTTATAGAAATTATTGATCTTTCATACTTCACTTATAGTATTTTGAGAGTCTTTTAGAACAGCATGGTAATTTGCTTTGGCTATAAAACTAGTCCTAATATGATGGACATCCAAGATGGGTATAATAAAAAGTTTCATATAAAGTGCGTTGAATACTATGAGAAGTTTGATGCTTGATATTGTTTTGAGACATGAGGATGGTGATATTAGAGTCATGCTAGTAGATTAATTGTGAATTTGAGAAATACTTGTGTTGAGGTTTGCAAGTCCCGTAGCATGCACGTATGGTAAACGTTGTGTAACAAATTTGAAGCATGAGGTGTTTCTTTGATTGTCTTCCTTATGAGTGGCGGCCGGGGACGAGCGATGGTCTTTTCCTACCAATCTGTCCCCCTAGGAGCATGCACGTAGTGCTTGGTTTTGATGACTTGTAGATTTTTGCAATAAGTATGTGAGTTCTTTATGACTAATGTTGAGTCCATGGATTATACGCACTCTCACCCTTCCACCGTTGCTAGCCTCTATAGTACCGCACAACGTTCGCCGGTACCATAAACCCACCATCTACCTTCCTCAAAACAGCCACCATACCTACCTATTATGGCATTTTCATAGCCATTCCGAGATATATTGCCATGCAACTTTCCATTGTTCCGTCCATTATGAGACACTCCATCATTGTCATATTTCCTTGCATGATCATGTAGTTGACATTGTATTTGTGGCAAAGCCACCATTCATAATTTTTTCATACATGTCACTCTTGATTCATTGCCCAGCCGGTACACCGCCGGAGGCACGCATATAGAGTCATATTTTGTTCTAAGTATCGAGTTGTAGTCCTTGAGTTGTAAATAAATAGAAGTGTGACGATCATCATTATTAGAGCATTGTCCCGTGTGAGGAAAAACAAGAGAGAAGGCCAAAGAGGCCAAATAAAAAAGGAGAAAAATAGAGAAGGGACAATGCCACTATCCTTTTTCCACACTTGTGCTTCAAAGTAGCACCATGATCCTCATGATAGAGAGTCTCTTATTTTGTAACTTTCATATACTAGTGGGAATTTTCGTTATAGAACTTGGCTTGTATATTCCAATAATGGGCTTCCTCAAAATTCCCTAGGTCCCCATGAGCAAGCAAGATGGATGCACACCCACTTAGTTTATTTTGTTGAGCTTTCATACATTTATAGGTCTAGTGCACCCGTTGCATGGCAATCCCTACTCACTCACATTGATATCTATTGATGGGCATCTCCATAGCCCATTAATACGCCTAGTTGATGTGAGATAATCTTCCTCCTTTTTGTCTTCTCCACAACCACCACTCTATTCCACCTATAGTGCTATGTCCATGGCTCACGCTCATGTATTGCGTGAAAGTTGAAAAAGTTTGAGAATACTAAAGTATGAAACAATTGCTTGGCTTGTCATCGGGGTTGTGCATGATTTGAATATTTTGTGTGACGAAGATGGAGCATAGCCAAACTATATGATTTTGTAGGGATGAACTTTCTTTGGCCATGTTATTTTGAGAAGACATGATTACTTTCTTAGTATGCTTGAAGTATTATTATTTTTTATGTCAATATTAAACTTTTGTCTTGAATCTTTCGGATCTGAACATTCATGCCACAATACAGAAAATTACATTGATAATTATGTTAGGTAGCATTCCACATCAAAAATTATGTTTTTATCATTTACCTACTCGAGGACAAGCAGGAATTAGGCTTGGGGATGCTTGATACATCTCCAACGTATCTATAATTTTTTATTGTTCCATGCTATTATATTATCTGTTTTGGATGTTTAATGGGTTTTAATATACTCTTTTATATTATTTTTGGGACTAACCTATTAACCGGAGGCCTAGTGTCAGTTTCTGTTTTTTTTGCCTATTTTAGAGTTTCGCAGAAAAGGAATACCAAACGGAGTTCAAATGGAACGGAACCTTCACGATGATCTTTCTTGGACCGAAAGCAATCCAGAAGACTTGGAGTCGAAGTCTGGAACATCACGAGGAATCCACGAGGCAGGAGGGCGCGCGCCCACCCTCGTGGGCCCCTCATAGCTCCACCTACGTACTTCTTTCGCCTATATATACTCCTATACCCTAAAAACATCAGGGAGAGCCACGAAACCACTTTTCCACCGCCGCAATCTTCTGTACCCGTGAGATCCCATCTTGGGGCCTTTTCCGCCGATCTGCCGGAGGGGGAATCGATCACGGAGGGCTTCTACATCAATACCATTGCCTCTCCGATGAAGCGTGAGTAGTTTACCACAGACCTTCGGGTCCATAGTTATTAGCTAGATGACTTCTTCTCTCTCTTTGATTCTCAATACAAAGTTCTCCTCGATCTTCTTGGAGATCTATTCGATGTAATACTCTTTTGCGGTGTGTTTGCCGAGATCCGATGAATTGTAGATTTATGAACAAGATTATATATGAATATTATTTGGTTCTTCTCTGAATTCTTGTACGCATGATTTGATATATTTGCAAGTCTCTTCTAATTATTGGTTTAGTTTAGCCTACTAGATTAATCTTTCTTGCAATGGGCGATGTGCTTAGCTTTGGGTTCAATCTTGCGGTGTCCTTTCCCGGTGACAGTAGGGACAACAAGGCACGCATTGTATTGTTGCCATCGAGGATAAAAAGATGGGGTTTATATCATATTGTTTGAGTTTATCCGTCTACATCATGTCATCTTGCTTAATGCGTTACTCTGTTCTTATGAACTTAATACTCTAGATGCATGCTGGATAGCGGTCGATGTGTGGAGTAATAGTAGTAGATGCAGAATCGTTTCGAGCTACTTGACACGGATGTGATGCCTATATTCATGATCATAGCCTTAGATATCTTCATAACTATGCGCTTTTCTATCAATTGCTCGGCAATAATTTGTTCACCCACCGTAATACATGCTATCTTGAGAGAAGCCACTAGTGAAACCTATGGTCCCCGGGTGTCTCTTTCTTATTATATTGCATCTCTTTTATTTTCATCGCATCTCGTTTACTATTTTGCAATCTTTACTTTTCAATCTATACAACAAAAATACCAAAAATATTTACTTTACTATCTTTATTTATTAGATCTCACTTTTGCGAGTGACCGTGAAGGGATTGGCAACCCCTTTATCGCGTTGGTTGCAAGGTTCTTAATTGTTTGTGCAGGTACTAGGTGACTTGTGCGTTGTCTCCTACTGTATTGATGCCTTGGTTCTCAAAACTGAGGGAAATACTTACGCTACTTTGCTGCATCACCCTTTTTTCTTCAAGGAAAAACCAACGCATGCTCAAAAGGTAGCAAGGAGGTGTACGCCCTGGTGACGAAGGCGGTGCTGGAGGTGAACGAGTACAACCCGAGCGGGCGCTACTTGGTGCCGGAGTTGTGGAACTTCAAGGAGAATCGGAAGGCAACCCTCAAGGAGATGGTGAGTTCGTCCTCAAGCAGTGGTGCGCACTCAACAAGAGGAAGCGCTGAGCTGAGCACCCTGATGTGACTGAAGCAGAGCAGTGAGCTACTGAACCCCAATGTTTGATAAACAGTCTAGATATGAATTGTGACTGAAGCAGAGTGGTGAACTGAACCTTGACCTGCTGCATTGATTCCCTCTGTTTGTTGTCTCATGAATGGTTGGTTAGTTGTCGGAGTTTAGTGGCCGGATTATTATTCAGCTTTGACATGAATGCTGGTAATTTTAGAATGTGAAATGCCATTTTAGAACAGTGTATTTTGTGTTAGACTGCTAATTTCAATGGGTGACGCCTGTTTTTTAGATTGTGATGACAGGTTCTCTTATTTGATTTGCATGAATGTTGTATATTCCTTATGCTCGGCATGCCTAACAAAACCCTATTCATTTTTTCATGGACGGATGCCTAACAATTGTCATGGCCCTTTCTGCACCGGAGCAGAATTGATAGCTAGGGTTCATTGCAAATCTTAGAAAAGGGGGCAAAGTCCAGCTCGCGTGCACGGCATATTCACCATAAGAAGAATCACATGTGTTTTGAATTGGCTCGCCGAAGATGGATGCTCATTACAGGTAAGCCACGAGCGGGTTGTATAGCTCAGCTGAAAACGGCGAGAAGGCAAATAGTACGATACGGTGGATTGGAACAGTAATCTTTACCTAATAATAAAGTAAATTGGATTTCTTTCGGCCGTCATGACATTTTTCACAAAAGTCCCTCTATTTCAGAGAATTCAAACCGCAGTCCTGTATTAAATTAAAACGAATCGTTATTTTCGCATTTTACACAAAAGTCCCTGTCTTTTCTTGAAATCAACCCGCCGTCCGGATTTAAGTCACACCCGAACCGTTATTTTATGTCTTTCGAAAAACCCCTGATGTTTTAGATAATTCATTCACGGATCATATTTAAGTCAAGCAAATGCTTTTTAAAATCATCCATATCTTTTAAACCGTAACTCCGATTTGAACGTGTTATATATGAAATTTGATTAGAAAAATATGTAGAATATGAATATGACATTATTTTTACCTGTTAAGTATTTTTAAATATTATTTTGGAATATATTTGAGTCAAACAAAATGATTTTCTAAATTATCTGTATCTTTTAAACCATAACTTCGATTTTAACATATTATATATGAAATTTTATTAGAAAAATGTGTGGAATCTAAATATGATGTTAATTTTACCTGTTAAATATATTTTTAATATTATTATGGAAGCAAACTTATAATTTATAGCGCAAGATTCCTTTTTTTGCATACCGGCGGCGATCCGGATTGCGAATAAACACCCAACTATAACCATATACGGAAAATAAAACATCGATAACTACACGTGCATAGCTCTGAAAAATGTTACAGGGGAAAACAACAGATTTCTCATCACGAGAGTGAGAGAAAGCGAGCGAGAGAGAGAGGGAGAGGGAGGAGAGAGGGAGAGAGGGAGAGAGAGACGCCTTAGGATTAGCCATATTCAACACACGTCTTTTGTTGTTTTGTGTGAACACCGAGGCCATCGCCGGCGAGGGTGAGAAGGAGGATAAGCGGCAACACAAATATGATGCCTCGCAAAAATAAAGCAGATGAGCCTATTGTGGTGTTTACTGATGGTTGTTGAGTTAAGAGCGTGTGTTATGTTTTCTCTCCCGTTGCAATGCACGGGCTCTTTTGCTAGTAACGTTAAATAGCGCTTCACAATGGTAGGGGGAGCGAAGCGAGCCGCTTGATCGTGTCGCGAGCTTCGATCCGGGCCGTCCGTTAACTGAAAACTTGAACAGCTGCTAACTGAAAAGGTACTGTCGGGGTTCTGGAACAGAGTATGTCAATGCACCCTCTGCTGCTATGCTGATTGTTGGATTCGACAAGGCTCCAGCTCGGATGGACCCACCATCTCGCGGAATGTAGGAAACTGTCTCACCAATCCGAAAAGGTCCTGCACAAATGGCCCGCCTTCCAGCGACCATGGAGACCTGTAGCTAATAAGCCAGGGCGACGAAAATTGTGCGATTCACAATGCTCGGGACACACACACCACACAACCTGCAGTAGTTTACTTACTTACTCTGAGGACAAGTTGTTGAACTGGTCTGTCCATGTCCATGCACATGCGCAGGCACGCACGCACGCGCGTACAAAAGCTCTCAACCGGGGTTGAATTTACTTTTCATGAATAGGATCTCGTGCTTCCGGTGCAAGCCGTTGAATTAGTTCTTGCAAGTGCGCACGTGATACATAACTACCGAAAAAGGTTTTCGCCCCGTTTTATAAATAAAGCAAACCGCCAGAGAGCACACATACAAGGACTAAGGACTAGTCCACACACACCAAGTCTCACAACACAGTACAAAGGTTCTGCTGAGGGCACAGCTCAAAAGGACCAAAAAATAAAAACTAGAAAAAGCCGACGAGGAAAGCGTCTAGTCTGGTTCCGGCAGGGGCGGCGGCGACAGACGGACAACCATCGAGCGGAGGTCGGCGATGAAGGAGGAGATGACGTCGCGGTCTTGAGGGCGGCTAAGCGGCCGCCAAAGCTGCAAGAAACCCGAAAGTTTGAAGAGAGCGTCAGTAGCCCGTCGAAGAGGAGTGCGGTGGATCACAAGCTTATTACGGATCGTCTAGAGGGTCCAAGCGAGGACCCCAATCTCAAGCCACCTAATGTGGCGAGACGACACGGGGGACATCTGGAGTTCGGCAAATAAGTCTAGAAAGTTGGTGTGGCACCAATTCCCACCAATCGCTTGGCGAAAGCAGCTCCAGATGAACTGAGCGGATACGCAGGAGAAGAAAATGTGATTCGAGTCTTTGGGGACACCGTAAAGCGGGCAGATGCCAGTGCCCGGGCCATTCCGCTTGCGAACCTCAACCCCGGACGGGACCCGACCGCGAATCCATTGCCACATGAAGATACGAATCTTCAGTGGTAGGCGGATGGACCACACCGTCGAGAGGGGGAGGGGGGCGATAGCCAGGTACAGAGTCTTCGTGGAGAATTGCCCCAAAGGATCAAGGCGCCAGCGCACCAGGTCAGGGCCACCATCCACCATAGGTTCGTGGAGGGCAACATAGTCTAGCAACTCACGCCAGGCGGCGGATTCCAAGGGCCTGATACGTCTCCAACGTATCTATAATTTTTGATTGCTCCATGCTATATTATCTACTGTTTTGAACCATATTGAGCTTTATTTTCCACTTTTATATTATTTTTGGGACTAACCTATTAACCGGAGGCCCAGCCCAAAATTGTTGTTTTTTGCCTATTTCAGTGTTTCAGAGAAACAGAATATCAAACAGAGTCCAAACGGAATGAAACCTTCGGGAACGTGATTTTCTTATCAGATAAGACCCAGGAGACTTGGACCCTCCGTCAAGAAAGCCACGAGGCGGTCACGAGGGTGGAGGGCGCCCCCCTAGGGCGCGCCCCTAAAATTTCTCCAACATATCTATAATTTTTTATTGCTTCATGCTATATTATCTACTGTTTTGGGCATTATTGGGCTTTATTATCCACTTTTATATTAATTTCGGGACTAACCTATTAACCGGAGGCCCAGCCCATATTTGCTATTTATGCCTATTTCAGTGTTTTGAAGAAAAGGAATATCAGACGGAGTCGAAACGGAACGAAATCAATTAGAAAAGTTATTTTTGGAACGAAAGCCTCCCGATGGACTTGGACCCCATGTCAAGGAAGGAAGGAGGAGCTCACGAGGGTAGGGGGCGCCCACCCCCCTAGGGCGCACCCCCTGCCTCGTGGGGCCCTCGTGGCTCCCCTGACGTGCTTCTTCTGCCTATATAACTCCATATACCCTAAAACTTCCAGAACGGAAAATAGATCGGGAGTTCCGCCGCCAGAAGCCTCCGTAGCCACCAAAAGTCAATCGGGACCCTGTTCCGGCACCCTGCCGGAGGGGGGAACCCTAACCGGTGGCCATCTTCATCATCCCGGTGCTCTCCATGATGAGGAGGGAGTAGTTCTCCCTCGGGGCTGAGGATATGTACCAGTAGCTATTGGTTTGATCTCTCTCTCTCTCGTGTTCTTGATTTGGCACGATCATGATGTATCGCGAGCTTTGCTATTATAGTTGGATCCTATGTTTCTCCTCCCCCTCTTCTCTCTTGTTATGAATTGAGTTTCCCCTTTGAAGTAATCTTATCGGATTGAGTCTTTAAAGATTTGAGAATACTTGATGTATGTCTTGCCATGGATATTTGTGGTGACAATGGGATACCACGTGCCACTTGATGTATGTTTTGGTGACAAACTTGTGGGTTCCGCCCATGAACCTATGCATAGCGGTTGGCACACATTTTCGTCGTGATTCTCCGGTAGAAACTTTGGGGCACTCTTTGAGGTCCTTTGTGTTGGTTGAATAAATGAATCTGAGATTGTGTGACGCATATCGTATAATCATACCCACGGATACTTGAGGTGACATTGGAGTATCTAGGTGACATTAGGGTTTTGGTTGATTTGTGTCTTAAGGTGTTATTCTAGTACGAACTCTAGGGCTGTTTGTGACACTTATAGGAATAGCCCAACGGATTGATTGGAAAGAATAACTTTGAGGTGGTTTCGTACCCTACCATAATCTCTTCGTTCGTTCTCCGCTATTAGTGACTTTGGAGTGACTCTTTGTTGCATGTTGAGGGATAGTTTTATGATCCAATTATGTTAGTATTGTTGAAGGAACTTACACTAGTGAAAGTATGAACCCTAGGCCTTATTTCCACACATTGCAATACCGTTTACGCTCACTTTTATCACTTGCTACCTTGCTGTTTTTATTATTTCAGATTACAAAACTATTATCTACTATCCATATTGCACTTGTATCACCATCTCTTCGCCGAACTAGTGCACCTATACAATTTACCATTGTATTGGGTGTGTTGGGGACACAAGAGACTCTTTGTTATTTGGTTGCAGGGTTGCTTGAGAGAGACCATCTTCATCCTACGCCTCCTACGGATTGATAAACCTTAGGTCATCCACTTGAGGGAAATTTGCTACTGTCCTACAAACTTCTGCACTTGGAGGCCCAACAACGTCTACAAGAAGAAGGTTGTGTAGTAGACATCAAGCTCTTTTCTAGCGCCGTTTCCGGGGAGGTGAGTGCTTGAAGGTATATCTTTAGATCTTGCAATCGAGTCTTTTAGTTTCTTGTTTTATCACTAGTTTAGTTTATAAAAGAAAACTATATAAAAATGGAATTGAGTTTTTCTCATACACTTCACCTTTTTAATATCTTTCGGGAGTATGATGGAAAGGATAATTGTGCTCAAGTGCTAGAAGAAGAAATCTATAAAATGTTTGGCACTAAATATTTGAATCATAAGCATGATTGCAATGTTGTTAGTACGAATTCCTTGAATATCCATGATGCCAATGATATGCAAAGCCACAAGCTTGGGGAAGCTATGTTTGATGAAGATGATATTTTTAGTCCCCCAAGTTTTGATGTGCAAATTTATTATGATATTAGCATGCCTCCTATTTATGATGATTATGTTGATGAAAGTGGTTTCAGAGAGGTCATGACTTTTTTTTGTGATGAATCCACTATTTCGGAAAAGGTTCCAATTGATTATGAGAACAAAGTTGCTATCTATGATGATTATTGTGATGACTTGTATGCTATAAAGAATAGTGATATCTATGAATCTTGTCATCATGATTTTATTTTTCGATTGGATTATGCCTCACATGATAATTATTTTGTTGAGTTTGCTCCCACTATTATTCATGAGAAGAATTTTGCTTATGTGGAGAGTAATAAAAATTCTATGCTTGTAGATCATGAAAAGAATGCTTTAGGTGCTGGTTATATTTTTGAATTCATTCATGATGCTACTGAAAATTATTATGAGGGAGGAACATATGCTTGTAGGAGTTGCAATAATATCAAGTTCCCCCTCTATGTGCTTAAATTTTTGAAGTTATGCTTGTTTTGTTCTCCTATGCTAGTTGATTATTGTTCCCACAAGTTGTTTGCTCACAAAATCCCTATGCATAGGAAGTGGGTTAGACATAAATGTGCTAGTCATATTCTTCAAGATGCTCGCTTTATGTTACAATTCTTATCTTTTATGTGAGCATCGTTGAAATCATCATGCCTAGCTAGGGGTGTTAAACGATAGCGCTTGTTGGGAGGCAACCCAATTTTATTTTTGTTCCTTAATTTTTGTTCCTGTTTAGTAATAAAAAATTCATCTAGCCTCTTCTTAGATGTGGTTTTATGCTTTTAATTAGTGTTTGTGCCAAGTAGAACCTTTGGGAAGACTTTGGGAAAGTCTTGTTGATCATGCTGTAAAAACAAACAGAAACTTTAGCGCTCACGAGAACTGCTGCCATTTTTATTTGGAGAGTGCTATTTAGTTAATTATTTTTGCAGATAATTAATAGATAAATTCCTCAGGTCCAGCAATTGTTTTAGAATTTTATGAGTTCCAGAAGTATACGTTTGATCCAGATTACTACAGACTGTTCTGTTTTTGACAGATTCTGTTTTCGATGTGATGTTTGCTTATTTTGATGAATCTATGAGTAGTATCGGAGCGTATGAACCATAGAGAAGTTGGAATACAGTAGATATTAAACCAATATGAATTTAGAATGAGTTCATTACAGTACCTTATGATGGTGATTTGCCTTCTTATACTAACGGAGCTTACGAGTTTTCTACTTTAAGTTTTGTGTTGTGAAGTTTTCAAGTTTTGGATAAGGATTCGATGGACTACGGAATAAGGAGTGGCAAGATCCTAAGCTTGGGGATGCCCAAGGCACCCCAAGGTAATATTCAAGGACAACCAAGAGCCTAAGCTTGGGTATGCCCCGGAAGGCATCCCCTCTTTCATCTTCGTTCATCGGTAACTTTACTTGGAGCTATATTTTTATTCGCCACATGATATGTGTTTTACTTGGAGCGTCAATTTATTTTGTTAGGATTTGCTTGCTGTTTGAATAGAGTACCAAGATCTGAAATTATTAAATGTTAGAGAGTCTTCACATAGTTGCATAATTATTCGACTACTCATTGATCTTCACTTATATCTTTCGGAGTAGTTTGTCATTTGCCCTAGTGCTTCACTTATATCTTTTAGAGCATGGTGGCAGTTTTATTTTGAAGAAATAGATGAACTCTCATGCTTCACTTAGATTATTTTGAGAGTCTTAAATAGCATGGTAATTTTCTTAAAATCCTAATATGATGGGTATACAAGATTAATAATAAAATTCTCTTATGAGTGTGTTGCATACTAAGAGAAGTTTGATGCTTGATGATTGTTTTGAGATATGGAGATGGTGATATTAGAGTCATGCTAGTTGAGTAGTTGTGAATTTGAGAGATACTTGTGTTGAAGTTTGTGATTCCCGTAGCATGCATGTATGGTGAACCGTTATGTGATGAAGTCGGAGCATGATTTATTTATTGATTGTCTTCCTTATGAGTGGCGGTCGGGGACGAGCGATGGTCTTTTCCTACCAATCTATCCCCCTAGGAGCATGCGCGTAGTACTTCGTTTCGATAACTAATAGATTTTTGCAATAAGTATGTGAGTTCTTTATGACTAATGTTGAGTCCATGGATTATACGCACTCTCACCCTTCCACCTTTGCTAGCCTCTCTAATACGGCGCACCTTTCGCCGGTACCATAAACCCACCATATACCTTCCTCCAACCAGCCACCATACCTACCTATTATGGCATTTCCATAGCCATTCCGAGATATATTGCCATGCAACTTTCCACTGTTCCGTTATTATGACACGCTTCATCATTGTCATATTGCTTAGAATGATCATGTAGTTGACATAGTATTTGTGGCAAAGCCACCATTCATAATTCTTTCATACATGTCACTCATGCATCCTTGCACATCCCGGTACACCGCCGGAGGCATTCATATAGAGTCATACTTTGTTCTAGTATCGAGTTGTAAATAAATAGAAGTGTGATGATCATCATTCAATAGAGCATTGTCCCAAAAAAAGAGAAAGGCCAAAAAAAGAAAGGCCAAATAAAAAAAGGAAAGTCCAAATAAAAAAAGGAAAGGCCAAATAAAAAATAAATAAAAAGGGGCAATGCTACTATCCTTTTTCCACACTTTTGCTTCAAACTAGCACTACGATATAGCGAGTCTCATATGTTGTGCTTCAAAGTAGCACCATGTTCTTCATATAGAGAGTCTCATATGTTGTCACTTTCATATACTAGTGGGAATTTTACATTATAGAACTTGGCTTGTATATTCCAATGATGGGCTTCCTCAAATTGCCCTAGGTCTTCGTGAGCAAGCAAGTTGGATGCACACCCACTAGTTTCTTTTGTTGAGCTTTCATACACTTATAGCTCTAGTGCATCCGTTGCATGGCAATCCTGACTCACTCACATTGATATCTATTGATGGGCATCTCCATAGCCCGTTGATAAGCCTAGTTGATGTGAGACTATCTTCTCCCTTTTTGTCTTCTCCACAACCACCATTCTATTCCACCTATAGTGCTATGTCCATGGCTCATGCTCATGTATTGCGTGAAGATTGAAAAGGTTTGAGAACATCAAAAGTATGAAACAATTGCTTGGCTTGTCATCGGGGTTGTGCATGATTTAAATATGTTGTGTGGTGAAGATGGAGCATAGCCAGACTATATGATTTTGTAGGGATAGCTCTCTTTGGCCATGTTATTTTGAGAAAACATGATTGCTTAGTTAGTATGCTTGAAGTATTATTATTTTTATGTCAATATGAACTTTTGTCTTGAATCTTATGGATCTGAATATTCATATCACAAGTAAGAAGAATTACATTGAAATTATGCCAACTAGCATTCCACATCAAAAATTATCTTTTTTATCATTTACCTACTCGAGGACGAGCAGGAATTAAGCTTGGGGATGCTTGATACGTCTCCAACGTATCTATAATTTTTGATTGCTCCATGCTATATTATCTACTGTTTTGGGCATTATTGGGCTTTATTATCCACTTTTATATTACTTTATAGACTAACCTATTAACCGGAGGCCCAGCCCAGATTTGCTGTTTTATGCCTATTTCAGTGTTTTGAAGAAAAGGAATATCAGACGGAGTCGAAACGGAACGAAATCAACTAGAGAAGTTATTTTTGGAACGAAAGCCACCCGATGGACTTGGACCCCACGTCAAGGAAGGAAGGAGGAGCTCACGAGAGTAGGGGGTGCGCCCACCCCGCTGGGGGGCGCCCCCTGCCTCGTGGGGCCCTCGTGGCTCCCCTGACGTGCTTCTTCTGCCTATATAACTCCGTATACCCTAAAACTTCCAGAACGGAAGATAGATCGGGAGTTCCACCGCCAGAAGCCTCCGTAGCCACCAAAAGTCAATCGGGACCCTGTTCCGGCACCCTGCCGGAGGGGGGGAACCCTAACCGATGGCCATCTTCATCATTCTGGTGCTCTCCATGACAAGGAGGGAGTAGTTCTAACTCGGGGCTGAGGGTATGTACCAGTAGCTATGTGTTTGATCTCTCTCTCTCTGGTGTTCTTGATTTGGCACGACCTTGATGTATCACGAGCTTTGCTATTATAGTTGGATCCTATGTTTCTCCTCCCCCTCTTCTCTCTTGTAATGAATTGAGTTTCCCCTTTGAAGTAATCTTATCGGATTGAGTCTTTAAAGATTTGAGAATACTTGATGTATGTCTTGCCGTGGATATCTGTGGTGACAATGGGATACCACGTGCCACTTGATGTATGTTTTGGTGACCAACTTGCGGGTTCCGCCCATGAACCTATGCATAGGGGTTGGCACACGTTTTCGTCGTGATTCTCAGGTAGAAACTTTGGGGCACTCTTTGAGGTCCTTTGTGTTGGTTGAATAAATGAATCTGAGATTGTGTGACGCATATCGTATAATCATACCCACGGATACTTGAGGTGACATTGGAGTATCTAGGTGACATTAGGGTTTTGGTTGATTTGTGTCTTAAGGTGTTATTCTAGTACGAACTATAGGGCTGTGTGTGACACTTATAGGAATAGCCCAACTGATTGATTGGAAAGAATAACTTTGAGGTGGTTTCGTACCCTACCATAATCTCTACGTTTGTTATCCGCTATTAGTGACTTTGGAGTGACTCTTTGTTGCATGTTGAGGGATAGTTTTATGATCCAATTATGTTAGTATTGTTGAGGGAACTTACACTAGTGAAAGTATGAACCCTAGGCCTTATTTCCACACATTGCAATACCGTTTACCCTCACTTTTATCACTTGCTACCTTGCTGTTTTTATTATTTCAGATTACAAAACTATTATCTACTATCCATATTGCACTTGTATCACCATCTCTTCGCCGAACTAGTGCACCTATACAATTTACCATTGTATTGGGTGTGTTGGGGACACAAGAGACTCTTTGTTATTTGGTTGCAGGGTTGCTTGAGAGAGACCATCTTCATCCTACGCCTCCTACGGATTGATAAACCTTAGGTCATCCACTTGAGGGAAATATGCTACTGTCCTACAAACCTCTGCACTTGGAGGCCCAACAACGTCTATAAGAAGAAGGCTGTGTAGTAGACATCAGCCCCCTGCCTCGTGGACCCCTCGAAGCTCCACCGACGTACTCCTTCCTCCTATATATACCTACGTACCCCCAAACGATCGGGGACGGAGCCAAAAACCTAATTCCACCGCCGCAAATTTCTGTATCCACGAGATCCCATCTTGGGGCCTGTTCCGGAGCTCCGCCGGAAGGGGAATCGATCACGGAGGGCTTCTACATCATCATCCAAGCCCCTCCGATGAAGTGTGAGTAGTTTACTTCAGACCTACGGGTCCATAGTTAGTAGCTAGATGGCTTTTCCATCTTTTTGCTCAATACAATGTTCTCCCCCTCTCTCGTGGAGATCTATTCGATGTAATCTTCTTTTTGTGGTGTGTTTGTTGAGATCGATGAATTGTGGGTTTATGATCAAGTCCATCTATGAATAATATTTGAATCTTCTCTGAATTCTTTTATATGTGATTGGCTATCTTTGCAAGTCTCTTCGAATTATCAGTTTGGTTTGGCCTACTAGATTAGTTTTTCTTGCCATGGGAGAAGTGCTTAGCTTTGCGTTCAATCTTGCGGTGTCCTTTCCCAGTGATAGAAGGGGCAGCAAGGCACTTATTGTATTGTTGCCATCGAGGATAACAAGATGTGGTTTTTATCATATTGCATGAAACTATCCCTCTACATCATGTCATCTTGCTTAAGGCGTTACTCTATTTTTAACTTAATACTCTAGATGTATGCTGGATAGCGGTCGATGAGTGGAGTAATAGTAGTAGATGCAGGTAGGAGTCGGTCTACTTGTCTCGAACGTGATGCCTATATACATGAACATACCTAGATATTCTCATAATTATGCTCAATTCTGTCAATTGCTCAACAGTAATTCATTCACCCACCGTTGAATACTTATGCTCTTTAGAGAAGCCACTAGTGAAACCTATGGCCCCCGGGTCTCTTTCTCATCATATTAATATCCATCACTTTATTATTGCTTTTCTTTTACTTTGCCTTTTACTTTTCACATTGCATCTCTATACCAAAAATACCAAAAATATTATCTATCATCTCTATCAGATCTCACTTTCGTAAATGACCGTGAAGGGATTGACAACCCCTAAGCGCGTTGGTTGCATTGAGCTATTGTTTTTGTGTAGGTACAAGGGACTCTCGCGTGTAGCCTCCTACTGGATTGATACCTTGGTTCTCAAAAACTGAGGGAAATACTTACGCTACTTTGCTCCATCATCCTCTCCTCTTCGGGGAAATCCAACGCAGTGCTCAAGAGGTAGCAAGAAGAATTTCTGGCGCCGTTGCTGGGGAGTCTGCGCAAAAGTCAACATACCAAGTACCCATGACAATCCCTATCTCCCGCATTACATTATTTGCCATTTGCCTCTCGTTTTCCTCTCCCCCACTTCACCCTTGCCGTTTTATTCACCCTCTCTCTCTCTATCCTCCGTCTCTTTCTCTATTTGCCTCTTTTTTTGCCCATTTGCTTTTTGTTTGCTCGTGTGTTGGATTGCTTGTTTGTCGTGATGGCTCAAGATAATACTAAATTGTGTGACTTCACCAATACCAACAATAATGATTTCATTAGCAATCCGATTGCTCCTCTTACCGATGTTGAATCTTGTGAAATTAATGCTGCTTTGCTGAATCTTGTCATGAAAGATCCGTTTTCCAGCCTTCCTAGTGAAGATGCCGCTACCCATCCTAATAGCTTCGTTGATTTGTGTGACATGCAAAAGAAGAAAGTTGTCGATAATGATATTGTTAAATTGAAGCTATTTCCTTTTTCGCTTAGAGATCGTGCTAAAGCTTGGTTTTCATCTTTGCCTAAAAATAGTATTGATTCATGGAACAAGTGCAAAGATGCTTTTATCTCTAAGTATTTTCCTCCCGCTAAGATCATCTCTCTTAGAAACGATATTATGAATTTTAAGCAACTTGATCATGAACATGTCGCACAAGCTTGGGAGAGAATGAAATTAATGATATGTAATTGCCCTACTCATGGTTTGAATTTGTGGATGATTATACAAAAATTTTATGCCGGATTGAATTTTGCTTCTAGAAATCTTTTAGATTCGGCCGCGGGAGGCACTTTTATGGAAATCACTTTAGGAGATGCTACTAAACTCCTAGATAATATTATGGTTGATTATTCCCAATGGCACACTAAAAGATCCACTAATAAAAAAGTGCATGCGATAGAACAAATTAATGTTTTGAGTGGAAAGATGGATGAACTTATGAAATTATTTGCTACTAAGAGTGTTTCTTCTGATCCCAATGATATGCCTTTGTCTACTTTGATTGAGAATAATAATGAATCTATGGATGTGAATTTTGTTGGTAGGAATAATTTTGGTAACAACGCGTATAGATGGAATTTTAATCCTAGGCCTTATCCTAGTAATCCTTCTAATAATTATGGAAATTTCTACAACAACTCTTTTGGAAATTTTAATAAGATGCCCTCTAAATTTGAGAGTAGTGTTAAAGAGTTTATGAATTCACAAAAGAATTTTAATACTTTGCTTGAAGAGAAATTGCTTAAAGTTGATGATTTGGCTAGGAACGTTGATAGAATTTCTCTTGAGGTTGATTCTTTAAAGCTTAGATCTATTCCTCGTAAGCATGATATCAATGAGTCTCTCAAATCCATGAGAATTTCCATTGATGAGTGTAAGGAAAGAACCGCTAGGACGCGTGCTATGAAAGATGCCTTTATTAAAGCGTGTTCTTCCAATTCATATGAAAATCAAGATGAAGATCTAAAAGTTATTGATGTGTCTCATATTAAATCTTTGTTTTTCAATATAAATCTTGATGAAACTGAATATTATCCACCTTTACCTAGAAGGCGTTCTAAAAATTCGGAGTATTTAGATCTTGATGATGAAATTGATAAAAGTGGGATTAAAAGAAATAAAACCCTAGATGTTGCTAAACCCAGTATATTGGATTTAAAGGAATTTAATTATGAAAATTGCTCTTTAATTGATTGTATTTCCTTGTTACAATCCTTGCTAAATTCTCCTCATGCTTATAGTGAAAATAAAGCCTTTACCGAACATATCATTGATGCCTTGATGCAAACTTATGAAGAAAAACTTGAGTTGAAAGTTTCTATCCCTAGAAAACTTTATGATGAGTGGGAACCTACTATTAAAATTAAAATTAAAGATTATGAGTTTCATGCTTTGTGTGATTTGGGTGCTAGTGTCTCTACTATTCCCAAAACTTTGTTTTATTTGCTAGATTTCCGTGATTTTGATGATTGCTCTCTAAATTTGCATCTTGCGGATTCCACTATTAAGAAACCTATGGGAAGAATTAATGATGTTCTTATTGTTGCAAATAGGAATTATGTGCCCGTATATTTTATCGTTCTTGATATAGATTGTAATCCTTCTTGCCCTATTATTCTCGGTAGACCTTTCTTTAGAACGGTTGGTGAAATTATTGATATGAAGGAAGGGAATATTAGATTTCAATTTCCATTAAAAAAGGGCATGGAACACTTCCCTAAAAATAAAATAAAATTACCATATGAATCTATCATGAGAGCCACTTATGGATTACCTACCAAAGATGGCAATACCTAGATCTATTCTTGCTTGTTATGCCTAGCTAGGGGCGTTAAACGATAACGCTTGTTGGGAGGCAACCCAAATTTATTTTTATTCCTTGCTTTTTGATCCTGTTTAGTAATAAATAATTTATTTAGCCTCTGTTTTGGTTGTGTTTTTTGTGTTTAATTAGTGTTTGTGCCAAGTAGAACCGTTGGGGAGACTTGGGCAAAGTCTTGTTGAACTTGCTGTAAAAAACAGAAACTTTAGCGCTCACGAGAACTGCTGTCATTTTTATTTGGAAAGTGATATTTAGTTAATTATTTTTGAAGATGTTTAATATATAGATTCCTCACGTCCATCAGTTTATTTAAGAATTTTTGGCGTTCCATATCTTGCGCTAGCTACAGATTACTACAGACTGTTCTGTTTTTGACAGATTCTGTTTTTCGTGTGTTGTTTGCTTATTTTGATGAATCTATGGCTAGTAAAATAGTTTATAATCCATAGAGAAGTTGGAATACAGTAGGTATAACACCAATATAAATAAATAATGAGTTCATTACAGTACATTGAAGTGGTCTTTTGTTTTCTTTCGCTAACGGAGCTCACGAGATTTTCTACTTTAAGTTTTGTGTTGTGAAGTTTTCAAGTTTTGGGTAAAGATTTGATGGATTATGGAACAAGGAGTGGAAAGAGCCTAAGCTTGGGGATGCCCATGGCACCCCAAGATAATCTAAGGACACCTAAAAGCCAAAGCTTGGGGATGCCCCGGAAGGCATCCCCTCTTTTGTCTACTTCTATCGGTAACTTTACTTAGAGCTATATTTTTATTCACCACATGATATGTGTTTTGCTTGGAGCGTCTTTTATGATTTGAGTCTTTGCTTGTTAGTCTACCACAATCATTATTGTTGTACACACCTTTTGAGAGAGCCATACATGATTTGGAATTTGATAGAATACTCTATGTGCTTCACATATATCTTTTGAGCTTTATAGTTTTGCTCTAGTGCTTCACTTATATCTTTTAGAGCACGGTGGTTGATTCGTTTTATAGAAACTATTGATCTATCATGCTTCACTTAGATTATTTTGAGAGTCTTAATATCATGGTAATTTGCTTAAAATCCTAATATGCTCGGTATGCAAGATTAATAATAAAACTTTCTTATGAGTGTGTTGAATACTAAGAAAAGTTTGATGCGTGATGATTGTTTTGAGATATGGAGGTAATAATATCAAAGTCATGCTAGTTGAGTAGTTGTGAGATTGAGAAATACTTGTGTTGAAGTTTGCAAGTCCCGTAGCATGCACGTATGGTAAATGTTATGCAAAAAATTTGAAACATGAGGTGTTATTTGATTGTATTCCTTATGAGTGGCGGTCGGGGACGAGCGATGGTCTTTTCCTACCAATCTATCCCCCTAGGAGCATGCGCGTAGTGCCGAGGTTTTTGATGACTTGTAGATTTTTGCAATAAGTATGTGAGTTATTTATGACTAATGTCGAGTCCATGGATTATACGCACTCTCACCCTTCCATCCTTGCTAGCCTCTTCGGTACCGTGCATTGCCCTTTCTCACATCGAGAGTTGGCGCAAACTTCGCCGGTGCATCCAAACCCCGTGATATGATACGCTCTTTCACACATAAACCTCCTTATATCTTCCTCAAAACATCCACCATACCTACCTATTATGGCATTTCCATAGCCATTCCGAGATATATTGCCATGCAACTTTCCATCGTTCCGTTCATCATGACACATTCATCATTGTCATATTGCTTAGCATGATCATGTAGTTGACATAGTATTTGTGGAAAAGCCACCATTCATAATTCTTTCATACATGTCACTCTTGGTTCATTGCATATCCCGGTACACCGCCGAAGGCATTCATATAGAGTCATCTTTGTTCTAGTATCGAGTTGTAATCATTGAGTTGTAAATAAATAGAAGTGTGATGATCATCATTATTAGAGCATTGTCCCAAGTGAGGAATAAAAAAAAGAGAAAGTCCATAAAAAAGAGAAGGCCCAAAAAAAGAGAAAGGCCATAAAAAAAGAGAAGGCCCAGAAAAATGAGAGAAAAAGAGAGAAGGGACAATGTTACTATCCTTTTACCACACTTGTGCTTCAAAGTAGCACCATGATCTTCATAGTAGAGAGTCTCTCATGTTATCACTTTCATATACTAGTGGGAATTTTTCATTGTAGAACTTGGCTTGTATATTCCAACAATGGGCCTCCTCAAGTGCCCTAGGTCTTCGTGAGAAAGCAAGTTGGATGCACACCCACTAGTTTCTTTTGTTGAGCTTTCATACATTTATAGCTCTAGTGCATCCGTTGCATGGCAATCCCTACTCCTTGCATTAACATCAATCGGTGGGCATCTCCATAGCCCATTGATTAGCCTCGTTGATGTGAGACTTTCTCCTTTTTTGTCTTCTCCACATAACCCCCTTCATTATATTCTATTCCACCCATAGTGCTATGTCCATGGCTCGCGCTCATATATTGCGTGAAAGTTTATAGGTTTGAGATTACTAAAGTATGAAACAATTGCTTGGCTTGTCATCTGGGTTGTGCATGATGAGAGCATTGTTATGTGACGAAAATGAAACATGACTAAACTATATGATTTTGTAGGGATGAACTTTCTTTGGCGATGTTATTTTGAGAAGACATAATTGCTTAGTTAGTATGCTTGAAGTATTATCATTTTTATGTCAATATGAACTTTTGTCTTGAATCTTTCGGATCTGAATATTCATACCACAATTCAGAAGAATTACATCGAAATTATGCCAAGTAGCACTCCGCATCAAAAATTCTGTTTTTATCATTTACCTACTCGAGGACGAGCAGGAATTAAGCTTGGGGATGCTTGATACGTCTCCAACGTATCTATAATTTTTGATTGCTCCATGCTATATTATCTACTGTTTTGGACTATATTGGGCTTTATTTTCCACTTTTATATTATTTTTGGGACTAACCTATTAACCAGAGGCCCAGCCCAGAATTGCTGTTTTTTTGTCTATTTCAGTGTTTCGGAGAAACAGAATATCAAACGGAGTCCAAACGGAATGAAACCTTCGGGAACGTGATTTTCTCATCAGATAAGACCCAGGAGACTTGGACCCTCCGTCAAGAAAGCCACGAGGCGGTCACGAGGGTGGAGGGCGCGCCCCCCCTAGGGCGCGCGCCCCCTAGGGCGCGCCCCCTGCCTCGTGGGCCCCTCGAAGCTCCACCGACGTACTCCTTCCTCCTATATATACCTACGTACCCCCCAAACGATCGGGGACGGAGCCAAAAACCTAATTCCACCGCCGGAACTTTCTGTATCCACGAGATCCCATCTTGGGGCCTGTTCTGGAGCTCCACCGGAAGGGGAATCGATCATGGAGGGCTTCTACATCATCATCCAAGCCCCTTCGATGAAGTGTGAGTAGTTTACTTCAGACCTACGGGTCCATAGTTAGTAGCTAGATGGCTTCTTCTCTCTTTTTGGATTTCAATACAATGTTCTCCCCCTCTGTCGTGGAGATCTATTCGATGTAATCTTCTTTTTGCGGTGTGTTTGTTGAGACCGATGAATTGTGGGTTTACGATCAAGTCTATCTATGAATAATATTTGAATCTTCTCTGAATTATTTTATGTATGATTCGTTATATTTGCAAGTCTCTTCAAATTGTCTGTTTGGTTTTTCTTAGCTTTGGGTTCAATCTTGCGGTGTCCTTTCCCAGTGACAGAAGGGGCAGCAAGGCACGTATTGTATTGTTGCCATCGAGGATAACAAGATGGGTTTTTTTATCATATTGCATGAAACTATCCCTCTACATCATGTCATCTTGCTTAAGGCGTTACTCTGTTTTTAACTTAATACTCTAGATGCATGCTGGATAGCGGTTGATGAGTGGAGTAATAGTAGTAGATGCAGGCAGGAGTCGATCTACTTGTCTCGGACGTGATGCCTATATAAATGAACATACCTACATATGCTCATAATTATGCTCAATTCTGTCAGTTGCTCAACAATAATTTGTTCACCCACCGTAGAATACTTATGCTCTTGAGAGAAGCCACTAGTGAAACCTATGGCCCCCGGGTCTCTTTCTCATCATAGTAATCTCCATCACTTTATTATTGCTTTGCTTTTACTTTGCCTTTTACTTTTCAGTTTGCATCTCTATAGCAAAAATACCAAAAATATTATCTATCATCTCTATGAGATCTCACTTTCGTAAGTGATCGTGAAGGGATTGACAACCTCTAAGCGCGTTGGTTGCGTTGAGATATTGTTTTTGTGTAGGTACAAGGGACTCGCGCATAGCCTCCTACTGGATTGATACCTTGGTTCTCCAAAACTAAGGGAAATACTTACGCTACTTTGCTGCATCATCCTCTCCTCTTCGGGGAAATCCAAGGCAGTGCTGAAGAGGTAGCAGGGCCCAAAAGGTCTTCGGAAAGCAAGGCGCCCTAAGTCAAGAAGGGCCCTCTTGACAGAGATCACGGGATCGACGGAGATGGAGAAGAGGCCGGGAAAGCGTGCTGCAAAGGGGGTGTCCCCGGCCCAGTGATCAAACAAGAACAGAGTCGAAGCTCTGGAGCCGACCGAGATGGAGGTCCCAATGCGGAGAACCGGAAGAAGATGGACAATCGATTGCCAGAACTCGAATCCACCAGACCTCTGGCAGAAGGCGAGGGCCTGTCCGCGCAAGTATTTGTTTCGGATGATGTTGAGCCAGAGGCCACCGTGCCCTTGCGAGATGCGCCAAAGCCAGCGGGAGAGGAGGGTGATATTCATCCGTTTAGGGCACATTATGCCTTGGACGCCTTGCTCCCTGGGCTTGCAAATGTCGGGCTAGCTGACCATATGATACTTCTGCTTATCGTTGTCGCCCGCCCAGTAGAAGCGAGACTGGACCTTGGCGATCTCATGGTGCAGGGTCTCGTGGAGACTGTAGAAGCTCATGAGAAACAAGAGGAGACTGGAGAGGGAAGAGTTGATGAGAATAGTCCGGGCCGCCTTAGATAGCCACATTCCCTTCCAGGGCTCGATGCGCGTTTGGAGCTTGGCCACGGATGGGCGCAAGTCCACGACGGTGAGCCGAGAGTCACTAATGGGCGTACCCAAGTAAGTCATGGGAAAGGAGCCGATGCGGCAATTAAGCCGGTTGGCAATGGCCAAAGACTCCGAGGGGGAGTAGCCTATCACCATAACATCACTCTTGTCGAAGTTGATCTTGAGGCCAGACATTTGTTGGAAGCAGAGGAGGAGGAACTTGAGGTTGGAGATGTCCATCTCCGAGCCTTCGACCAAGATGATAGTGTCGTCAGCATACTGGAGGAGGGAGATCCCAGAGCCACCGGCGAGGTTGGGAGTAATCCCATGGATATGGCCAGTAGCTTTCGCCTTATCCAGGATGGAGGCAAGTGCGTCCACGACCATATTGAACAAGAACGGGGAGAATGGGTCGCCTTGTCGAACCCCACAGAGGGTGGGGAAGAAAGGGCCAATCTTGCCGTTGATGTTCACGGCCGTGCGACCGCAAGAGACCATTTGCATGACTCTAGTGATCCACCGGTCGTTGAAGCCCTTATGTAGAAGGACTTCCCGAAGGAAGGGCCAGCTAACCGTATCATAGGCCTTATGGAAGTCAATCTTCAGGAAAACCGCCTTGAGGTGTTTGACGCAGACCTCATGAAGGACTTCCTGAAGAACTAGGACCCCATCCAGGATATACCGGCCCTTAATGAAGGCAGACTGGTTGGGGTGCGTCACATGGTCCGCCAGCAGGGTCACCCTATTGGTGTACCCTTTGGCCAGGATCCGGAAAATCACGTTGATGACCATGATCGGGCGAAATTGACGAATGTCGGACGCACCAGGAACCTTGGAAATGACAGAGATGATCCCATAGTTGAGACGCCCAAGATCGATGGAGCCCACGTAGAACTAGTGGAAGATGGCCATGACCTTGCTACTTCTTGAGCTTGTGTTGGTTTTCCCCGAAGAGGAAGGGATGATGCAGCAAAGTAGCGTAAGTATTTCCTTCAGTTTTTGAGAACCAAGGTATCAATCTAGTAGGAGGCCACGCTGAAGTCCCTCGTACCTGCACAAAACGATAGCTACTCGCAACCAACGCGATTAGGGGTTGTCAATCCCTTCACGCTCACTTACGAGAGTGAGATCTGATAGATATAATATTTTTGGTATTTTTGGTATAAAGATGCAAAGTAAAAAGTAAAGGCAAAGTAAAAAAGCAAAGCAAGATTAAAGTGATGGAAATTGATATGATGAGAATAGACCCGGGGGCCATAGGTTTCACTAGTGGCTTCTCTCAATAGCATAAGTATTCTACGGTGGGTGAACAAATTACTGTTGAGCAATTGACAGAATTGAGCACAGTTATGTGAATATCTAGGCATGATCATGTATATAGGCATCACGTCCGTGACAAGTAGAGCGAAATGATTCTGCATCTACTACTATTACTCCACTCATCGACCGCTATCCAGCATGCATCTAGAGTATTAAGTTAAAAACAGAGTAACGCCTTAAGCAAGATGACATGATGTAGAGAGATAAATTCATGCAATATGAAATAAACCCCATCTTGTTATCCTCGATGGCAACGATACAATACGTGCCTTGCTGCCCCTTCCGTTACTGGGAAAGGACACCGCAAGATCGAACCCAAAGCTAAGCACTTCTCCCATGGCAAGAACTACCAATCTAGTTGGCCAAACCAAACGGATAATTCGAAGAGACTTGCAAAGATAACCAATCATACATAAAAGAATTCAGAGAAGATTCAAATATTATTCATAGATAGACTTGATCATAAACCAACAATTCATCGGTCTCAACAAACACACCGCAAAAAGAAGATTACATCGAATAGATCTCCACAAGAGAGGGGAAGAACTTTGTATTGAGATCCAAAAGGAGAGAAGAAGCCATCTAGCTACTAACTATGGACCTGAAGGTCTAAGGTAAACTACTCACACTTCATCGGAGAGGCTATGATGATGTAGAAGCCCTCCGTGATGACGGCCCTCTTCGGCAAAGCTCCGGAACAGGCCCCAAGATGGGATATTGTGGATACAGAAATTTGCGGTGGTGGAATTAGGTTTTTGGCTCCCGTTCTGATCATTTGGGGGTACGTAGGTATATATAGGAGGAAGGAGTACGTCGGTGGAGCACCGAGGGGCCCACGAGGCAGGGGGAGCGCCCTAGGGGGGGGCGCCCCCACCCTCGTGACCGCCTCTTTGATTCCTTAGAGTAGGGTCCAAGTCTCCTGGATCACGTTCGGTGAGAAAATCACATTCCCGAAGGTTTTATTCCGTTTGGACTCCGTTTGATATTCTGTTTCTTCGAAACACTGAAATAGGCAAAAAACAACAATTCTGGGCTGGGCCTCCGGTTAATAGGTTAGTCCCAAAAATAATATAAAAGTGGAAAATAAAGCCCAATATAGTCCAAAACAGTAGATAATATAGCATGGAGCAATCAAAAATTATAGATACGTTGGAGACGTATCAGGCATCCCCAAGCTTAATTCCTGCTCGTCCTCGAGTAGGTAAATGATAAAAAAGAATTTTTGATGCGGAGTGCTACTTGGCATAATTTCAATGCAAATCTTCTTAATTGTGATATGAATATTCAGATTCGAATGACTCAAGACAAAAGTTTATATTGACATAAAAATAATAATACTTCAAGCATACTAACAAAGCAATTATGTCCTCTCAAAATAACATGGCCAAAGAAAGTTATCCCTACAAAATCATATAGTCTGGCTATGCTCTATCTTCACCACACAAAGTATTTAAATCATGCACAATCCCGATGATAAGCCAAGCAATTGTTTCGTACTCTAACTTTTTCAATCTTCACGCAATACATGAGCATGAGCCATGGATATAGCACTATAGGTGGAATAGAATGGTGGTTGTGGAGAAGACAAAAAGGAGAAGATAGTCTCACATCAACTAGGCGTATCAACAGGCTATGGAGATGCCCATCAATAGATATCAATGTGAGTGAGTAGGGATTGCCATGCAACGGATGCACTAGAGCTATAAGTATATGAAAGCTCAAAAAGAAACTAAGTGGGTATGCATCCAACTTGCTTGCTCATGAAGACCTAGGGCAATTTGAGGAAGCCCATCATTGGAATATACAAGCCAAGTTCTATAATGAAAGATTCCCACTAGTATATGAAAGTGACAACATAGGAGACTCTCTATCATGAAGATCATGGTGCTACTTTGAAGCACAAGTGTGGTAAAAGGATAGTAACATTATCCCTTCTCTCTTTTTCTCTCTTTTTTTATTTTTTTTATTTTTTTATTTGGGCCTTTTCTCTTTTTTTATGGCCTCTTCTTTTTTTATTTGGGCTTCTTTGGCCTCTTTTATTTATTTTTCATCCGGAGTCTCATCCCGACTTATGGGGGAATCATAGTCTCCATCATTCTTTCCTCACTTGGGATAATGCTGTAAAAATGATGATCATCACACTTCTATTTTTCGTACAACTCAACAATTACAACTCGATACTTAGAACAAAATATGACTCTATATGAATGCCTCCGGTGGTGTACCGGGATATGCAATATGACAATGATGAATGTGTCATGATAAACGGAACGGTGGAAAGTTGCATGACAATATATCTCGGAATGGCTATGGAAAAGCCATGATAGGTAGGTATGGTGGCTGTTTTGAGGAAGGTATATGGTGGTGTATGATATCGGCGAAAGGTGCGCGGTATTAGAGAGGCTAGCAAAGGTGGAAGGGTGAGAGTGCGTATAATCCATGGACTCAACATTAGTCATAAAGAACTCATATACTTATTGCAAAAATCTAGAAGTTATCAAAGCAAAGTATTACGCACATGCTCCTAGGGGGATATATTGGTAGGAAAAGACCATCGCTCGTCCCCGACCGCCACTCATAAGGAAGACAATCAATAAATAAATCATGCTCCGACTTCATCACATAACGGTTCACCATACGTGCATGCTACGGGAATCACAAACTTTAACACAAGTATTCTTTAAATTCACAACTACTCAACTAGCATGACTTTAATATTATCACGTCCATATCTCAAAACAATTATCAAGCATCCAACTTTTCTCAGTATTCAACACACTCAAAAGAAAGTTTCACAAATCTTGAATACCAAGCATATTATTGTTAAGCAAATTACCATGCTATTAAGAGACTCTCAAAATAATTTAAGTGAAGCATGAGAGATAAATAGTTTCTTTAAAACAAATCCACCACCATGCTCTAAAAGATCTAAGTGAAGCACATAGAGCAAAATTATAATGCTCAAAGGATATAAGTGAAGCACATAGAGCAAAACTACATAGCTCAAAAGATATAAGTGAAGCACATAGAGTATTCTATCAAATTCTAATTCATGTATGGCTCTCTCAAAAGGTGTATACAGCAAGGATGATTGTGGCATACTAAAACACAAATACAAAAATAATACAAGACGCTCCAAGCAAAACACATATCATGTTGGTGAATAAAAATATAGCTCCAAGTAAATTACCGATGGAAGTGGACGAAAGAGGGGATGCCTTCCGGGGCATCCCCAAGCTTTGACTTTTTGGTGTCCTTGGATTATCTTGGGGGTGCCATGGGCATCCCCAAGCTTAGTCTCTTTCCACTCCTGGTTCCATAATCCATCACAAGAATTCACCCAAAACTTGAAAACTTCACAACACAAAACTTAAAGTAGAAAACTCATGAGCTCCGTTAGCGAAAGAAAACAAAATACCACTTCAAGGTACTATAATTACCTCATTCTTTATTTATATTGGTGTTAAACCTACTGTATTCCAACTTCTCTATGGATTATAAACTATTTTACTAACCATAGATTCATCAAAATAAGCAAACAACACATGAAAAACAGAATCTGTCAAAAACAAAACAGTCTGTAGTAATCTGTAGCTAGCGCAAGATCTGGAACCCCAAAAATTCTAAAATAAATTGCTGGACGTTAGGAATTTATCTATTAATCATATACAAGAATAATTTACTAAATATCACTCTTCAAATAAAAATGACATCAGTTCTCGTGAGCGCTAAAGTTTCTGTTTTTTACAGCAAGTTCAACAAGACTTTTCCCAAGTCTTCCCAATGGTTCTACTTGGCACAAACACTAATTAAACACAAAAAACACAACCAAAACAGAGGCTAGATAATTTATTTAATACTAAGAAGGAGCAAAAAGTAAGGAATAAAAATAAAATTGGGTTGCCTCCCAAAAAGCGCTATCGTTTAACGCCCCTAGCTAGGCATAAAAGCAAGGATAGATCTAGGTATTGCCATCTTTGGTAGGCAATCCATAAGTGGCTCTCATGATAGTTTCATATGGCAATTTTATTTTCTTTCTAGGAAAGTGTTCCATGCCCTTTCTTAATGGAAATTGTAATCTAATATTCCCTTCCTTCATATCAATAATCGCACCAACCGTTCTAAGGAAAGGTCTACCAAGAATAATAGGGCAAGAAGGATTGCAATCTATATCAAGAACAATGAAATCTATGGGAACATAATTCCTATTTGCAACAATAAGAACATCATTAATCCTTCCCATAGGTTTCTTAATAGTAGAATCCGCAAGATGCAAGTTTAGAGAGCAATCATCAAAATTATGGAAATCTAGCAAATCACACAAAGTTTTGGGGATAGTGGAAACACTAGAACCCAAATCACACAAAGCATAAAAATCATGATCTTTAATTTTAATTTTAATAGTTGGTTCCCACTCATCATAGAGTTTTCTAGGGATAGAAACTTCCAATTAAAGTTTTTCTTCATAAGATTGCATCAAGGCATCAACAGTATGTTTAGTAAACGCTTTATTTTGACTATAAGCGTGAGGAGATTTTAGCACAGATTGCAACAAGGAAATACAATCAATTAAAGAGCAATTTTCATAATTAAATTCCTTGAAATCCAATATAGTGGGTTTAGCAATATCTAGGGTTTTAATTTCTTCAATCCCACTCTTACCAAATTTAGCATCAAGATCAAAAGATTCAGAATTATTGGAACGCCTTCTAGGTAAAGGTGCATCATATTCAGTCCCATCATTATCAAGATTCATATTGCAAAACAAGGATTTAATAGGGGACACATCAATAACTTTTAGATCTTCATCATTATTTTCATAGGAACTAGAAGAACACGCTTTAATAAAGGCATCTTTGGAAGCACGCATCCTAGCGGTTCTTTCCTTGCACTCATCAATGGAAATTCTCATGGCTTTGAGAGACTCATTGATATCATGCTTAGGAGGAATAGATCTAAGATTTAAAGAATCAATCTGAAGAGAAATTCTATCAACGTTCCTACCCAAATCATCAACTTTAAGCAATTTCTCTTCAAGCAAAGCATTAAAATTCTTTTGTGAGTTCATAAACTCTTTAACACTATTCTCAAATTCAGAGGGCATCTTATTATAATTTCCATAAGAGTTGTTGTAAGAATTCCCATAATTATTAGAAGGGTTACTAGGATATGGCCTAGGATTAAAATTCCCTCTATAAGCGTTGTTACCAAAATTATTCCTACCAAAAATATTCACATCCATAGATTCATTGTTATTCTCAATCAAAGTAGACAAAGGCATATCATTAGGATCAGAAGAAACACTCTTAGTAGCAAATAATTTCATAAGTTCATCCATCTTCCCACTCAAAACATTGATTTCTTCTATCGCATGCACTTTTTTATCAGAAGATCTTTCAGTATGCCATTGATAATAATTAACCATAATATTATCTAGGAGTTTAGTAGCATCTCCTAAAGTGATTTCCATGGAAGTGCCTCCCGCGGCCGAATCTAAAAGATTTCTAGAAGCAAAATTCAATCCGGAATAAAATTTTTGTATAATCATCCACAAATTCAAACCATGAGTAGGGCAATTACGTATCATTAATTTCATTCTCTCCCAAGCTTGTGCAACATGTTCATGATCAAGTTGCTTAAAGTTCATAATATCATTTCTAAGAGAGATGATCTTAGCGAGAGGGAAATACCTAGAGATAAAAGCATATTTGCACTTGTTCCAAGAATCAATACTATTTTTAGGCAAAGACGAAAACCAAGATTTAGCACGATCTCTAAGCGAAAAAGGAAATAGCTTCAATTTAACGACATCATTATCGACATCTTTTTTCTTTTGCATATCACATAAATCAACAAAGCTATTCCGATGAGTAGCGGCATCTTCACTAGGAAGGCCGGCGAATTGGTCTTTCATAACAAGATTCAACAAAGCAGCATTGATTTCACAAGATTGAGTATTAGCAAGAGGAGCAATCGGAGTGCTAAGGAAATCATTATTATTGGTATTGGTGAAGTCACACAATTTGGTAGTATATTGAGCCATCGCGACTGTCGGTGTCAAAACCGGCGGATCTCGGGTAGGGGGTCCCGAACTGTGTGTCTAGGCCGGATGGTAATAGGAGGCAAGGGACACGAAGTTTTACCCAGGTTCGGGCCCTCTCGATAGAGGTAAAACCCTATGTCCTGCTTGATTAATATTGATGATATGGGTAGTACAAGAGTAGATCTACCGCGAGATCGGAGAGGCTAAACCCTAGAATCTAGCCTATGGTATGATCGTTGTTGTGTATGTTGTCCTACGGACTAAAACCCTCTGGTTTATATAGACACCGGAGAGGGCTAGGGTTACACAAAGTTGGTTACAATGGTAGGAGATCTACATATCCGTATCGCCAAGCTTGCCTTCCACGCCAAGGAAAGTCCCTTCCGGACACGGGACGAAGTCTTCAATCTTGTATCTTCATAGTCCAGGAGTCTGGATGAAGGTATAGTCCGGCCATCCGGACACCCCCTAATCCAGGACTCCCTCAGTAGCCCCTGAACCAGGCTTCAATGACGACGAGTCCGGTGCGCAGATTGTCTTCGGCATTGCAAGGCGGGTTCCTCCTCCAAGTACTTCATAGAAGATTTTGAACACAAAGATAGTGTCCGGCTCTGCAAAATAAGTTTCCACATATTGCCATAGAGAGAATAATACTTACACAAATCTAATCTGCTGACGTATTCCGTAGTGCAACACACCACGGCCAAGCCTTTATCCGAGTCGTTTTATTACCCCACCTCAGCGCATCATGCGAGGCGGTTTTCTTGGCACATCTTGTTAAAGCAGAGATCGTGTCCCCTTATTCCAGGATTCTCATCAATACGGGAGTGGGTAACCCAACCTCTTCTAGGACTCCTAAATTATAGGCAAGTCCAAACGGACACGGAGAGCACGCTTGATATTCACCCTCTTTATAAAGGGGACAAGGCTTTTATTTTTCCCTCCCGTGCTCAATCGAATCCTTCCCCCACCTCAAGCTCAAACGCCCGAAGTTCAGGTCAGGTGCTCCGAACCTTCAGTCATGTCCGGATCTAGCCTTCAAGGCCGATGGATGCCTCCCTCCATCACGGAAGAAGACATCAAAAAGTTGAGGGAAGCCAGATATCTAACCGCCGAGATTTTGCATCGGCTGCCTCCCCGAGGGCAGGCCGTGCCCACCCCTGAACCCAACGAGAATGTCGTGTTCGTCTCCCACTTCATTCGAGGTCTAGGCCTTGCTCTGGATCCTTTCGTCAGGGGTTTGATGTTTTATTATGGGCTAGACTTCCATGATCTAGCTCCGGACTCCTTTCTTCATATCACGACATTTATCGTTGTGTGCGAGGCCTTCCTCCGGGTTACCCCTCACTTTGGCCTATGGCTCAAGACCTTTGAAGTAAAGCCGAAGATGATCGAGGGGCAACATGCAGCGTGTGGAGGTGCCTCAATACGCAAGATGACGGCAGCTCCATGGCCCAAAGGTTCCATCCCAGAGGTGTCTGAATTGTGGCAACAGGAGTGGTTCTACATCACGGCTCCTAGAAGTGCCAAGTGGGCGGCCGCCCCTGTTTTCCGTTCGGGCCCTCCACCACAGCTGATGTCATGGATCAGCAGAGGACTGAGCTGGGGGCCAGCCAAGGACGTGCCTATACTGCAAAGCCGCATTCGAGATCTCTTCAATGGAGATTTCAGCTTGGTTGCGGTAATACAAGTTATGCTGGTTCGTCAAGTCCAGCCTTGCAAACGCCGGCCTCTTCGCCTGTGGGAGTTCAATCCCGAGGGACCGCGTGTCATTCAAAATTTTCTCGGCCTGGCGCACAAGGAGATGTACAAGTCATTCTTCAGACCTCAGGTGGAGTGTCCGGAAATCACCGAGGACGTGGGCCTGAGTAGTAACCGCGCCGCCGAACAGGTAAAGCATCTTCCGGCCGAACATACTATCTTTCCCTTGCTACGAAGTTATTTCTGAGAGTCCGCTTTTTGACCAGGACTGGCTAACAAAGGCGAAGTTGATTCGGTGTTCGGCCCCCCTCCCCGAGGGTTTGGAAAATCCGGTATTGGAAAAGATGCTCCAGACCGCACCTTGCTCGGAGCCCTTGAAGGAAGATACAGTGGAGGATAATACAGGCGGACGCGGACCCCCAACGCTGCCCATTCTAACCGAGGGAGCGAGCGTCTCCATGAAGGAAGACGACCAGAAGAGGAAAAGGACTGCGCCCAGGGATTCGGAAGCCGAAGCTTCCAAACGGGAGAAGAAGTCTCCCACAGAGGGCCCTACCTTGGGGGCGCTGTTGCCGCACAAAGTCCGTGGGGGGATCAATTCTCCCGCGAGTCGTAAGTGACCCGAAATACTTTAATAGTACAGATATGCCATCTTTTTCTTTTGAGAGAATAACCACCGCATATGTTTTTGCAGTTCGGGCCTTAGCCCCTCTCAGATGAGCTCGTCTTCGGGGGACCTTCTTCCAGAGATGATGGAGAGCGAAACGCCTCCTCCAGACTCCTCCGCTCTGGAAGCGGGCGACCCTGAAGTGTCGTCGCGGAGGGCCTCTCCGAGTCCGGTGAGGCCGGAAGATAGTCCCATTGACCCCCGAAGCTCCCAGTGTCCGGCTCCCGAAGAGAGCAGACGAAAGAGTCCGGCACCGTATAATGTGCGATCGGATGTTCTGCGGGAGTTGGTGGGGCGAGCGGCCATCTCAGATGAACACCGTGTGCTGATGAATACGGTGAGGGAGAAGATATCGTCCGCCGAAAGTGGATTGCATGAAGCTTTTATGAGTCTACTGACAGGCTTTGAGGTACGTAAAAGAATGTATGATAGTCCTGCACATGCTAGGTGTGCCCTGTTTAGATAGTAGCCCCTGAGACTCTGGTTGTTGTCGGAAACGATGACGAACAGAGGATCATTTTCCCAGGTAATAACCATACTGCCTCTATGTGCAGGTGATGGAAGCTTCGGTGGCTAGCCGGACTAGCGAGTTTGCCCATTTAGAATGGTAGTTGGATGCGGCAGACGCCGACATCGAGCTTGTTAACAAAAGGCTTGACGAGGCACAGGGTAAGTGTCATTATCTGGTAAACGCCACATAGGAAGAGAAGCATAATGCCAGTATCTTTAATATGTTATGACTGTAGATGGATCTGCCACTGTTGAAGCCTTGCGGGCAGAACTTGCCCGAGCCAAGGAACAAGCGAGGTTGGGTAATGCGGCTGCTTTGAAGGCGGCCAAAGAGTTGCAAGCCGAGAAGGCCGCGCATGGCGAGAGCCGAGACAAGATGGCCAAGATGGCCATAGAATTAAAAGCCGCCGACCATTGTCGGGTTCTTGAAAAGGAAAACCAAGCGAAGGCATCGGACCTTGAGAAGGCTGCTGCGACTAAAAAGGACCTCCGCTCTGCTATGAGGGCAAAGAAGGAGGAGCTGCGGGAGGCCGGGGATATTGTAGCTGGGATATTGTAGCTAGGAAATCCTTTATGTTGCGGAGGAAGTTCAGAGATCCACGGTATGCCCCTCTGGATCGGCTGTGGAGTTCGGAGGATGTATATATGGATTTGGCGGCGAGCGCTGCCGATGCGGCCAAGTATTTCCAGGGTCAGACGGACCGTGAAGTAGACCAGCTATTTTGGAGATAATTCCATTCTCCCGAGCGTCCGCTTTCATTGACTGACCAATTAGCCGAATGGGCCAAACTAAATAGGTTGTTCGGACTCTCCATGAGGTCTGTTGTGGATCAGCTATGGCCGAAAAGGTCAAAACCGAATAGCTATTTCAGCTTGGTGCAGCAGTTCCTTGACGTGGTGTCGTGCATTAATGCGATGAAGAGGTCGGCGTGCATAGAGGGCGCACGGATGGCCTTTGCCCGTGTTAAAGCATACTGGGCGGAGATGGATGCTACCACTGTTCCAGCGCGGGATTCGGCCATAGGTCGAAGGGCTGCTGAGCACTACTTTGAAGAAGTTCTTGAGGGTGCTCGTTTGATAGAGACCTAGTGCTCAAAAAATATTATGTTTGAGTGATATGTAATCTCATTGTAAGCGAAATGCTTTTATAAATTTTTATAAGGCTAATTTTATACTTTTGCCTGAAAGTAATATGATGCCTCCTGGGCGGCCGTTTATGTATACATGTGTATAACCTGAAAGATTGCAGTCGTCGGCTTCAACCCCACGCATCTAATGTGGAGGTGCTCGCAAAAACACGCGTTCACACTTAACCCAACATCTTGGTCCTATTAAGGAGGTGATAGAGGAGCGAGCGAGGCAACCGGACTATGATGCTTTAGCACTTTCACTTAGCCATAGGAGTTTGACAGTGGGGCTACTAGATAGCTCCTGGTGGCTCCGCACTCTCCCGATCTCAGGGTGCGTACATGCCTGGCCGGAAAACGGCCCTTCTTTAAGGCGGAGGAATTCTAACATTCCCACAGGTCATCGAGTGGTTGACCAGTCTCACGCTATATCATGACAGTCAGTTTTCGGCTTTCTCTACTGAGGTGCTCGTCCGGATGAACCAGGGCACAATTGCAGTAGTTCTCCTGGTGCTACCTTAGCCGGTAAAGCGGAACGTAAGGCACCAAAACACAGGAGCCGGGCAAACCCAACATTTGACCAAAGACAATGATTCGGAGCTGATGCATATAGGGCCAAACTCGCGACGCCGAACACTCCCTAAGGTATTCGGTCTTTGTGGTATAAACCGGGCCTAAATAATGGCCTTTATAAGAAGCCCCTTGTGTCCAGGTACATGCATTGTTCTGGCGTGGCCACATGCCAAGACGTCAGCATCCTTCTGAATGGTGGATATGTATCAACAAGAGACAGTAAAAAAGGTTTACGCAGGGTCTTAATCTAAAAAGAAGCCTTGGAGCGGGTCCCTGCTGCACGTCTGCGCCTGTGTCTCCGTTGTGCCGTATCCTGGACGGGTGTAGCACGATGATCGTCTGTAAAAGAGAGGAAGTTAAGTGAAAAAGTTGTCATGCAAAAAGATAGTTTTTAAAGAAACCATGTATAATTCAAGATGATAAGAAATTGCCACTCGTCTGCGCGTGTTGAACCCCTTGTATTGACAAAGAGGGGTGTGACCATTTATTCAGTATAAGTAGCGGAGCCGGACTCGATTAGTTGTATCTGAGGTCTTGACGATCTATTGGATGCTTTCGCTTGTCCGGGCGCCTTTAGTGTGCGGCTGCCAAGGCAGCCTCACTCTCTTCGGCACGCAGAGATCGCTTGATATTTCCGTGCACTGTGATGATGCCACGTGGACCGGGCATCTTGAGTGTGAGGGAGGCGTAGTGTGGTATTGCATTAAAGCGAGCGAAAGCTTTGCGTCTGCTTGATAGCCACTTTGAAACGGAGCGATGTGGAAAGTTAAATGCTCGCGACGGAAGCTATCGGGGGAGCCGAATATAACTTGTAGTAGGAGGGAACCTGTACAACGAGCCCCTAGGCCTGGCATTACTCCTTTAAAGGTAGTATTGCTATGGCGAATTTGTGTTGGGTCTAACCCCATCCCACGGATTGTATCCTGATAAATTAGGTTTAGACTACTGCCGCCGTCCATCAGGACTCGTGTGAAGTGATATCTGCCAATTACTGGGTTTAATACCAGGGCAGCCCATCCTGCGTGTCGGATACTTGTTGAGTAATCGCGGTGGTCGAAAGTGATCGGTTGAGACAACCAGTGGCAGGACTTCGCGGTGACAGGCACTTGGGTATATTTTCCTGGGAGTGCCGCGTTATTTTTTCCCTTGATCATGTGTAACACGTTTACTGTTTTGACTTCTGGTGGAAATTTCTTTTGTTCCACCGTGTCTTGCTTGGGAGGCTCGTCCTCGTCTTCACTTGGTGTATCCTCCCCCTTATGTACGGCGTTGAGCTTGCCGGACTGCTTGAAGACCCAACATTCTCTGTGGGTATGATTAGCAGGTTTACCAGGGGTACTATGGATCTGACATACTTGGTCCAGAATTTTGTTGAGGCTGGACAGTTCATCCCTGGTGCCTTTAGGGCGCGGCTGTTGACCTGGCCGAGAGCTTTTGAATCCGGCATTTACTGTCGTGCCCTTTGTGTTGTCTTCTTTATTCCGGCGTTTGTTATTGCTGTTGCGCCGTGATTTCCCGTTTCCATCTCTAACTTCAGATGTACTGGGGTCGCTGGTGCTGCATCTGGCTAGCCAGCTGTCCTCACCCGCGCAAAAGCGGGTCATGAGGTTTGTTAATGCGGCCATCGTTCTCGGCTTATTTTGGCCGAGGTGTGTGGCGAGCCATTCGTCACGGACGCTATGCTTGAAAGCTGCCAAGGCTTCGGCGTCCGGACAGTTGACAATCTGGTTCTTTTTAGTAAGAAACCTGTTCCAAAGCTTTCGGGCTGACTCTCCGGGCTGTTGAGTTATATGACTCAAATCGTCCGCATCCGGAGGTCTGACATAAGTCCCTTTGAAAATTTGCCCGAAAGGCGTCTTCGAGCTCTTCCCAACTTCCAATGGAACTTTCGGGGAGGCCTTTGAGCCAGTGACGAGCTGGCCCTTTGAGCTTGAGGGGTAGGTACTTGATGGCATGGAGATCATCTCCTCGAGCCATATGGATATGAAGGATGTAGTCCTCAATCCAGACCCCAGGGTCTGTTGTTCCGTCGTATGCCTCTATGTTTACGGGCTTGAATCCCTCTGGAAATTCGTGGTCCAGCACCTCATTGGTGAAACATAGGGGGTGTGCGGCACCCCTGTAGCTGGGTGTACCGCGTTGTTCGAATGTTTGTTGTGTTGTGTTGTATGCTGGGGCGCGCTTGCGTGGTCCATAGATGGATCTTGTCGCGCCGTCCTTTGGGTGCGAGCCCTCGCATGGCTCGCGTATTGTATTGTGAGCGGCGTTGTATGCCGCTCTGTGTTGGTAGAGGGGTCGTCTATCCGACCAGGTGGCTGCTTTGATATTTGGTTGTGGGGGTTCTGAGGCCTCCTCATCGAATTCGGGTAGCAGCTTCCGCTTTGGGTAGCTCTTGGAGGGGCGATTGTCGCCGTACCTTGCTGCAGTGTTTAGTATTTTACTCCATCTGATTTGGAGTGTGTCTTGCGTGGCCTTGAGCCTTTGCTTCTGCTTTTTCAGACTCCTCGCGGTGGCAACAAGCCTTTTACGGGCAGTCTGCTGCTCCGGGTGTCTGTCCGGCGTTATGTTGTCCGGACCATTATCCTTGATAGGATTTGTTTGTTCGGTTTGATTATCCGGATTGCCGTTGTCCGGCAGCGGTTCGCCCTGCTCCAGCACTGGGTCTGTGTGATCGGTGTTTCTGTCGAGGCGGGATTTGGGGAGGCGCTTGCGTCGCTGCTTTGACTGCTTTTCGAGGGAACAAGCCTTCGATGCGTCCTTCCGCTCCTTGTCGTCATCTCTTGGTGCATCCACCATGCATATGTCATATGACGAGGTGGCGTTCCAGGGCCCAATAGGCGCTGGTTCTTCATCGTCTCCTTCATCGGCGTCCATACCGTCGATGTCTTCGGAGTCGAAGTTGAGCATGTCGGTTAAATCGTCGACAGTGGCTACAAAGTGGGTGGTGGGTGGGCTTTGAATTTCTTCATCGTCCGCATCCCAATCTCGCTGACCATAGTCCGGCCAGGGCTCTCCTAATAAAGAGAGAGACTTTAGTGATTTTATTATATCGCTAAAGGGCGAGTGCTGAAAGATGTCCGCGGCAGTAAACTCCATGATCGGTGCCCAATCGGATTCGATCGGCAGAGGCGAGAATGGTTCGGAGTCCGGAGAGGAGTCTGGCTCCTTAGAATCATGAGTTTCGCCGAGTGCGGGGCTGGTGTTTGGCTCGATCGCCGTTAAGATCGCAGCCCCCGAGGCGGTGTCCAACCACCCATCCTCGATCGGCGCGGTTGGCTCCGAATTAAGGGTCGAAGCCGATGCGGGTGCGGCCTTCAAGGCACTGTTAGGCGGCAGAGCTAGATCATGCTCGTCGTGGCAGTGCGGCGCGCTCGGCCGTGGCTCAAATCCATCAAAGATCAAGTCCCCGCAGATGTCAGCCGTGTAGTTTAAACTTCCAAATCTGACCTGACGGCCAGGGGCATAGCTTTCGATCTGCTCCAGATGGCCAAGTCAATCGGCCCGCAGTGCAAAGCCGCCGAAGACAGAGATCTGTCCGGGGAGACAAGTTCCACCCTGGACCGCATCACTATCGATGATCGTAGGAGCCATCAAGCCTGACGGCGACGACACAGAGGAACTCTCAATGAAAGCACCAATGTCGGTGTCAAAACCGGCGGATCTCGGGTAGGGGGTCCCGAACTGTGCATCTAGGCCGGATGGTAACAGGAGGCAAGGGACACGAAGTTTTACCCAGGTTCGGGCCCTCTCGATGGAGGTAAAACCCTATGTCCTGCTTGATTAATATTGATGATATGGGTAGTACAAGAGTAGATCTACCACGAGATCGGAGAGGCTAAACCCTAGAAGCTAGCCTATGGTATGATCGTTGTTGTGTATGTTGTCCTACGGACTAAAACCCTCCGGTTTATATAGACACCGGAGAGGGCTAGGGTTACACAAAGTCGGTTACAATGGTAGGAGATCTACATATCCGTATCGCCAAGCTTGCCTTCCACACAAAGGAAAGTCCCTTCCGGACACGGGACGAAGTCTTCAATCTTGTATCTTCATAGTCCAGGAGTCCGGCTGAAGGTATAGTCCGGCCATCCGGACACCCCCTAATCCAGGACTCCCTCAGCGACAAACAAGCAAACTAGCACGCGAGCAAACAAGAGCAAACGGGCAAAGGTGGCAAATAGAGAGGGAGGATAGAGAGGGGGGGGGGAATAAAACGGCAAGGGAGAAGTGGGGGAGAGGAAAACGAGAGGCAAATGGCAAATAGTGTAATGCGAGAGATAGGGATTGTGATGGGTACTTGGTATTTTGACTTTTTGCGTAGACTCCCCGGCAACGGCGCCAGAAATCCTTCTTGCTACCTCTTGAGCTTGCGTTGGTTTTCCCCGAAGAGGAAGGGATGATGCAGCAAAGTAGCATAAGTATTTCCCTCAGTTTTTGAGAACCAAGGTATCAATCCAGTAGGAGGCCACGCTCAAGTACCTTGTACCTGCACAAAATGATAGCTACTCACAACCAACGCGATTAGGGGTTGTCAATCCCTTCACGGTCACTTACGAGAGTGAAATATGATAGATATAATATTTTTGGTATTTTTGGTATAAAGATGCAAAGCAAAAAGTAAAGGCAAAGTAAAAAAGCAAAGAAAGATTAAAGTGATGGAGATTGATATGATGAGAATAGACCCGGGGGCCATAGGTTTCACTAGTGGCTTCTCTCAAGAGAATAAGTATTCTACGGTGGGTGAACAAATTATTGTTGGGCCTGTAGTGCGCCATTTGTAGCCAAAACAGGTGCGCCACTAGCAAGCCTTTTCCTAGTAGTGCTGGGTTCATTCCCTTGATGGCATCCCAGACCCCACGCTCAGAAAAGGGGGCCATAAGGGCCGCATTCTGGGACCGAATGTCTCGGGGGTCTTGAAGGAGGGTCTCACCATCCCACAAGAGAGGGATGGTGTTGCATCTACGGCGGCCTTTGGCGATGGCATGGAAGTAGGCCGTATTCGCGTCGCCCTTCAAGACCCATTTCGGGGCACCGCGGAGGCGCCAATAGGCCTCCTCATCGGTGTAAATAACGAAGAGCTGGTCTTCCAGGTCATAACGGGAGAGCCACTCGTCAGGAGAAAGACCCACCCCATCAGCACGTAAGTCATGGGCCTAGATCGTGGATAACAGCGCCTTCTTGCGTTCACGGAGGTCACGACCCAGGTTAGCACCCCACCCCTTCATGAACTGCTGTCCGCGCTTCGCGCAGAAGTGCCACGAATCGATGGCCGAAGGGGAACGGGGGTGAGGGTGGGTGCGGGCCTCGATCCAACGAGCACCCACGTCATCAGCGAAACCGGTTTGGGAGAGCCAGAAGGTCTCAAACCGGGATCAAGGGGTGACCGGCGGATGCTCATTAGCAGAGAACAGGAGAAGCAGGACATGGTCCGAGCCAATCCGAGTGTTGGCTTGAAGGGAGGCTAAGGGACAACGGATGTCCCAATCCGGGGAAACTAGGACCCGGTCTAGGACGGGCTAGGTCGGGGAGGCTTGCCGATTGGTCCAGGTGAATCTGGCACCAATCCTATCAATCTCGCGGAGACCAAGATCAACAATGAAGTCATTGAACATTTGCATCCGCGCAAAGCTGACATTAGCATTGCTCTTGTCTTCCGCGACGCGAAGGAGGTTAAAATCGCCTCCAACCACCACCGTAAGGGAGGCCACAGAGATCTTCTGGTGGAGCTCCTCGAGGAAGGCGGCAGACCGACTATGGTCTGCAGGCCCGTAGACGATGATGATCTCCCACTTGAAGTTAAGAGACCTCTCGAACAATTCCATGCTCACAAAGAATTCCCCCCGATCCATGCTACCCACCTCAAAAGTGGCATCCTTAACGCATAAAAGGATGCCACCTGAGTGGCCGACACTCCCACTAGAAGGGAGCCAATGCCACGCGAAGAGGTGGGAGCTCAGACGGTCAAGCTCAGGGAGCGAGAATTCGGAGCGCATGGTTTCTTGGATGGCAACAATGTCGATGTGTTCATCGCGCATGTACTCCACTAGTTGGCGGCATCGGCCATCATGGCCGAAACGCGGATGTTCCAGAATAGTGCACGCATTAAGGCGCCATAGGGGGGCTGCTTGACCCCAGGACACGAGAGGCGCTTTGAGCACGGGGGGCCGCGGTGGGAGCGGGTGCGGCCACGAATTTCATCCCACCCATGCGGGAGGAGGCCACCCATTCGGCGCGACAACGTCGGGGGAGGGGTCTCGCCGGCCGTGGGTGGGACGGGTGGCAAAAGAAAAGCCGCACGGGTCTCGTCGAGCCTTCCGTCAAGAATCTCGGGCTCTAATAGCCTCAATCTGGACTAAGGGGGGGCCAGCTTCCCCCCTAAATATGATGGCGAAGCCAGAAGCAACCTTCGCGAGGTTTCCTAGAGGAATAGACTCAAGGGCAGAGAAAGAACAAGACGAAGCCGAAGGGGGGACGGCAGGCATACCTGGCTCTAGGTTCCGAGCAGCAGCAAGGATCTCCGCCTGCTCGGGGATGGGCAGAGCCGGACTACCCTCGGGTGAGCAGCATCCAGCCGAGCACTCTGACGGGACGCGATCACCGGAGAGGAAGCCGACCGGCCGCGGCGAGAGTAGGCCGCAGACCGTGGAGGGGGGGCTGGGCGGCCATGGGGGTGGTCACCTAAGCCTCCCCATCCGTGGTCAGGACCTCCGCGGCTGAAGCCATAGGAGCAGACACGATGCAGCCGGGGAGCAACGGAGCCGGGGACGGGGTCAGGGATGAGCACCACAGAGCCGGAGGGGGGACAACACTGCACGTAGCGGTGGCCGCTAGAGGAAGAGGCGGTGGGAGTGGCGCCTCGGACGGAGGGGGCTGTGCGGCCGCAGGGGCGACGCCGGAGGAGGGGCGTCATCCCCAGCAGGCACAGCCACCTCAGGGGGGAACCATCGAAGCCGCCAGGAGCAGACTGGAAGCCGGAGCTGGCGCCGGGGGCGAGGCCGGCTCCAGGGCCAGTGCAACAGGAGCAGGCGAGGAAGGAGAGCACGGGGAAGAAGCCGGATAGACGACCAGGCCGACGCTGGAGATGTCGCTCGCCTCGGAGGATGTCGTCACCGAGTCTGAGGGGCCGACGAGGAGCTGGCGGGGAGCGGCCTGGCGGCCCTTGCCCCCAGCGGCAAGGGGAGGAGGAGAGGGGGACAGGGAGCGGGAGTCCTCCGAGCCCCCCTCCTCCTCCGAGTGGTGGGAGCGGGGACGGTGATGTCCGTGGTAATCCCCGTCGGTCCCCGGGTTGCCGCCGGGGAGGCCAACGTCGAAGAAGCGGGGGTGACCGACGTGGTTGGGGGGCTCAGGGGCGATCCTATGGTCAAAGCTCTGGTCGTTGAAGAACACTCGAACGGTGGTGCGGAGCTTGGAGGAGTCAACGCACTTGACCTTGACCCGGACCTCCTCCTCCTTGCACAGATAGAGCTCATCGACCACCACCACCTTGCCCAAGAGCCGGGACATCTGGCGGATGACGAGCTCAGACCGTGCAATGTCAGGGAGGCTGGCCACAAGGATCCAGGCGGTGTCAAGGATGGCCACGGCCTGAGCATTGAGGATCGGCTTAGAGATGTCGACGACTAGCTGGTTGAGAGCGAGCGTGATCCGGCCACTGCGCGTGGCGCAGCCGTAGCTGACGGAGTCGAGGAAGACGACGGTAAAGGTGGTTGAGCTCGGCCTCAATCATCTCCGGGGAGGCCACCTCGTCGACCACAGTGACGACTGCCTGGAGAGTGGGAGAGGGAGGCGACACGTCAGGGACCTCGAGGTGGAAGAAGCCCAACCCCTCGATACCGTGGCCGTACATCATGAGCTCCGACACCACCGGTCTATCCGGGCACAGGAGGGCTGGGTCGCCCGGATCCTTGCAGAGGTAGTAGCATTGAGGATTGACACGGTTAACTTGCGAATGGCCCCCACCCCGCAGTTGAAGCAGGGGAGGGCGGGGAAGGCCGGAGACGGGGCCGGGCATGGCGGAGGATCCTGGGGCCGCCGAGGGGGGCACGGGCAGAACGCCGGGAGCACCATGACGCTTCTTCTTCTTGGCCGGCCCCGAGCGCCCGCGAGCGGCGCCACCGCCCGAGGAAGTCGCCAGGGTCGTGGCCGCGGGACCAGAGGCGTGGGGCGGCACATATCGCCGGGAGGCAGGAGCCGGGGGCTGGCCACGGGAGCGAGGGGAAGCGGGCCGCGACGTCCGGGGCGGGGAGGGAGATCGGCCGTGGCGAGGCATCAGGGAAGGGGGGGAGGGACTGGCCAGCCTGAAGGCCCAGGAGCTGGGCCGGGCCGGGGCCCAGGAGCCTAGGCGCAGTGGAGGCCTGGTCCGAACGACGGGGCAGCCTTGGCTCCCGTAGGGTTTCCCCCCGCAGGAGCGGGCGTCGTCGCCGCCGCCGGCGCAGCTCCGGCGCGGGTAGCCACGGGCAAGGGACCCTGGCGGATCGAGAGGAAGCGGAGGGACGATGATCCAAAGGCCGCAATGGATGGCCGGAAGGGGGAGGAACGAGCGACCGGTCGCGAGGGCGAAGGAGCGCAGGGAACCGCCGGGGAAGCCGGGGAGACCGCCGGACGGGCCCCCGCCGCCGGGCGGCACCAGGAGGAGCGAGCGGCCCCTGTCGAAGCGGCCAGCCACGCCCCAGGAGCGCACGCGTTGGCAACGAACCGACCTATCGGCCAAGCTCGCGCCTTGGTGCCCACCCGCTCGAGAAGAGCTCGAGGGCGCCGTCGACGACCGCAGCGGCCGCGAGCCGGCAGCATAACCCCTCACGTGGGGGGCTGAGCCATCGGCCCGGCAAGGCAGCGCGGCGTGACGGGGAGTGGCGGCGGGGAGGGGGGGCTCATCATCGGCGAAATCCGCCCATCGGATCCGGGGCGCGATGGGGGAAGCGGGCACGGGCATCGGGAGGACGGCCGCGGCGGGGTTGCGGGAGCCGGATCGGGGCAGACGCCGGAGGGGGCGACGGAAGCGGTGGCCGCCACGGGCAGAGGGGAGGCGCCGGCGCAATCGCCAGAGCCAGCTATCGCCATCCGAGTAGGAATCATCTGTTTTCGAAGGTTGCTCTGTTCCACGTGATATATACACAGGCTCGCCTTTTGTACCACCCCCTTTCACTCTCTTTCTCATGAACGGAGTAATACTGAAGGCGAAGGAAATAAAGGTGCCATTTTGTATGTACTTCTGGAAGCATGGGATCCTATTCAGAGTGCCCAACGATCCGTGGACTTTGCCGGCAAAATTCCTGATCCGCGAAACACCACCATTGCAAACACTGCTCACTGCGTGGAATCTGAGTTGTATGGACTTGGTTTTCTGTCCCCCCAACGGACGAGGCATGAATTCTTCCTTTTGGAAGATTGGTGGAACAAGATAACCGTGATAAAGGCTGCCTTTCACAATCAACTTGCCGAAGCGAGGATTCATGTGGATGTGGAATACGTGGAAGGAGCGGCACAGACGAACGTTCAACGAGACCCCCCTCACTTAGGTGCTCGATGTAGCTTATCTTGCAAAGGTGGACATTGACCAGAGGTGGTTAGGCGGTTAACTCTCACACCAGACATGAAGTTCACGTTTTCGTTTTTCATTTCCTTTCCCTTTTATTTTCTTGGCTAAATGTAAATATTTATTGTACTCCTTTTCTTTTTGCTTTGTCCCTATGTTGATAAAATGGGCAGAGCACTCGACTTTCATGCTTTTTTCAAAGAAAACCTCAGTTTGTGAGAGAAATTTGGTATGATTTTGGTAAATTCAGTTGTTGAAATACCTCAGGCTTCATAATTCATGTACGTGTTTGGGTAGACTTTGAGCGAAGTTCAAGAACTACTCCTTTTGTGGGGGGAGGTATATACATGCCTCTTCTCTTTAATTAAAATATAAACATTATAACCACAGCGTTGTACAAAGGGTATCCGTCCACACAAATTGTTTCATTAAATTTGGCATGGATGAATTGAACAATACATAATTTTTTTAAGTAAGCATAGGTAATACTGCTCCCATATACCATGATTAACTGTTAAAAAAGTGATCTAAACATTACAATCTAAAATTTATCTAACTGTTCATAAAGAATGTTCCGAATCTATCCTCAAGGTATAATACTACATAGCATGATTACATTATAATCTAAAATCCATCTAACTGTTCAGAAACAACTGATATTAACATCAAGTGAGCTTTTCACGAGGAGTGGTGTCGCTGTAGCCGATGCCCTTCCTCTTTGTGGGGAAGATCATGAACACAAAACTGGACAGAAACGCGATGCCCAATGGCAGGTTCTTCAGCAGCTCCTCGGTGTTCCTGCCAGCGCCAGGGAAGAAGCAATTCTGCAGCCCCACGTCGCTGAAAGCCACGGTGAGGAACACCAGGGCCGTGAAGACGGCGCGCATGAAGTCGAGTGGCCGGATGCGGAGGCTCCGGAACTCGGCGGGAGTCCACTGCAGCTTCTCCTCTTCGTCCGAGAAGTTGAAGACGTTGAAACCGCGCGGCGTGGCGATGCCGTAGTAGAGCTTCTTGTCACGGCCGAGGACGCTGTCGGTGAAGGAGAAGAGGACGCACGAGATGGTGAGGACGATGACCAGCGCCGCGGTGAGCCACTGGTTGGAGGAGAAGCACTTGCCGTGGTTGGTGAAGGACGGGGACAACGCCTGGTACGCCAGCACCGTACCCGTCGGCAAGAGCTGTGCGAGGTTCGCGGCGCTCGACATGACCTTGTCCGTCGCCGTTGCTACTGGCCTGGGAGCTGCTGCCGGCGCCGTGGTTTGGACGTCGCCGGCATCCTTGGGCGTGGCCGGGGCTGTCGTCACGCCGTTGTTGTGTGGACTTGGAGGCATCTGGATCACTGTGGAAGATGGGGAAGATGAAGCCATGGTGTGGTCGATTAGAGATATCCTAAGCTGTTCCATTCGTGTGGCAACGCAAGCCTTGGTGTGTTATATAGGCGAATCCTCTTAGAATGGGTCCAAAGTTGGCCACGTTGATTTGTCCATGTGGTGTGGCATGCTAGTTGAAGGCTGGAGGCTGCACATGTTGACTTCAACTTTTCTAGGCGTGCTGAGTCGTTTCTACGTGCATTGAAATTTCTAAGTTTTTTTGCATCCCATTTTCTTCCCCACGTACTCGGAACTCTCTCTACATTTTCTTTGGTTAACTTCCGCTAATGGCAACAAAAGGTCGCCGTCTTCTTCCACGAAGGTGAGGAGAAGGAATTAATTAGCCTCAAGATCGGGACATGGTTGATATGATATACTAGCCAGTAGTATGCAGGAGCACTCGATCCAAGAGGTTGCAGTGCCCTAGTAGTATCGGCTCGTAGTAGTAGTAGCCAGTAGTATGGTTGATATGATATGATATAGCCAGTAGTATGATCGGAACATGGCTGGCCTTCCAACGGCCGTGGAGACCTAGCGGAATCTACCTACTTTCCATGCATATCCACCATGGAGACCTGTAGCTAATTAGCCAGGATGACGAAAATTGTCTGATATACAGTGCTCCGTACACACGACGTAGTTTATTTACTGGGAGGGGGCTAAATTACCCAACGATTGTGCATGCACGCACTGGATCTGGGTACACATTGCTGAACTAGCCCATGCCCATGCACGCACGCGCGTACAACAAGGGGCCTTTTCTTCCCACTCTGAATAGGGGTTGAATTTACTTTCATGCCGAATTTCCATGGACGTCGTCGTTGAATTAGTCCTAGCACGCACGTGCTACTACATACAGAAGGTCGCTTTTCATTCCATCCCGTTGGTCACTTTCGGGATGGATGGATTAATAATATTGAGAGGAAGATATATTGACCACAAGCCTCAGATCCAATCGCCCACGTCCATCGCTCTCTTTCTCATGCCCTGTCGTGCCGTTAATTCACGTTTATTTGACGCACGAGCGCGAACGTGCGATAACGAAGAAACACCGTGCCTGCTTACAAACATCCGGATTATTCATTCGCAAAGTGCTTCCCTAAGCCCTTAATTTCTTCTTTGGTAGTATTATTTGTAAATCGAGGGGTTTCTCAATAAAAAATGGGGGCAAACGTCCTTTTTGTCCCACTGTACATGTATATCGAGATTGCAGCTTGCCACCAAGGCATCTTCAATATTACTCCATTCAACCCCGAAAGTGACACACCATGGACCAACGCAATGGAAACAAAAGCGACCTTTGGTACGTATGTACTTCTTTAAGCTCGATATCCTATTTAGAGTGCCAAACAATCCATTGACTTCGATGACTTCGATGGCATAATTCCTAGACATTAGCTAAACCAGCATTGCAAACCCTATTCGGTTGTGGAATTTGAGGAGTTGTATGGACTTGGTTTTCTGTCCACCGAGGGATGACACAACTTCACCCCTTTTGGAGATCGGTGGAGCAAGAGTATGTTTAACCGCAATAAAGTTTGCCTTTCACAATTGTTCTGCCAAAGTATGTTTTATGTGATGTGGAATGCGTGGAAGGAGCGAAACAAACGAATTTTCAACGAAACCACACTTACTATTGTGCTCGACTTAGTTTCCCTTGCAAAGGAAGACGTTGACGAAAGACGGTTAGCTCTCACACTGGATATGAAGTTCACATTTTCCTTTTTCTTTTTTAAATCTTTTTTCCATGTTTCCATATAATATTTTGTACTCCTTTTTGCTATGTCCCTATGTTGAAATGGGCAGAGCACCTGCCTTCCCCACAAATTTGGATTGATTTTGTTTTCTTTTTGTGTGAGTAAATTCAAAAACTTCAGGCTTCAGTAGAGTTTAGATAGACTTCGAGCAAAGTTCATCAATTATTCTTTTTATACAAGATACATACATGACTTTTCTCTTTAATTTTTTTTAGAAAAGGAGGATGACCCCCGGCCTCTGCATCTGGGCGATGCATACGGCCACTTTATTAATTATTAACACAAAACCTTACAAAGCCATACAACAGCAAGAATAAAGTCACCGTCTAAGCAACAACTGTCGCTACCCTATGTTGAAGGGATGCAGATAGTCTGGGCCTAATACCAAACAGACATCGCAGCCAAACCTAAGCATCTAAGACCTGAGGTCCCAACCAGGACGCCTGCCGGGTATGGGGCACCTACCAGTCTGGCGCACTCCTCAACCAGGACGCCTGCCGGGTATGAGGCCGCCGCAGCCACCTGCCACAAATCTATCTTCAGAGTTGTACTGTTGCATGTACCGTGCCAGGTCTCTCTGCCATCGACGCCACCACGACGCCCGACAGCGTCGTCCTCCTGCGCGAGTTCATCCTCCCACAGCGAACTCCGAATCTGCACTGAGCCACGCCGTGAAGATCCGTCGCCATCAGTGTGTAGGATGAAGTACCGCTCCACCAAAGAATCCGTCCTCTGGTCCCTCGATCACGTATGTACCTCCAAAAATGATGCCCCCAAGGGAGGAACGACACCAGAGCGCCGCCGTCATCCGATCATCCGATCTAGGGTTTCCCCCGGAGGTAGCAGAGAGTGGCCTTGAACTTCTCCACCGCGATGCCTTCAAGGAGGGAACGACGCAGATAGCGCCGCCACCGCCGGCCTTAGCAGAAGCCGAAGGCAAGTTTTCACCCAGATCAGTTTGAAAAAATCCAACTCTCGTGCATGGGCCGCCGTCACCACCAGCACCACCAGGCAGACCCTGGAGTACCGGCAGATCAGCGATCCACCGGCACCACCGCATCCAGATCGCCGGCCACGCTGGGCCGCCGCCATCCCCCACGCCGTCCGGGTCAGAGACGGAGCTGCCGACCGCGCACAGGGACCGCCGCCGCCTGCATACGCCGGAGCGCCGCCGAGATCCCAGCGCTCGCCACCGCTTGCCGACGCCAACCGCCGCCCGAGCACTGGCACCACCGTGGAGCCATCAGATCGGGGAGGGAGACGTCGCGCGCCGACCACCCTCGCGGACCCCGCCGCACGCCCGAGCGCCGGCGCCACCGCGGCGCCATCAGATAGGGAGGAGGAGGAGCCCGCGCCTCGCCGCCCCACGCAGACCACGCCGCCGCCATCGCCGTAGTGCCACCAAAGGGGAGCCCCGCAGATCCGCCGGCGACCCGACATGCCGCCGAGCCGAGTGCCGCCGCGAGGGCCGGCTGTCCCGCGCCGCCCAGGAGCCTCGCGAGGAGGGAGGGAGCCCCGCCGTCGCCGACGCACGCGCGGGCTTTGCCCGGCAGCGTCCCCTGGCGGCGGCGAGGGAGAAGGAAGGCGAAGGAAGGGAGCAGCGGCGGCGATCTAGGGTTCCGCCCGGGCCGCTCGCGGGAGCGGCACGGGGGACGGGGCACCTACTTTTCTCTTTAATTAAAAGATAAATATTACAAGCGCGGCGAACAAGGGCATGTGCCCACACAAATGGTTTCATTAAATTTTGCATGAATAAATTAAACAGCACACAAGTATATTTCCCAAAAAGTTGTAATCATAAGAAATACTAGCCTAGTACTATTAGTTCCACTTGCTAAATAAGATTCACAAATAAGGAGAATGGCGGACCTGCGCCCCTCCCGCGCCACGACCACGCCGCCGACGCCGGCTGCGCCTCCCTGCTCGGACCTGGGCTTCGCCTCCTGGTTCATGCCCCTTCCTCCACCGCCTGTCGGTGGCCCTGCTGGCGCCCCTGGCCGTCTCGCGCTGCAGCTGTGCTCGACAGCCCCAACCTCGTCAGATCCAATCCCGCCGGCAGGCCGGGGTGGTTCGACCTCTTCCGTGGAGTTCGTCCCCGTCTCGCAGACGATCGCGACGTCGTCGTGCCAGGCAAGGCCAGGTCCGGGGCGTGCCGTTCCTGCTGCTGCGGTCTCGAGCATTCAAGATCTAGGTGGCGGCCATAACTGCGAGGATGCGTGGCAGCTGGCCTCCTCACCCCCAGCTCCTGCCGTGCCTTCAATGCCAGTGGCGAGGACGGGCGCGGGGCGCGATGCCGATGTGACCGGCGGCTGGCAGCTCGTCGTGTCAACCAAAGGCCCGCGCCGCCCGGCTTTGGCCGCCCCGGCCCCTGCATTCAAGCTGGCGCCCATCCCTCGATGGCTCCTTGGCCGCTGCTGCCGATGCCTACACCGGGGTCACCGTGCTGAGCTGTGCAGGGATCCCATCCGCTGCTCCCGCTGCCTTCAAAATGGGCACAAGTCACGTGGTTGCAGCAACAACTGGAAGCCATTAAGCTCCCTCGACGGCCCTGCTGTGCCTCCTCCTCCGCTCCCCCGCCCTGTATCGTCTACTGCTTGTCAAGAGGTGCCGCCTCGTCCTGGTCGGGGCTGGGAGATCCCTTGCCCGCCTCCCCTGTTGCAGCTTCACGCCGGCCCAGCCACGATGCCACGCCGTGGTGACCCCGAGGTGCCACGCCTTGGCGACCCTGCGCTCAGGCCGGAGGAGGACTTCGTGGTTGTCCCGGCGACGCCGGAGATGCAGGCCGAGGAAGCCATCCTCTCCACCAACTGTGCCGTCGCATGGCTCGATGGGGCGCGGCAGGACATTCCCTGCCAGCAGGTGGCTGCTGAGCTCGCCACAGAGCTGGGCGCAAGACTGGCCGACGTCGAGGTGGTCAAGCACTACCCCGAGCAGTTCCTTGTTCGCTTCGTGTACCAACACCACTGCGCCGACGCCGTGTCCCGCGGCCACCTTCGGGGCACCGGCCACCGCATCTACGTGCGAGAGTGGAGGCTCGAGGCTCATGCAGACAACGAAGACCAGCTCCATCATGTTCGCCTCTGCTTGGAAGGTGTCCCTCTCCACGGCTGGAACAACTACATAGCCACCTTCACTGGTAGAAAAAGGGCCTATAGTCCCGGTTCGTAAGGGCCTTTAGTCTCGGTTCCGGAACCGGGACTAAAGTGTCGGTACTAATACCTCCCCCCTTTAGTCCCGGTTCAATCCAGAACCGGGACTAAAGGCCCTCCACGTGGGCAGTGCGCAGAGCCCAGTCAGGAGACCCTTTGGTCCCGGTTGGAGGCACCAACCGGGACCAATAGGCATCCATGCGTCAGCATTTCTGTGGCTGGGGTTTTTGTTTTTTTTGAAGGGGGGGGGGGTTGGGGGTTTTGGGGGGTTAATTTAGGTGTTTCATATATTGTGTTAGCTAGCTATAATTAATAGAGAGAAGTGTCCTCTCTTATGTTCGTGCTTGGTCGACGCTACGTACTATACATACGTATAGAGAGGACTAGACACGCTGGCTAGCTAGTAAGCAAACGAAGGAAACAGAAGATCGTCATGAACATATATGCATACAGAGAGAAGTGATATCGACCACCTCTCCTTCTCCGAGAGATTGGTCGAACAACAAGTTCTCGTATATCTATCTGACACTACCGGCTACATATATACAATAATTATCTGTTACAAATATAATCATACGGACTCAGGGTCCACATAGAATTCTCCGTCTTCAGGGATCACGTGGTCAAGAAAGAATGCTGCCAATTCCTCTTGAATTTCTCGCATGCGAGCTGGTGCTAGGAGTTCATCCCGCTTCCGAAACATCTAATTTGAAGAAGGGGGTCAATACATATATATATGAATGAATGAAACTCAACACAAATGATGGTAATAAAATAAAATTGTGAATGTTGTTATTTACGTACTTCATATTGTTCGTTAGAGTACCCGCCCCGCTCACAGGTCGTGTGGCGGATGGACTCGCAGATGTAGTATCCACAGAAATCATTCCCTTGTTCCTGCCACAACCACTTTACAAGAAATAGAGGTCAATCAAACTAATAAGCAAGAATGCTAAATGGTATTGATGAAACTAGCGCTTGAATCACTAGGAGATGCGCGGAACATGCTACTATAGTACTTACTTTCGGGTGTCTAAATTCCAGCTCCTTCGGCAGTCCCGGAACTGTTTTGGTGAATTTTCTCCAAACCCTGCCGGACAAAGAAAACAATTACTTGATATCAGGAAATGAACAAAGTTGCTGATATGGTGGATAATGATCGATTTAACTTACTTCTGGAGTATTTGAGTCATGTCTGCATAGTCCTGGGGATCTTTTCGTTTAGAGTCTAAAACGGTTACTACTCCCTACTCAAGCTTAATCTCTAGGAGAATATAGTGGAAACTGCACACACATGCATAACTCATCAATTACATTACTATAACCTTGACTAATATATAAGGGAAACCGAATACGCACAAGACAGTAACACTCACCTGAAGTTATAAGGAAAGAGTATTATATCTTTGTTTTGATTTATTACGAACGGTCGTAGCAAGTTGGCCTCGGTAGCTGCGGCATGAAGTTTAACCTCAGTTGCATCTATGAGATATGTGTTAATGAACCTAATATCACCGACTTGTATTTTCTTCAATTCGGCGATCTTCAATCTGCATAATATAGTGAGGATGATTATAAATACATGCAATGAAAGAGCTAAGCTATATAGAGAAACTTAATGACAGAAGTAGTACTACTTACAGACAGTAGCAGGCGACCGTTGTTTTATCGAGGGCCAATTGATTGAAAAACTGATAGAACTCCTCAAATGGAACAGGCAACAGATCAATTCCAATGAGGTCATGCTCCTTTTTAACTTTCACATACAAAGTACTCCTCCCCCCAGAGTCTCTGCAGATTTTCAAGTACCAATCATGCAATCTTCGCATCATCGTTGATAGAGATCTTTCATCTTTGACGAGAGGCTTCCCGTACTCGTATCTTTGTATCTGCACGTCCATGGGTTCATAATGTACTTCGTCGGGCAGGTAATCTGCAAGATTGCTATAACCGGGCACCATCCTCGGATCATTAGCGACGTTGTGGCTAGGCACCTTGAGCGGGGGGCACGATTGCTTCACTTGATCGCCGAGCTGGGCAATTTGTTTCCCAGCTCGTCGTTCTTTCAGCCTTTGATCACTGACAGTACTTCCCGACCGCTCCGCTTCGGCAAATTCCTTTCCAATAATGCGGTCATAGTTTCGTTTCGGCGGATCAGACTTCGGTGGTTTTGTCAGGGCAGCCAGAGTGTGCTTCACTTTCACCCGATCTACCTTCTCCTCCGGAGGTGGATGTTTCTTTGCTTTCACCCCTTCAAAGAATTTCTTCACTTCTTCTCGCGCGATCTCGGTGTTCTCCTCCTGGGTCCTCTCGTATGGTAACTTCTCTGGAGTCTTCAGAGAAGGCCGAATCTATATGTCCTCCCGCCTCTGGTTGTACTGCTAGACGCCGACCGAGCAGACGTAGCGGTTGTCTTCTTTACTTGCTTAAGAGGCGGAGGAGAAGGACTACGACGCGCCGGAGCAGCTGGAGCGGCGGCAGGTCTATTCCGCCCTTGCTGACGAGGCGGAGAAGGAGGAGGCTGGCTTCTCGGGTGCGTCGGCGCAGGCGGAGAAGGAGGCGGAGTGCCGCCACACGCCGGAGATGGAGCCAGCCGAGGGCCCTGATCGTCACTCGCCGGAGGAGGAGGCGGTGGAGGCGGAGTGCCCTAACTCGCCGGAGGAGGAGGAGGAGGCGGTGGCGTCCAGTTCGGAAGGTTGATGAGCTCCTTCCGCCATAGGCATGGAGTCTTCAGAGCAGACCCCAGCCGAGTCTCCCCTTCATCGGTAGGATGGTCAAGCTGGAGGTCCTCAAATCCCTCCGTTATCTCATCCACCATCACCCTAGCATATCCTTCTGGAATTGGCCGGCAGTGAAAAGTTGCGCCGGGTTCAGTAGGATAAACAGAGCCAACAGCCGCCTTGACCTTCAAATTCATCCATTGCGTCATAAGGTGGCAATTTTGAGACTCCGTTATAGCATCCACGGGATAGCTGGCAGGAGCCGTCAAGGCATGCTCCGGCTGAAACAGCTCGGTGGAAGCCACGCTGCTTCTGCGCTGAGATGGCGGGGTAGCTTCGGGGGAGGCTTCGGCAGTACGTTTGCTGCGATTTGCTTCTCGTTCCTCTATCGCGTCTACCCTTGCTTGCAGCGCCTGCATTTGGGTCTGCTGCACTTTTTTCCTCCTCTCATGGGATTTGTAACCTCCTGCGTCCGGAAACCCAACCTTCCACGGAATGGAGCCTGGCGTGCCTCGTGTCCGTCCAGGGTGCTCAGGATTCCCGAGGGCCATTGTGAGCTCGTCGTTCTCTCTGTCTGGAAAGAACGTCCCTTCCTGCGCTGCTTCGATATACTGCTTAAGCTTACTAACTGGTATGTCCATTTGATCGTTCGTCCAAATGCACTTCCCTATTACAGGGTCCAGGGTTCCGCCAGCCCCGAAGAACCAAGTCCGGCAACAGTCTGGCCAGTTAATTGTCTCTGGTTCGATCCCTTTATGAACCAGATCATTCTCAGTCTTGGACCGCTTAGGCCGGGCTACGAGGTAGCCACCTGACCCCGTGCGATGGTGAAGCTTCTTCTTCGCAGCATTTTGCTTGTTTGTCGCCGACATCTTCTGACTCTTTTCCGATGTCTTGTGGGCCACAAATGCGGGCCAGTGATCTCTGATCTTCTCATATCTGCCCTTGAATTCTGGTGTCTCATTATTTTCGACAAACTTATTCAGCTCTTTCTTCCACCTCCTGAATAGTTCTGCCATCCTCTTCAGAGCAAAAGACTTGATTAATTTCTCTTTAACTAGGTTCTCTGGATTATCCTCAGGCGGTAGGGTGAAATTTGACTTCAGCTCAGTCCAAAGATCATTTTTCTGCATATCATTGACATAAGAGACCTCAGGGTCTTCTGTAGCCGGCTTAAACCATTGCTGGATGCTTATCGGGATCTTGTCCCTAACCAGAACCCCGCACTGACCAACAAATGCGCTCTTTGTCCGGAGGGGTTCAATAGGTTGGCCGTCGGGCACGATTGCTATGATCTCAAACTTTTCATCCGAGCTCAACTTTTTCTGCGGGCCTCGTCTCTTTACCGAAGTTGTGCTCGATCCGGAGGGCTAGAAAAAAGAATAAAGACTTAATTAATATGTGTACATACCAAAACAATGAATGCATCAATCAGCTAGTCAGCATAGGCTTAACTAATATATATATACCTGGCCGGACTCGGTTTGGTCACCGGAGCCGTCATCACGGTCTCCTTCTTGCACCGGCATTGGGTCACCGGAGCCGTCCTCATGTTCTTCTTCTTGCACCGGCATTAGGTCACTGTAGCCAGCTTGTTCACCCTCTCCTTCCAGACCATCGGTTTCGTTGAGAAACAACGAGATGGCATCACTTCCTTCTACGATTATGTCCCTCAACAACGCTTCTTTTGTTGCTTCGTCTAGGGCGGTGTCCATAGTTTCTAAAAATATTTACAACATGGCAATTATTATTCAAACATGACAGATGGATATATTAGTGCCAAACGTAGAAGATCTCCTCTATTCTTTCTTCTCCTCTTTTTTTTCTTCTTCCTCTTCTTTTTTTATCCTCTTCTTCCTCTCATGTTCGATAGGATCGCCGAGGGGTCGGGAGGTTGCCTAGTGTTAAGGGATTCAACAAAACCATGTCTTCATCATTAGGCAAAAGTAACATGTGCATGATGGTACGAAGCTCTTCAAAGTTGTTCTGGAACGGAGTCCCGGATAGGATAATTCGCTTTTTGGTACAAAGTTTAGCAAGAGCCTTCCGAATATCTCTATTTGGAAGGCCTTTGCTGAATTCGTACCAAAAGGCGGATTATTCTATCCGGGACTCCATTCCAGAACAACTTTGCAGAACTTCGTACCAACATGCACTGGTTACTTCCGGCTAATGTTGAAGGCATGGATTTCTTCAATACTTTGACACTAGGAAACCTCTCTCTACTTCCGGCTAATAAGAAGAAGAAGAAGAAGAAGAAGAAGAAGAAGAAGAAGAAGTAGAAGAAGAAGAAGAAGAAGAAGAAGAAAAGAAGAAAAAAAAAGAGGAGAAGAAGAAAGGAATAGTGGAGAAGAAGAGAAAATAGAATATATTTTTCTTCTTTTTTCTTCTTCTTATTTATTTCTCCTCTTCTTTTCGGTAGAGGAAACCCTAAATAGCTAGCAAGTATCGTGGGTGTGAGATACATGTGGCCTTCGGTGTCAGACACTACATCCACGTCCCACAAGTGACGTTGGCGTCGAAGCCCGCGCCACTTTTGGGATGTGGGTGTAGTGTCCGACACCGACGGTACATGTATCTCACACCGACGATATTTTCTATTTAGGGTTTCTCCTCTACCGCTCCTCGACCTCTCGACGACCCTCGTTCCCGATAAAATAAAGAGGAAGAAGAAGAAGAAAAAAGAAGAGAAGAAAGAATAGAGGAGAAGACTTCCTCTTCTTCCTCTCCTCTTCTTCTCCCTCTTCTTCCCCTTCTTCCTCGCCTCTCTCATGAATGTCCGGCGTTCTCGACCCCCCCCCCACGTGTCGAAGAAGAAAAAGAAGAAAAAAAAAAGAGGAGAAGAAGAAAGGAATAGAGGAGAAAAGAGAAAATAGAATATATATTCTATTTTTCTCTTCTTCTCCTCTATTCCTTTCTTCTTCTCCTCTTCTTTTTCTTCTTTTTTCTTCTTTTTATTTATTTCTCCTCTTCTTTTCGGTAGAGGAAACCCTAAATAGCTAGCAAGTATCGTGGGTGTGAGATACATGTGGCCTTCGGTGTCGGACACTACATCCACGTCCCACAAGTGACGTGGGCGTCGAAGCCCGTGCCACTTGTGGGATGTGGGTGTAGTGTCCGACACCGACGGTACATGTATCTCACACTGATGATACTTTCTATTTAGGGTTTCTCCTCTACCGCTCCTCGACCTCTCGACGACCCTCGTTCCCGATAAAATAAAGAGGAAGAAGAAGAAGAAAAAAGAAGAGAAGAAAGAATAGAGGAGAAGACTTCCTCTTCTTCCTCTCCTCTTCTTCTCCCTCTTCTTCCCCTTCTTCCTCGCCTCTCTCATGAATGTCCGGCGTTCTCGACCCCCCCCCACCCTCAACCCCTAGGCGACCGTCGACCCCTCCCGATAAAAAAAAGATGAAGAAGAAGAAAAAAAAGAGGAGAAGAAAGAATAGAGGAGAAGCTCCTCTATTCTTTCTTCTCCTCTTTTTTTTCTTCTTCCTCTTCTTTTTTATCCTCTTCTTCCTCTCATGTTCGACGACCCTCGACCCCGATAACATTTTTTTCTCCGAGATAGTTAGTGTTCCCGAGTGAACCGGAGGGGGACATTGGTCATATCGGATTCGTCATATTTTCTACGAATGTTCTATATACATACATCCATCGATATCATTCCATACATACATATACATCTACATTATATATGAACAAAAAAATATCAAAATTCATCATACATACATGTACAGTATATATGAACAAAAATTATAAACTTTCTCCCCAACTCATACATACATACATACATCTACATCATATCAATATTTTGCAAATTAAGGAGCAGGGAAGGAAGGAAGGGGGGAGGATGGGGCGGTAGCTACCTCTCCCGGAGGGATCGGGGAGGAGACGCGGGCGGCCGGCATCGGGGGCGACGACGACGAGGACGGGCTCGGGGTCGGCGAGGGCGAGGGCGACGGCAGGGCGCGCTCGGTGGTGGCGGACGGGCTCGGGAGCGCAGGGGGTGCTCGGGGGCGGCGGATGGGCTCGGTGGCGCAGGGGGTGCTCGGGGGCGGTGGACGGGCGGCCGGCGACGACGGCGAGGCAGGGCGCGCTCGGGGGCGGGGCAAGGGCAACGGCGGCGACAGCGAGGCGAGCAGAGGGGCAGCCTGGCGGCGACGTCGGGGCGGGATCGAAGAAACTGAACCAAATTTTTCACAAGTGTGGCTTATATAGACGGAGCATTGGTCCCGGTTGGTGGCACAAACCGGGACTAATGCCCCCTTTAGTCCCGGTTGGTGCCACGAACCGGGACCAAAGGCCAATTTTCAGCAGCCCAAAGGGCGGGAAGCGGCGGCCTTTGGTCCCGGTTGGTGGAACCAACCGGGACTAAAGGGGGGCATAGGTCATGGTTGGTGCCACGAACCGGGACCAATGCCCCATTTAGTCCCGGTTGGTGCCACCAACCGGGACCGATGGCCTTTGCTGCCCCGAGCCCAAAAGTTTAGTCCCACATCGCTAGCTGAAGGGCGCCGGCACTGGTTTATAAGCGCTGGTGTGCCTACCCGTTCGAGCTCCTCTCTAATGCAGGCTTTCGGGCCTAAACTTGCTACTACCTGTGGGCCTATTGGGCCTTCTGCGGGCCTGAATCCTGGCCCATGTAGGGTTTCTAGTCGTATTCAGGCCGTGGAGGCCCAGTAGGAGGCATTTTTTTGGTTTTTTCTTTTTTATTTCTATATTTTTTTGGTTTTTCATTTTTTTTATTTCTACTTAAAACTAAATACTTACAGTTTTTTAGTGATTTCTTTTTTCTTTTAGGTCACAAAAATTATAAACTTTCTGTTAGTGCCATTACTTTTAAATTTTAAATAGTTTAAATTTGAATTTTTAAAAATTTGTATGAATCACTAGTTTATGAATAACTTTACTATAAAAATAGATTTTTTTCTATTTATTTTTTATTTCTACTTACAACTAAATACTTACAGTTTTTTAGTGATTTCTTTTTGCTTTGGGGTCACAAAAATTATAAACTTTCTGTTAGTGCCATTAGTTTTAAATTTTAAATAGTTTAAATTTGAATTTTTAAAAATTTGTGTGAATCACTAGTTTATGAATAACTTTACTATAAAATTAGAAATTTTTTCTTCTTTGCTATTTATTTTTTATTTATACTTACAATTAAATACTTATAGTTTGATTTTAGGTCACAAAAATTATATTCTTTTTGCTATTGAAGAATATTATAGTTTTATTTTAGTTGATCATAACATAATATTTTAATTGATTGTTTTTATTTTCATAAAAGTTTTGTAGTTTATTCTGTTTGCTATTAATTCATTCTTTGAGCTAAATGACTCTGAAATTGGAAAGCATTTCAAAATGAACTCTGAAAAGGTTGAAAGTTGGCATGGTATCATCATTTCACCCACATAGCATGTTCCAAAAAGTAGAGAGGGTTACGACAAAAACTTGATGCACTTCGTGTACAAAATGGACAATCACTTTCGAAGTATCAAAGTTTCAAACCATAAGACATGAAAGCATTTCAAATGAACTCTGAAAAAGTTGAAAGTTGGGATGGTATCATAATTTCACCCACATAGCATGTGCATGTACAAAACGGACAATGGTAGCATGTTCGTCTGTTACAAATTTGGCATGGTATCATCATAATAGTTGCGGGAGAAAGTCTTCACTTTTTCTTCGCTTGTGTCATTTGCTTATTGCGCCGTAACCATGGATAATCTTCATTGTTTATCAGGATGCTTGGGTCCGCCTTGACATTGAAGGGAGGAATTTCATGAAACTTTTCATAATGTTCAGACATGTCTGTCTTGCCGTCCACTCCCAGGATGTCCCTTTTTCCTGAAAGAACTATGTGGCGCTTTGGCTCATTGTATGATGTATTCGCTTCCTTATCTTTTCTTTTTCTCGGTTTGGTAGACATGTCCTTCACATAGATAACCTGTGCCACATCATTGGCTAGGACGAACGGTTCGTCATTGTACCCAAGATTTTTCAGATCCATTGTTGTCATTCCGTACTGTGGGTCTACCTGTACCCCGCCGCCTAACAGATTGACCCATTTGCACTTAAACAAAGGGACCTTAAAATCAGGTCCGTAGTCAAGTTCCCATATGTCCACTATGTAACCATAATATGTGTCCTTTCCGCTCTCGGTTGCTGCATCAAAGCGGACACCGCTGTTTTGGTTGGTGCTCTTTTGATCTTGGGCGATCGTGTAAAATGTATTCCCATTTATCTCGTATCCTTTGTAAGTCAATACAGTCAAAGATGGTCCCCTGCACAACAAGTACAACTCATCACAAACAGTATTGTCACCTCTGAGACGTGTTTCCAACCAACTGCTGAAAGTCCTGATGTGTTCACATGTAATCCAGTCGTCGCACTACTCCGGGTGTTTGGAGCGCAGACTGTTCTTGTGTTCATCGACATACGGGGTCACCAAGGTAGAGTTCTGTAGAACTGTGTAGTGTGCTTGAGACCAAGAATATCCGTCCCTGCATATTATTGAGTCTCTTCCAAGAGTGCCTTTTCCAGTCAGTCTCCCCTCATACCGCGATTTAGGGAGACCTATCTTGTTAAGGCCAGGAATGAAGTCAACACAAAACCCGATAACATCCTCTGTTTGATGGCCCATGGAGATGCTTCCTTCTGGCCTAGCGCGGTTACGGACATATTTCTTTAGGACTCCCATGAACCTCTCAAAGGGGAACATATTGTGTAGAAATACGGGCCCCAGGATGACAATCTCGTCGACTAGATGAACTAGGACATGCGTCATGATATTGAAGAAGGATGGTGGGAACACCAGCTCGAAACTGACAAGACAATGCGCCACATCACTCCTTAGCCTTGGTACGATTTCTGGATCGATCACCTTTTGAGAGATTGCATTGAGGAATGCACATAGCTTCACAATGGCTAATCGGACGTTTTCTGGTAGAAGCCCCCTCAATGCAACCGGAAGCAGTTGCGTCATAATCACGTGGCAGTCATGAGACTTTAGGTTCTGAAACTTTTTCTCTGGCATATTTATTATTCCCTTTATATTCGACGAGAAGCCAGTCGTGACCTTCATACTGAGCAGACATTCAAAGAAGATTTCTTTCTCTTCTTTCGTAAGAGCGTAGCTGGCAGGACCTTTATACTGCTTCGGAGGCATGCCGTCTTTTTCGTGCAAACGTTGCAGGTCCTCTCGTGCCTCAGGTGTATCTTTTGTCTTCCCATACACGCCCAAGAAGCCTAGCAGGTTCACGCAAAGGTTCTTCGTCACGTGCATCATGTCGATTGAGGAGCGGACCTCTAGGTCTTTCCAGTATGGTAGGTCCCAAAATATAGATTTCTTCTTCCACATGGGTGCGTGTCCCTCAGCGTCATTCGGAACAGCTAGTCCACCGGGACCCTTTCCAAAGATTACGTAGTGTAAATCATTGACCATAGCAAGCACGTGATCACCGGTGCGCATGGCGGGCTTCTTCCGGTGATCTGCCTCACCTTTGAAATGCTTGCCTTTCTTTCGACATTGATGGTTGGTCGGAAGAAATCGACGATGGCCCAGGTACACATTCTTCCTGCATTTGTCCAGGTATATACTTTCAGTGTCATCTAAACAGTGCGTGCATGCGTGGTATCCTTTGTTTGTCTGTCCTGCAAGGTTACTAAGAGCGGGCCAATCGTTGATGGTCACGAACAGCAACGCCTTAAGGTTAAATTCCTCCTGTCTGTGCTCATCCCACGTACGTACACCGTTTCCATTCCACAGCTGTAGAAGTTCTTCAACTAATGGCCTTAGGTACACATCAATTTCGTTGTCGGGTTGCTTAGGGCCTTGGATGAGAACTGGCATCATAATGAACTTCCGCTTCATGCACATCCAAGGAGGAAGGTTATACATACATAGAGTCACGGGCCAGGTGCTGTGATTGCTGCTCTGCTCCCCGAAAGGATTAATGCCATCCGCGCTTAAAGCAAACCATACATTCCTTGGGTCCTTTGCAAACTCATCCCAGTACTTTCTCTCGATTTTTCTCCACTGCGACCCGTCAGTGGGTGCTCTCAACTTCCCATCTTTCTTTCGGTTCTCACTGTGCCATCGCATCAACTTGGCATGCTCTTCGTTTCTGAACAGACGTTTCAACCGTGGTATTATAGGAGCATACCACATCACCTTCGCAGGAACCCTCTTCCTGAGGGGCTCGCCGTCAACATCACCAGGGTCATCTCGTCTGATCTTATACCGCAACGCACCGCATACCGGGCATGCGTTCAGATCCTTGTATGCACCGCGGTAGAGGATGCAGTCATTAGGGCATGCATGTATCTTCTCCACCTCCAATCCTAGAGGGCATACGACCTTCTTTGCTGCGTATGTACTGTCGGGCAATTCGTTATCCTTTGGAAGCTTCTTCTTCAATATTTTCAGTAGCTTCTCAAATCCTTTGTCAGCCACAGCATTCTCTGCCTTCCACTGCAGCAATTCCAGTACGGTACCGAGCTTTGTGTTGCCATCTTCGCAATTGGGGTATAACCCTTTTTTGTGATCCTCTAACATGCGATCGAACTTCAGCTTCTCCTTTTGACTAATGCATTGCGTCCTTGCATCGACAATGACCCGGCGGAGATCATCATCATCGGGCACATCGTCTGGTTCCTCTTGATCTTCAGCAGCTTCACCCGTGGCAGCATCATTGGGCACATCGTCTGGTTCCTCTTGATCTTCACCAGCTCCCCCCGTTGTAGCATCACCGTATACAGGGGGCACATAGTTGTCATCGTACTCTTCTTCTTCGCCGTCTTCCATCATAACCCCTATTTCTCCGTGCCTCGTCCAAACATTATAGTGTGGCATGAAACCCTTGTAAAGCAGGTCGGAGTGAAGGATTTTCCGGTTAGAGTAAGACCTCGTATTCCCACCTTCAGTGCATGGACAACACATAAAACCATTCGACTTGTTTGCCTCAGCCGCATCGAGAAACTCATGCACGCCCTTAATGTACTCGCGGGTGTGTCTGTCACCGTACATCCATTGCTGGTTCATCTGCGTGCATTATATATAATTAAGTGTCCAAATTAATAGAAGTTCATCATCACATTAAAACCAAAGTGAATACATAGTTCTCATCTAACAACATATAGCTCTCCAGAGCATCTAATTAATTAAACCATACATTGAAACTATGTAAAACATTTCAATGCGAAAACAAATGCGATCATAATCGCAACCAAGGTAACAATTGATCCAACGGCATAATGATACCAAGCCTCGGTATGAATGGCATATTTTCTAATCTTTCTAATCTTCAAGCGCATTGCATCCATCTTGATCTTGTGATCATCGACGACATCCGCAACATGCAACTCCAGTATCATCTTCTCCTCCTCATTTTTTTATTTTTTCCTTCAACAAATTGTTTTCTTCTTCAACTAAATTTAACCTCTCGACAATAGGGTCGGTTGGCATTTCCGATTCACATACATCCTAGATAAATAAAATCTATGTCATGTTGGTCGGCATAATTTTCATAAACAATAACCAATAGTTATAAAGATAATATACATACCAAATCCGAATCATAGACAGGACGAGGGCCGACGGGGGCGGATACCAAAACCATCGCACTATATAAGATGCAATAATAAATGTAAGAAAATGATACAAGTATCTATCTAAACATACTAGTAAGAATATTTTTCCTTTCAGAAAGAAGATAAGAACAAGAGGCTCACCACGGTGGTGTCGGTGATGAGATCGGCGCGGGTCATCGACGGCGGTGAAGACGGGGACGGGGCGTGACGGACCGCTAAATCTAGACAAATCTCGAGGAAAATGGAGCTTGGAGGTCGAGCTTCGAGAGGAGAAAGCTTAAGTAGTGTGACTCGGGCATTCCATCGAACACCTCATGTGCATAGGAGGTGAGCTAGAGCACCACAAAGCCCTCTCCCCCTCGGCCAGAAAAAACAGAGCACTGAGCTCTGCTCTTGCGCGAGGGGGTATATATAGGCACCTCATTGGTCCCGGTTGATGACAGGAACCGGGACTAAAGGGAAGCCTTTGGTCCCGGTTCAAGCCACCAACCGGGACCAATGGTGGTGGGCCAGGAGCGAGGCCCATTGGTCCCGGTTCGTCCCACTAACCGGGACCAAAAGGTCCAGACGAACCGGGACCAATGCCCCACGTGGCCCGGACGGCCCCCTGGACTCACCAACCGGGACCAATGCCCACATTGGTCCCGGTTCTAGACTGAACCGGGACTAATGGGCTGAGCCGACCTGGACCATAGCCCTGTTTTCTACTAGGAATATGATTAACTAGAACTTTAATTTATCATGAACTTAGTACCTGATAGTATTTTGCATGTCCATGTTGTTGTAGATAGATGGACCGTGTTGTTGTTCCGTTGAATTTTAATGCGTTCCTAGAGAAAGCTAAGTTGAAAGATGATGGTAGCAATTACACGGACTGGTCTGTAACTTTAGGATTATCCTCATTGTTGCACAGAAGAATTACTTCCTGGAAGCACTGCTAGGTGACAAACCTGCTGCAGGAGCAACGTCAGATGTTGTGAACACCTGGAAGAGCAAAGCTGATGACTACTCGATAGTTCAATGTGCCATATTTTACGGCTTAGAACCGGGACTTCAACGACGTTTTGAACGTCATGGAGCATATGAGATGTTCCAGGAGTTGAATTTAATATTTCAAGCAAATGCCCGAATTGAGAGATATGAAGTCTCCAATAAGTTCTACAACTGCAAAATGGAGAAGGATAGTTCTGTCAGTGAACATATACTCAGAATGTCTGGGTACCACAACCACTTGACTCAGTTGGGAGTTAATCATCCTGATGATAGTGCCATTGACAGAGTTCTTCAATCACTGCCACCAAGCTACAAGAGCTTCATGTTGAACTATAATATGCAAGGGATGGATAAGACGATTCCCGAGCTCTTCGCAATGCTAAAGGCTACGGAGGTAAAAATCAAGAAGGAGCATCAAGTGTTGATGGTCAACAAGACCACCAGTTTCAAGAAAAAGGGTAAAGGGAAGAAGGGGAACTTCAAGAAGAATAGCAAGCAAGTTGCTGCTCAAGTGAACAAGCCCAAGTATTGACCTAAGCCTGAGACTGAGTGCTTCTACTGCAAAGGGACTGGTCACTGGAAGCGGAACTGCCCCAAGTATTTGGCAGAGAAGAAGGATGGCAAAGTGAAAGGTATATTTGATATACATGTTCATAGTAGCGCCTGGGTATTTGATACTGGTTCCGTTGCTAATATTTGCAACTCGAAACAGGGGCTATGGATTAAGCAAAGATTGGCTAAGTACGAGGTGAGAATGTGTGTGGGAAATGGCTCCAAAGTTGATGTGATCACCGTCGGCATGCTACCTCTACATCTACCTTCGGGATTAGTTTTAGACCTAAATAATTGTTATTTGGTGCCAGCGTTGAGCATGAACATTATGTCTGGATCTTGGTTGATGTGAGATGGTTATTCATTTAAATCAGAGAATGATGGTTGTTCTATTTATATGAATAATATCTTTTATGGTCATGCACCTTTGATTAGTGGTCTGTTTTTACTAAATCTTGATAGTAGTGATACACATATTCATAGCATTGAAACCAAAAGATATAAGTTTAATAATGATAGTGCAACTTATTTGTGGCACTGCCATTTAGGTCATATTGGTGTAAAGCACATGAAGAAACTCCATGCCGATGGGCTTTTGGAATCACTTGACTATGACTAAGACTCCGTTCTCCGGAACAATGGAGCGAGCAACAGACTTGTTGGAAATAATAAATAATGATGTATGCGGTCCGATGAGTGTTGATGCTCGCGGTGGGTATCGTTATTTTCTTACCTTCACAGATGACTTGAGCAGATATGGGTATATCTACTCAATGAAACATAAGTCTGAAACATTTGAAAAGTTGAAAGAATTTCAGAGTGAAGTGGAAAATCATCATAATAAGAAAATTAGGTTTCTACGATCTGATCGTGGAGGCAAATATTTGAGTTATGAGTTTTGTATTCATTTGAAACAATGCGGAATAGTTTCGCAACTCACGCCACCTGGAACACCATAGCGTAATGGTGTGTCCGAACGTCGTAACCGCACTTTATTAGATAATGGTGCGATCTATGATGTCTCTCACTGATTTACTGCTATCGTTTTGTGCTTATGCCTTAGAGACTGTTGCATTCATGTTAAATAGGGCACCATAAAAATCCGTTGAGACGACACATATGAATTGTGGTTTGGCAAGAAACCCAAGTTGTCGTTTCTTAAAGTTTGGGGTTGCGATGCTTATGTGAAAAAGCTTCAACCTGATAAGCTCGAACCCAAATCGGAGAAATGTGTCTTCATAGGATACCCAAAGGAAACAGCTTGGTACACCTTCTATCATAGATCCGAAGGCAAGATATTCGTTGCTAAGAATGGATCCTTTCTAGATAAGGAGTTTCTCTCGAAAGAAGTGAGTGGGAGGATAGTAGAACCTGACGAGGTAATTGTATCTACTCCCTTATTGGAAAGTAGTTCATCATAGAAATCAGTTCCAGTGATTCCTACACCAGTAAGTGAGGAAGCTAATGATGATGATCATGAAACTTCTGATCAAGTTACTACCGAACCTCGTAGGTCAACCAGAGTAAGATCTGCACCAGAGTGGTACAGTAATCCTGTTCTAGAAGTCATGTTACTTGACCATGAAGAACCTATGAACTATGAGGAAGCGATGATGAGCCCAGATTCCGCAAAATGGCTTGAGGCGATGAAATCTGAGATGGGATCCATGTATGAGAACAAAGTGTGGACTTTGGTTGACTTGCCCGATTATCGGCAAGCAATAAAGAATAAATGGATCTTCAAGAAGAAGACTGACGCTGATGGTAATGTTACTGTCTACAAAGCTCGACTTCTTGCAAAATATTTTTGACAAGTTCAAGGAGTTGACTACGATGAGACCTTCTCACCCATAGAGATGCTTAAGTCTGCCCGAATCATGTTAGCAATTGCCGCATTCTATGATTATGAAATTTGGCAAATGGATGTCAAAAATGCATTCCTTAATGGATATCTTAAAGAAGAGTTGTATATGATGCAACCAGAAGGTTTTGTCAATCCAAAAGGTGCTAACAAAGTGTGCAAGCTCTAGCGATCCATTTATGGACAGGTGCAAGCCTCTCGGAGTTGGAACATATGCTTTGATAGTGTGATCAAAGCATATGGTTTTATACAGACTTTTGGAGAAGCCAGTATTTACAAGAAAGTGAGTGGGAGCTCTGTAGAATTTCTGATATTATATGTAGATGACATATTGTTGATCAGAAATGATACTGAATTTCTAAATAGCATAAAAGGATACTTGAATAAGAATTTTTCAATGAAAGACCTTGGTGAAGCTGCTTATATATTAGGCATCAAGATCTATAGAGATAGATCAAGACGCTTAATTGGACTTTCACAAAGCACATACCTTGATAAAGTTTTGAAGAAGTTCAAAATGGATCAAGCAAAGAAAGGGTTCTTGCCTGTGCTACAAGGTGTGAAGTTGAGCCAAACTCAATGCCCGGCCACTGCAGAAGATAGAGAGAAAATGAAAGTCATTCCCTATGCTTCAGCCATAGGTTCTATCATGTATGCAATGCTGTGTACCAGACCTGATGTGTGCCTTGCTATTAGTTTAGCAGGGAGGTTCCAAAGTAATCCAGCAGTGGATCACTGGATAGAGGTGAAGAACATCCTGAAATACCTGAAAAGGACTAAGGATATGTTTCTCATTTATGGACCTGACAAAGAGCTGGTCGTAAACGGTTACGTCGATCCAAGCTTTGACACTGATCCGGATGACTCTAAGTCACAAACCAGATATGTATTTTAATTAAATGGTGGAGATGTCAGTTGGTGCAGTTCCAAGCAGAGCGTCGTGGTGGGATCTACATGTGAAGTGGAGTACATAGCTGCTTCGGAAGCCGTAAATGAAGGAGTCTGGATGACTGAGTTCATATCCGATCTAGGTGCCATACCTAGTGCATCGGGTCCAATGAAAATCTTTTGTGACAATACTGGTGCAATTTCCTTGGCAAAGGAATCAGATTTCACAAGAGAACCAAGAACATCAAGAGACGCTTCAATTCCATCTGCGATCAAGTCAAGGAGGGAGACATAGTGATTTGCAAGATACATATGGATCTGAATGTTGCAGACCCGTTGACTAAGCATCTCTCACGAGCAAAACATGATCAGCACCAAGACTCCATGGGTGTTAGAATCATCACAATGTAATATAGATTATTGACTCTAGTGCAAGTGGGAGACTGAAGGAAATATGCCCTAGAGGCAATAATAAAGTTGTTATTTATATTTCCTTATATCATGATAAATGTTTATTATTCATGCTATAATTGTACTAACCGGAAACTTAGTACATGTGTCAATACATAGACAAACAGAGTGTCACTAGTATGCCTCTACTTGACTAGCTCGTTAATCAAAGATGGTTAAGTTTCCTAGCCATGTACAAAGAGTTATCATTTGATGAATGGGATCACATCATTAGAGAATGATGTGATTGACTTGACCCATCTGTTTTGACCCATCCGTTAGCTTAGCACTGATCGTTTAGTTTACTGCTATTGCTTTCTTCATACTTATACATGTTCCTATGACTATGAGATTATGCAACTCCCGAATACCGAGGAACACTTAGTGTGCTATCAAACGTCACAACGTAACTGGGTGACTATAAAGATGCTCTACAGGTGTCTCCGATGGTGTTTGTTGAGTTGGCATAGATCGAGATTAGGATTTGTCACTCCGTGTATCGGAGAGGTATCTTGGGCCCTCTCGTAAGCCAATGATACGTTCTCGTGTATCTACTTTTCCAAACACTTTTGCCCTTGTTTTGGACTCTAACTTGCATGATTTGAATGGAACTAACCCGGACTGACGTTTTCAGCAGAATTACCATGGTGTTATTTATGTGCAGAAACAAAAGTTCTCGGAATGACCTGAAACTTCACGGAAATCTTCGGAAATAATAAAAAATCCTTGCAAAAGATGAAGGCCAGGGGGCCCACCACCTGTCCACGAGGGTGGGGGCGCGCCCCCCTACCTCGTGGGCCCCCTGGAGCTCCTCCGACCTCAACTCCAACTCCATATATTCGTGTTCGGGGAGAAAAAAATCAGAGAGAAGGATTCATCGCGTTTTATGATACGAAGCCGCCGCCAAGCCCTAAACTTTCTCGGGAGGGCTGATCTGGAGTCCGTTCGGGGCTCCGGAGAGGGGAATCCATCGCCATCATCATCATCATCAACCTTCCTCCATCACCAATTTCATGATGCTCATCGCCATTGCGTGAGTAATTCCATCGTAGGCTTGCTGGACGGTGATGGGTTGGATGAGATTTATCATGTAATCGAGTTAGTTTTGTTAGGGTTTGATCCCTAGTATCCACTATGTTCTGAGATTGATGTTGCTATGACTTTGCTATGCTTAATGCTTGTCACTAGGGCCCGAGTGCCATGATTTCAGATCTGAACCTATTATGTTTTCATCAATATATGAGTGTTCTTGATCCTATCTTGCAAGTCTATAGTCACCTATTATGTGTTATGATCTGTTAACCCCGAAGTGACAATAATCGGGATACTTACCGGTGATGACCATAGTTTGAGGAGTTCATGTATTCACTATGTGTTAATGCTTTGTTCCGGTACTCTATTAAAAGGAGGCCTTAATATCCCTTAGTTTCCGCTAGGACCCCGCTGCCACGGGAGGGTAGGACAAAAGATGTCATGCAAGTTCTTTTCCATAAGCACGTATGACTATATTCGGAATACATGCCTACATTATACATGCCTACATTACATTGATGAATTGGAGCTAGTTCTGTGTCACCCTATGTTATGACTATTACATGATGAACCGCATCCGGCATAATTCTCCATCACCGATCCATTGCCTACGAGCTTTCCATATATTGTTCTTTGCTTATTTACTTTTCCGTTGCTATTGCTATCATCACTACAAAATACCAAAAACATTACTTTTGCTACCATTACCTTTTGCTACAGTTACCACTACTATCATATTACTTTGCTACTAAAAACTTTGCTGCAGATATTAAGTTTCCAGGTGTGGTTGAATTGACAACTCAGCTGCTAATACTTGAGAATATTCTTTGGCTCCCCTTGTGTCGAATCAATAAATTTGGGTTGAATACTCTACCCTCGAAAACTGTTGCGATCCCCTATACTTGTGGGTTATCAAGACTATTTTCTGGCGCCGTTGCCGGGGAGCATATGAAGGAAATCTGCCCTAGAGGCAATAATAAAGTTATTATTTATTTCCTTATAATCATGATAAATGTTTATTATTCATGCTAGAATTGTATTAACCGGAAACATAATACATGTGTGAATACATAGACAAACAAAGTGTCACTATTATGCCTCTACTTGACTAGCTCATTAATCAAAGATGGTTATGTTTCCTAACCATGAACAATGAGTTGTTATTTGATTAATGGGATCACATCATTAAGAGAATGATCTGATTGACATGACCCATTCCATTAGCTTAGCACCCGATCGTTTAGTATGTTGCTATTGCTTTCTTCATGACTTATACATGTTCCTATAACTATGAGATTATGCAACTCCCGTTTACCGGAGGAACACTTTGGGTACTACCACACGTCACAACGTAACTGGGTGATTATAAAGGAGTACTACACGTGTCTCCAAAGATACATGTTGGGTTGGCGTATTTCGAGATTAGGTTTTGTCACTCCGATTGTCGGAGAGGTATCTTTGGGCCCTCTCGGTAATGCACATCACATAATCCTTGCAAGCATTGCAACTAATGAGTTAGTTGCGAGATGATGTATTACAGAAGGAGTAAAGAGACTTGCCGGTAAAGAGATTGAACTAGGTATTGGATACCGAAGATCGAATCTCGGGCAAGTAACATACCGATGACAAAGGGAACAACGTATGTTGTTATGCGGTCTGACCAATAAAGATCTTCGTAGAATATGTAGGAGCCAATATGGGCATCCAGGTCCCGCTATTGGTTATTGACCGGAGACGTGTCTCGGTCATGTCTACATTGTTCTCGAACCCGTAGGGTCCGCACGCTTAAGGTTACGATGACAGTTATATTATGAGTTTATGCATTTTGATGTACTGAAGGTTGTTCGGAGTCCCGGATGTGATCATGGACATGACGAGGAGTCTCGAAATGGTCGAGACGTAAAGATTGATATATTGGAAGCCTATGTTTGGATATCGGAAGTGTTCCGGGTGAAATCGGGATTTTACCGGAGTACCGGGAAGGTTACCGGAACCCCCCGGGAGCTAAAGGGGCCATGATGGGCCTTAGTGGAAAAGAGAAGAGGCAGCCCTACATGGGCTGCGCGCCTCCCCCTTCCCCTAGTCCTATTAGGACTAGGAGAGGTGGCCGGCCCCCTCTCTGTCTTTTCCCCCTCCGCGAATCCTATTCCAACTAGGATTGGGGGGGGGGGAATCCTACTCCCAGAGGGAGTAGGACTCTCCTGGCGCGCCACACCTTGGCCGGCCAGCCTCCCTCCTCTAGTCCTTTATATACTGAGGCAGAGGCACCCTAGAACACACAAGTTGATCCACGTGATCTATTCCTTAGCCGTGTGCGGTGCCCCCAGCCACCATATTCCTCGATAATACTGTAGCGGAGTTTAGGCGAAGCCCTGCTGCTGTAGTACATCAAGATCGTCACCACACCGTCGTGCTGATGGAACTCTTCCCTGACACTTTGCTGGATCGGAGTCCGGGGATCGTCATCGAGCTGAACGTGTGCTCGAACTCGGAGGTACCGTAGTTTCGGTGCTTGATCGGTTGGATCGTGAAGACGTACGACTACTTCCTCTACGTTGTGTCAACGCTTCCGCAGTCGGTCTGCGTGGGTACGTAGACAGCACTCTCCCCTCTCGTTGCTATGCATCACCATGATCTTGCGTGTGCGTAGGAATTTTTTTGAAATTACTACGAAACCCAACAGTGGCATCCGAGCCTAGGTTATTTATGTTGATGTTATATGCACGAGTAGAACACAAGTGAGCTGTGGGCGATATAAGTCATACTGCCTACCAGCATGTCATACTTTGGTTCGGCGGTATTGTTGGACGAGACGACCCGGACCAACATTACGCGTATGATTACGCGAGACCGGTTCCCCCGACGTGCTTTGCACACAGGTGGCTTGCGGGCCACTGTCTCTCCAACTTTAGTTGAACCAAGTGTGGCTACGCTCGGTCCTTGCGAGGGTTAAAACGGAGTCTATTTGACAAACTATCGTTGTGGTTTTGATGCGTAGGTGAGATTGGTTCTTGCTTAAGCCCGTAGCAGCCACGTAAAACTTGCAACAACAAAGTAGAGGACGTCTAACTTGTTTTTGCAGGGCATGTTGTGATGTGATATGGTCAAGGCATGATGCTAAATTTTATTGTATGAGATGATCATGTTTTGTAACCAAGTTATCGGCTACTGGCAGGAGCCATATGGTTGTCGCTTTATTGTATGCAATGCAATCGCGATGTAATGCTTTACTTTATTACTAAGCGGTAGTGATAGTCGTGGAAGCATAAGATTGGCGAGACGACAACGATGCTACGATGGAGATCAAGGTGTCGCGTCGGTGACGATGGTGATCACGACGGTGCTTCGAAGATGGAGATCACAAGCACAAGATGATGATGGCCATATCATATCACTTATATTGATTGCATGTGATGTTTATCTTTTATGCATCTTATCTTGCTTTGATTGACGGTAGCATTATAAGATGATCTCTCACTAAATTATCAAGAAGTGTTCTCCCTGAGTATGCACCGTTGCCAAAGTTCGTCGTGCCCGGACACCACATGATGATCGGGTGTGATAATCTCTACGTCCATCTACAACGGGTGCAAGCCAGCTTTTGCACACGCAGAATACTCAGGTTAAACTTGACGAGCCTAGCATATGCAGATATGGCCTCAGAACACGGAGACCGAAAGGTCAAGCGTGAATCATATAGTAGATATGATCAACATAACGATGTTCACCATTGAAAACTACTCCATCTCACATGATGATCGGTTATGGTTTAGTTGATTTGGATCACATGATCACTTAGAAGATTAGAGGGATGTCTATCTAAGTGGGAGTTCTTAAGTAATATGATTAATTGAACTTAAATTTATCATGAACTTAGTCCCTGATAGTATCTTGCTTGTTTATGTTGATTGTAGATAGATGGCTCGTGCTGTTGTTCCGTTGAATTTTAATGCGTTCCTTGAGAAAGCAAAGTTGAAAAATGATGGTAGCAATTACACGGACTGGGTCTGTGACTTGAGGATTATCCTCATTGCTGCACAGAAGAATTACGTCCTGGAAGCACCGCTGGGTGCCAGGCCTGCTGCTGGAGCAACACCAGATGTTATGAACGTCTGGCAGAGGAAAGCTGATGACTACTCGATAGTTCAGTGTGCCATGCTTTACGGCTTAGAATCGGGACTTCAACGACGTTTTGAACATCATGGAGCATATGAGATGTTCCAGGAGTTGAAGTTAATATTTCAAGCAAATGCCCGGATTGAGAGATATGAAGTCTCCAATAAGTTCTATAGCTGCAAGATGGAGGAGAACAGTTCTGTCAGTGAGCATATACTCAAAATGTCTGGGTATAATAATCACTTGATTCAATTGGGAGTTAATCTTCCAGATGATTGCGTCATTGACAGAATTCTCCAATCACTGCCACCAAGATACAAGAGCTTCGTGATGAACTATAATATGCAAGGGATGAACAAGACTATTCCCGAGCTCTTCGCAATGCTGAAAGCTGCGGAGGTAGAAATCAAGAAGGAGCATCAAGTGTTGATGGTTAACAAGACCACTAGTTTCAAGAAAAAGGGCAAAGGGAAGAAGAAGGGGAACTCCAAGAAGAACAGCAAGCAAGTTGCTGCTTAGGAGAAGAAACCCAAGTCTGGACCTAAGCCTGAAACTGAGTGCTTCTACTGCAAGCAGACTGGTCACTCGAAGCGGAACTGCCCCAAGTATTTGGCGGATAAGAAGGATGGCAAGGTGAACAAAGGTATATGTGATATACATGTTATTGATGTGTACCTTACTAGAGCTCGCAGTAGCACCTGGGTATTTGATACTGGTTCTGTTGCTAATATTTGCAACTCGAAACAGGGACTACGGAATAAGCGGGCACTGGCAAAGGACAAGGTGACGATGCGCGTAGGAAACGGTTCCAAAGTCGATGTGATCGCGGTCGGCACGCTACCTCTACATCTACCTTCGGGATTAATATTAGACCTAAATAATTGTTATTTGGTGCCAGCGTTGAGCATGAACATTATATCTGGATCTTGTTTGATGCGAGACGGTTATTCATTTAAATCAGAGAATAATGGTTGTTCTATTTATATGAGTAATATCTTTTATGGTCATGCACCTTTGAAGAGTGGTCTATTTTTGATGAATCTCGATAGTAGTGATACACATATTCATAATGTTGAAGCCAAAAGATGCAGAGTTGATAATGAAAGTGCAACTTATTTGTGGCACTATCGTTTAGGTCATATCGGTGTAAAGCGCATGAAGAAACTCCATACTGATGGACTTTTGGAACCACTTGATTATGAATCACTTGTTACTTGCGAACCGTGCCTCATGGGCAAGATGACTAAAACACCGTTGTCCAGTACTATGGAGAGAGCAACGGATTTGTTGGAAATCATACATACCGATGAATATTGAGGCTCGTGGCGGATATCGTTATTTTCTCACCTTCACGGATGACTTAAGCAGATATGGGTATATCTACTTAATGAAACATAAGTCTGAAACATTTGAAAAGTTCAAAGAATTTTAGAGTGAAGTTGAAAATCATCGTAACAAGAAAATAAAGTTTCTACGATCTGATCGTGGAGGAGAATATTTGAGTTACGAGTTTGGTGTACATTTGAAAAATTGTGGAATAGTTTCGCAACTCACGCCACCTGGAACACCACAGCGTAATGGTGTGTCCGAACGTCGTAATCGTACTTTACTAGATATGGTGCGATCTATGATGTCTCTTACTGATTTACCGCTATCGTTTTGGGGATATGCTTTAGAGACAGCCGCATTCACGTTAAATAGGGCACCATCAAAATCCGTTGAGACGACGCCTTATGAACTGTGGTTTGGCAAGAAACCAAAGTTGTCGTTTCTTAAAGTTTGGGGCTGTGATGCTTATGTGAAAAAGCTTCAACCTGATAAGCTCGAACCCAAATCGGAGAAATGTGTCTTCATAGGATACCCAAAGGAGACTGTTGGGTACACCTTCTATCACAGATCCGAAGGCAAGACATTCGTTGCTAAGAATGGATCCTTTCTAGAGAAGGAGTTTCTCTCGAAAGAAGTGAGTGGGAGGAAAGTAGAACTTGACGAGGTAACTGTACCTGCTCCTTTATTGGAAAGTAGTACATCATAGAAAATTGTTTCTGCGACACCTACACCAATAAGTGAGGAAGCTAATGATGATAGTCATGAAACATTAGATCAAGATACTACTGAACCTCATAGATCAACCAGAGTAAGATCCGCGCCAGAGTGGTACGGTAATCCTGTTCTGGAAATCATGCTACTAGATCATGATGAACCTACGAACTATGAAGAAGCGATGGTGAGCCCAGATTCCGCAAAGTGGCTTGAAGCCATGAAATCTGAGATGGGATCCATGTATGAGAACAAAGTACGGACTTTGGTTGACTTGCCCAATGATCAGCAAGCAATTGACAATAAATGGATCTTCAAGAAGAAGACTGACGCTGACGGTAATATTACTGTCTACAAAGCTCGACTTGTCGCGAAAGGTTTTCGGCAAGTTCAAGGGATTGACTACGATGAGACCTTCTCACCCGTAGCAATGCTAAAGTCCGTCCGAATCATGTTAGCAATTGCCGCATTTTATGATTATGAAATTTGGCAAATGGATGTCAAAACTGCATTCCTGAATGGATTTCTGGAAGAAGAGTTGTATATGATGCAACTAGAAGGTTTTGTCGATCCAAAAGGAGCTAACAAAGTGTGCAAGCTCCAGCTACCCATTTATGGACTGGTGCAAGCCTCTCGGAGTTGGAATAAATGCTTTGATAGTGTGATCAAATCATTTGGTTTTATACAGACTTTCGGAGAAGCCTGTATTTACAAGAAAGTGAGTGGGAGCTCTGTAGCATTTCTGATATTATATGTGGATGACATATTACTAATTGGAAATGATATAGAATTTCTGGATAGCATAAAGGGATACTTGAATAAGAGTTTTTCAATGAAAGACCTCGGTGAAGCTGCTTACATATTAGGCATAAAGATCTATAGAGATAGATCAAGATGCTTAATTGGACTTTCACAAAGCACATACCTTGAGAAAATTTTGAAGAAGTTCAAAATGGATCAAGCAAAGAAAGGATTCTTGCCTGTGTTACAAGGTGTGAAGTTGAGTAAGACTCAATGCCCGACCACTGCAGAAGATAGAGAGAATATGAAAGATGTTCCCTATGCATCAGCCATAGGATCTATCATGTATGCAATGCTGTGTACCAGACCCGATGTGTGCCTTGCTATAAGTCTAGCAGGGAGGTACCAAAGTAATCCAGGAGTGGATCACTGGACAGCGGTCAAGAACATCCTGAAATACCTGAAAAGGACTTAGGATATGTTTCTCGTATATGGAGGTGACAAAGAGCTCATCGTAAAAGGTTACGTTGATGCAAGCTTTGACACTGATCCGGACGATTCTAAATCGCAAACTGGATACGTGTTTACATTAAATGGTGGAGCTGTCAGTTGGTGCAGTTCTAAACAAAGCGTCATAGCAGGATCTACATGTGAAGCGGAGTACATAGCTGCTTCGGAAGCAGCGAACGAAGGAGTCTGGATGAAGGAGTTCATATCCGATCTAGGTGTCATACCTGGTGCATCGGGTCCAATGAAAATCTTTTGTGACAATACTGGTGCAATTGCCTTGGCAAAGGAATCCAGATTTCACAAGAGAACCAAGCACATCAAGAGACGCTTCAATTCCATCCGGGATCTAGTCCAGGTGGGAGACATAGAGATTTGCAAGATACATACAGATCTGAATGTTGCAGACCCGTTGACTAAGCCTCTTCCACGAGCAAAACATGATCAACACCAAGGCTCCATGGGTGTTAGAATCATTACGGTGTAATCTAGATTATTGACTCTAGTGCAAGTGGGAGACTGAAGGAAATATGCCCTAGAGGCAATAATAAAGTTAACCGGAAACATAATACATGTGTGAATACATAGACAAACAAAGTGTCACTAGTATGCCTCTACTTGACTAGCTCGTTAATCAAAGATGGTTATGTTTCCTAACCATGAACAATGAGTTGTTATTTGATTAACGGGATCACATCATTAAGAGAATGATCTGATTGACATGACCCATTCCATTAGCTTAGCACCCGATCGTTTAGTATGTTGCTATTGCTTTCTTCATGACTTATACATGATCCTATAACTATGAGATTATGCAACTCCCGTACCGGAGGAACACTTTGGGTACTACCAAACGTCACAACGTAATTGGGTGATTATAAAGGAGTACTACAGGTGTCTCCAAAGGTACATGTTGGGTTGGCGTATTTCGAGATTAGGTTTTGTCACTCCGATTGTCGGAGAGGTATCTCTGGGCCCTCTTGGTAATGCACATCACATAAGCCTTGCAAGCATTGCAACTAATGAGTTAGTTGCGAGATGAAGTATTATAGAACGAGTAAAGAGACTTGCCGGTAACGAGATTGAACTAGGTATTGGATACCGACGATCGAATCTCGGGCAAGTAACATACCGATGACAAAGGGAACAACGTATGTTGTTATGCGGTCTGACCAATAAAGATCTTCGTAGAATATGTAGGAGCCAATATGGGCATCCAGGTCCCGCTATTGGTTATTGACCGGAGACGTGTCTCGGTCATGTCTACATTGTTCTCGAACCCGTAGGGTCCGCACGCTTAAGGTTACGATGACAGTTATATTATGAGTTTATGCATTTTGATGTACCGAAGGTTGTTCGGAGTCCCGGATGTGATCACGGACATGACGAGGAGTCTCGAAATGGTCGAGACGTAAAGATTGATATATTGGAAGCCTATGTTTGGATATCGGAAGTGTTCCGGGTGAAATCGGGATTTTACCGGAGTACCGGGAAGGTTACCGGAACCCCCCAGGAGCTAAAGGGGCCATGATGGGCCTTAGTGGAAAAGAGAAGAGGCAGCCCTACATGGGCTGCGCGCCTCCCCCTTCCCCTAGTCCTATTAGGACTAGGAGAGGTGGCCGGCCCCCTCTCTGTCTTTTCCCCCTCCGCGAATCCTATTCCAACTAGGATTGGGGGGGGGGATCCTACTCCCAGAGGGAGTAGGACTCTCCTGGCGCGCCACACCTTGGCCGGCCAGCCTCCCCCCTCTAGTCCTTTATATACTGAGGCAGAGGCACCCTAGAACACACAAGTTGATCCACGTGATCTATTCCTTAGCCGTGTGCGGTGCCCCCAGCCACCATATTCCTCGATAATACTGTAGCGGAGTTTAGGCGAAGCCCTGCTGCTGTAGTACATCAAGATCGTCACCACACCGTCGTGCTGACGGAACTCTTCCCCGACACTTTGCTGGATCGGAGTCCGGGGATCGTCATCGAGCTGAACGTGTGCTCGAACTCGGAGGTACCGTAGTTTTGGTGCTTGATCGGTTGGATCGTGAAGACGTACGACTACTTCCTCTACGTTGTGTCAACGCTTCCGTAGTCGGTCTGTGTGGGTACGTAGACAGCACTCTCCCCTCTCGTTGCTATGCATCACCAGGATCTTGCGTGTGCGTAGGAAATTTTTTGAAATTACTACGAAACCCAACAGCATAGCTCTATTCTTTGAGTCACTTGGGATTTTTATCTGCTTATCATTATGAAGAACTTGAGAGATCCAAAAACCAAGATTTATCCCTCAACTACGAGGGGAGGTAAGGAACTGCCATCTAGCTGTGCACTTGATTCACCTTCTGTTTTGAGTAAGCTTGCGACACCTAAACCTACTTCCGCTATTCGTTCTGATATGTCGCATGTTATTGATGATGCCACTTCTGCTATGCATGATACTTATGATGAAACTACTTCTATGCCTGATACTACTGTGCCACTTGGTGAATTTCTTGATGAACAACTTGCTAGGGTTAGAGAGAATGAAAATATTGAGTCTAATAATACTGATGAAAGTGATGATGAAGACTCACCTGTTATTCCTAAGGGTTATGTTTTTGATAAAGAAGCTTATTTAGCTATTTTAGCTTGCAAAGATAGATACGAACTCAAGAGGTTATTAGCTAAATGGAAGCAGCAATCTCTTAATGCTAGAATGAAACATAGCCCTGCTTTTGCTACTTCACATATCTGTGTTACTGATAAGGATTATGAATTCTCTGTTGATCCTAATATAATTACTTTGGTTGAATCTGATCCTTTTCATGGCTATGAATTTGAAACTGTGGTGGCACATCTTACTAAATTAAATGATATAGCCACCCTGTTCACTAATGATGAGAGAACTCATTACTTTTATATCCTTAAAATATTTCCGTTCTCATTAAAGGGTGATGCTAAGATATGGTTTAATTCTCTTGATCCTGGTCGTGTGCGTAGTCCCCAGGATATGATTTATTACTTCTCTGCTAAATATTTCCCTGCTCATAAGAAACAAGCTGCTTTAAGGGATATATATAATTTTGTGCAAATTGAAGAAGAGAGTCTCCCACAATCTTGGGGGAGGCTTCTCCAATTACTTAATGCTTTGCCTGATCATCCTCTTAAGAAAAATGAAATACTTGATATCTTTTACAACGGACTAACCGATGCCTCCAGAGATTACCTGGATAGTTGTGCTGGTTCTGTTTTCCGGGAAAGAGCACCGGATGAAGCTGAAATTCTATTGAATAATATGTTGGCAAATGAAAATAATTGGACACTTCCTGAACCAGCTCCTGAGCCTATTCCTAAACCAACTCTGAAGAAGAGGGGTGTTCTATTTCTCAGTTCTGAAGATATGCTAGAGGCAAAGAAATCTATGAAAGAAAAAGGCATTAAAGCTGAAGATGTTAAGAATTTACCTCCTATTGAAGAAATACATGGTCTTAATTTACCGCCTGTTGAAAAAACATATGATCTTAATCCATTACCTATTGAATAAATTCATGGTCTTAATAACTCAACACAGGTAGTAAAGGTAAATTCTCTCTATAGATATGATAAAGCTGAAATTCCATTTACTAAGTTTGCTAGCACATGCTTAGATGAGTTTGATAAATTTATGGCTAAGCAAGAAGATTTTAATGCTTATTTTGGTAGAAATTGAAATACAATTCAAATATGCTTGAACACTTGGGTGATTATATGGCTAATGTGAAAGGTGAACTTAAACTTATTAGTAAACATGCTTCTATGGTTATCACTCAAGTAGAACAAGTACTTAAAGCTCAAAATGATTTGCTCAATGAATTGAATAGTAAGAATAATGATAATGCTATCAGAGTTATGACTAGAGGTGGTAGAATGACTCAGGAACCTTTGTATCCTGAAGGCCACCCTAAGAGAATTGAGCGAAATTCTCAGAGAAATAATATAGATGCACCTAGTCCTTCTAAAAGGAAGAAAAAGAAAAACGTAGGACTTTGCATACTTCTAGTGAACCTATTGCTGAAACACCTGAGAATCCAAATGATATTTCTATTTCTGATGCTGAACCACAATCTGGTAATGAACCTAAAACTGGTGCTAATGCTAATGATAATGTTCATGATGATGCTCAACCTAGTAATGATAATGATATAGAAATCGAACCTGCTGTTGATCTTGATATCCCACAATCAAAGAATCAATGTTATGATAAGAAAGACTTTGTTTCTAGGAAACACGGTAAGGAAAGAGAGCATTGGGTTCAGAAACCCATGCCTTTTCCTCCCAAACCATCCAAGAAAAAAGATGATGAGGATTTCAAGCGCTTTGCTGAAATCATTAGACCTATTTTTTGTGTATGCGATTAAATGATATGCTCAAAACCAATCCTTATGCTAAGTACATGAAAGATATTATTACAAATAAAAGAAAGATACCGGAAGCTGAAATTTCCACCATGCTTGCTAATTATACTTTTAAGGGTGGAATACCAAAGAAACTTGGAGATCCTGGTGTACCTACTATACCATGCTCCATTAAAAGAAACTATGTTAAAACTGCTTTATGTGATCTTGGAGCCGGTGTTAGTGTTATGCCTCTCTCTTTATATCGTAGATTTGATTTGAATAAGTTGACACCTACTGAAATATCTTTGCAAATGGTTGATAAATCAACTGCTATACCTGTCGGTATTTGTGAGGATGTGCCTGTTGTAGTTGCAAACGTTACTATTTTAACGGACTTTGTTATTCTTGGTATTCCCGAGGATGATAGTATGTCTATTATTCTTGGAAGACCCTTTTTGAATATTGCAGGGGCTGTTATTGATTGCACTAAAGGCAATGTCACTTGTCATGTTAATGGTAATGAGCATACGGTATACTTTCTGAGGAAACAACCTCAAATTCATAGTATCAACTCTATTGGAAAAATTCCATCGATTATATTTGGAGGTTTTGAATTTCGTCTTCCTACTGACAAGAAGAAATATGATATTCTTATTATTGGGGATGTGCATATCCCTGTTGAGGTAACATAGTGTTATTCGAAATTTCTCCGGTTCCATGTTATTCGGAATGATTTCGTTAACAAGACTTGATCAACCTTGTTAGTTCATTCCTTTTGATGATCATGAGATGGATGAAACTAGAAGGCATAACCTTCTGTACCCTCCTTTTACTTTTTGTTACTTATATTAAATAAATTAAAAATAAATATTTTTTGTCTGCTATCTGGATTATCCATGCAATATAAAAATATCCCGAAAATAAAAGTTCTCCAAATGCCCTGAAATTTAAATATTATTTTTTCTGGAATATTTGAGAATATTTGGCACTGAGAACACAGAAGGAGGAGCTAGCACCTGGCCACGAGGGTCAGGGGCGCGCCCCCTGCCTCGTGGGCCCACGGTGGCACTCCTCCACTTATCCTTTCACCCACACACTCCTTCTTCCTCCCACAAACACGAATATCCAGTTCATGCCCGAGTACAAGCTCATCTTGCTGCCATTTTCGATCTCCTTGCTCAAAGCACCTCTCACAAAACTGCTTAGGGAGATTGTTCCTTGGTATGTGACTCCTCCATTGGTTCAATTAGTTTTTGTTCTAGTGCTTTATTCATTGTAAATTTTTGCTACTTAGGTGACCCTGTTCTTGAGCTTGCATGTCAAATTTATATGGTCAAAAGTAGTTTTGTTGCATGATATAGGCTCTAGGCACTTGTAGGAGTAGTTGCTATCAGTATTATTGAGTTTGGTTTAGTTTTATTTTGAAGTTACTAAAAATTTCAGAAATTTTTCAGAGAAAGAAATATGTTTAGGAAAATGTACCAAGGGGCTCTTCAAGGAAACAAGAGCCCATGCTTGCAATGCGTGATGCTGATGAAGAGCCACCAAGAGACGCTCCAGTACGTCCTTGTGAATGGCCTTCAAAAAATTTTATGGATCGAGCGGGAATTAAAGAAGAATTTAACGCATATTTGCGTAACGCTGATCTTGTGAGCTTCGAGGAAGAAAAGTGCAGCCAGTATCACTCTCTCACTAGTTCCTTTCTGAGGAGGTTTTAATTTTCATCTTCACGTAATTCTCCAACTGTCCTGTTTGATCTTTATGAAAATTCTTACACTATGGACTTAGAGGATTTTACCACTGCTTGCAAAATTCCACAATGGGGTAGTATCAGGGAACCTTGCAAATCTGAATTTAGAGATTTTCTGGCTAGTATAACTGTGGGGGGATCTAGAGATATAACATAAGCTACCATAGGGAGCATTCATTTTCCTGCTATACATTATTTTGCTCTCTTCATAGGTAGATGCATTAACGGTAAAGATGAAGCATGTCACATGTGTGTCCCCGACCTCAGCATTCTGAGGAGTGCTGTGTTGGGAGAAAAATCTTATAATTTGGGAGCCATTGTTGCACGTAGGTTTCATATGAATAGATTTAATGTAGATTTCTTTGGTGGAATTTATGCAACCTGCTTAGCTGAATTTCTTGGTGTAACTATACGTAATGATGATATTGAATTACCTCCTGCTTACCTAGACTTTAATGCTATGGTTCACCACCAGTTTGTCGAGAGGAATGAATCACCTCTCCAGTATTGTTTAATCTTTGACAGACATCGTGCTGTCCGTATTACTCTCCCTGCTCCTGCCTTCTTTGATTATCAGGCAAAAGGAAAATATGTTATTACCAGAGAGGAGGCAGATGAGTACGAGAGGAGGGCGGAGGCTGCTCGTCGCCACGCTGCAGCTCAGCAGGCGATAGTCGCTGCATCTCAGTACAACCCCAACTATTATTATGAATATCCGCCAGGCAGCCATGGCCATAGACCCACTTAGGCCAAAAGCCTAACCTTGGGGGAGTACGTATTTCTCATGACATTACATTTATGTTCACACACTCATTGATAGATGTCGATGCTCATACTTTTTCATTGTATCATCCATGCTAGTTTATTTTACTTTTTACTAGTAAGCTGCACGTGCAATGCACGTCTCGAGCAAAGTAGCCTATTAAAATCACATGAGCATTGAATTCTTAATTCATAGTCTAGAAATTTGGGAAAAAAGAATATCTATAGTGCCTGATGATCCCGCATGTCTAAAGGTAAAGTTTAATACAAACCATCAATTATCTTTTGATGATGTCATTTGAAGTTCAAGAATACCAAAATGATTGTATAGTAAAGATTTCAGGATATCTAAATTTATTGTCTGAACTTGAAGGACTTATATAATAGGTATAGGTATTGTCCAAGTGAACATGGCTGCATATTTTTAATAAATATAAAAAAATTAGTTGTCCTGGAAAAACTAAATCCATTCCCTCTTGGGTTTGGGCTACATGTTATCTTCACAAGTTGAATTGTTGGGTTTGACTACAACGCCCCCAGTGGGAACACGGCGAGCTAGAAGAGTTCGCCAGTAGTCAGGACTATTTTGCTCCCATTCTGAGTTTGTATCAGCTCATGTAGTGCAGCATATTCATGTACAAAATTGAAGAAATGGAATTTAACATTTTCGTATGACACGGATGGCATGCAGCAAGCCACTGTTTCTCTAAGCTAAGCTTAGCTCTGGAAGGATTAAACATGAATTAAACTTTTCATATCAACATCCTAACCGTGGAGAAAAGTCTAGTGTTCTAGAATGATAAACTGCACAATAAGGTAAAAAGCGCTAGGTAGATCATGCGCTAGAATAATAATTGGTTAACTAACTAGGGAAAAAAACACGCGAAATTTAGGAACACAAAAGCCACACAAAATAAATTTATGATGAGATGAATATACCCTTTAGGAAAATAAATCGCACCAATATCATGATGGACACACAAGTAACTTGGCAGGTTTAAAATGAAGGAAATGCATAATGTGATGCAACTATTAGTACATATTCCATTTGAAGCAACCTTATGTCAGTTAACTCATAAAAAAAAGGGGGAAATAACATACTGAAAATGCTAAATACTCGAATTTGCATGATAGCCATAGTGACTCACTTCCTGTGTAATGATACTTCAGAGGTGTTCTTTAGAAAGAAAATGATTAGGTGCAGACCTGAAATACAGATACAAAATAGTCAAGTTACCTGTCATCATGGTTACCGAATCTGGCAATGAAAAGCATGGAAGAAAGATAAGAAAAGTGCTTCCATTTTGTATTGGAATATGAAATAGTTGTTCTGACTAAGCTTTTTAAGTGTAAGAAATGAACAGCATATCTTGCAAACTCTATACACAACATGCCTGCCGTATTTGGCAGCTGAACTTAAGCTCCTCCTCCATCCATTTTAGAGCCCCATGCTTAAAATAAAACAGGGTTATTGTTCATGCATAAAAATCCTATCATTCTACAAAGGGGGAGCTTAAGTCAGAGGTAGGAACTTATTCTGAATTTTCTGAAACCCAAAGACAGATTTCAAAGAAACTTCTTACAATCTAGAAATCTAGAAAGCCCGACCAGTCTGAAAAGACATACTGTAATTAAAAGAAAAACGTATATGTATCAGTACAGAGGGAGTTCTGTTTATTACAACGCATGAAAAATATAGTGCTACATCCCTGTAATAGCATCTATGACAACCATCTAGAGATTTGAACAATAAAAATGAATGATAAAGGGATCTACATGAAGCAATACAATGGTGTAGGATCATGGAGAAAAGTAAAATATCTGGGATTTTCAATCTTGCAGGCACACATAGTGTTGGCCTTGTTTCCTGCGGATCGTCGTTCTGTTAGGAACATTTGGCTTCAGGCCTTTGGCTCTTCAAACCATTTTCTTTAGTAAATAATATGCTAATAAACCCACATAGAACCCATGATTTGGCGCGGCGATGGTCAGCCTTAGCTGTGACCTTGTTAATCTAGTAGGTACAGTTTGGCGATTACTCGGAGCGGCTTCGGTGGTGTCCCATCTTCCCAGCCGCCATGGAGGAATGCAAGGGAACGACCAGAGATAGGGAAGCAGTGCTGGGGTAGAGCTCTTGTGCTGGAAAAGGACAAGAATACATCATATATTTTTCATTCTTATGGACATCAATTTCTTGTACGCACAAGGATACTTCAAGAGTCCCGCAAAAAAAGGATACTTCAAGAGAAATAAATACCATCTGTTAATTCATGGAAGTACCTAAGCAAAATCCCTACTGATGATCCACTTCTTGTTTTGAAAATGGTGATAACTGATAACCGTCTATATGAAGTACTAAAATTTTAATAAGTGTGCTTGGTAAAGGTTATGCTGACATATCTGGTTTCATTAGGGGTACACGAAATCAGCAGTCACCTGGACGTACTTCCCTTCATGACACCAGCCGGGCCTCCCCTGAATCCATACATGGTGCTGCCTTTGGCACGCTTCCGCGGGTAATTAGATCCACAACACCAACCATGACAAGTCAATGACAAGAATTATTCAGGAAACACATCAAAGCAACAAAATCTAATGAGATCTATCCTCAGATTTTCCATCAGAGAAGAGACTCACGCAGTGCACTAACACCTTTTTAATTCAATTATGAACACCTATTTCCAATTTCAATTGGTCTCAGCTAGTGCTAAACGAACGTGCAGCTAGAGATCCCTCGCACTTACCAAAGACGTCGCAGATCACATTCTGCCCCCCTAGAGCGTAGCCACCAGAAAGCACTACGCTGATCTTGAGCAGCTTCGTTGCGACCGGCTCGGCCGAAGGCTGGCCGTACAAGTTAGGGAACAGCTTGGCAATCTCATCTGCGATAGATCGAGTCATGGCCGTCAAATCCCAAATTCAAAGAAGCCCAGACCGCGATTCTGCAGGCCAAGGTCCTAGAGCGACGCATCCCAGGAAATAGGGAGTTCATTACTCACCAGGGCTTCCCGTGGCGGTGGTGATGGGCCCGTCGGCGAGCGTGAAATGGAAGCGGAGGACGGAAGGGGCAGCGTGTGACGATGCGGCTCGTCTGCACCTCGCTGTACACGGACGCGAGATGACCGGGCACGAGCGCGTTGGGTTCAGACCGGGCAGGCGGCGGTAGCGGCCGGGCGAGCGGGCGCCCGGGGGGTTTTGAAGTTCTGTCCAACTTTCATTCAATTATGCGGCTCGGGCGGCGACCAGGGGGAAGGGCGGCTCCGGTGGCGGCTCGGCGGCCTGCGGCCCGCGGAGAAGGTCGCGGCGGCTCGCGCGGCCCGCGGCGAAGGGCGGCTTCGGCGGTGGCTCGACGACCTGCGCTCCCGCACACGGTTGCGGGAGGAACGGTGCGGGGGCGTGAGGTCGTGCCTCGTGCGGGTGGGGCGAGAGGTGGGGCGTACGGTTTTTTTACGGCGGGGCAGGGTTAGCGATTGATGCATTGTTGACTTAATGCGTGGCTTTATGGGTTAAACACGGGAGGATTATGGGTCATTAGATTTTGTAGATGAATGGATCTGATTGTTTGGATCTGCCCCTCTCTTTCTTTTATAGGGGTGGTAGATGCTCTCTTCTTGTGTGTTTAATAAACCTTAAGAAAAACCAAAAAAATAGTTGTAGCTTTTAATTAGTTTACTTTCCATGCTTGTAGTAGTAATTAAAAAGAAAACCCAAAAAGATTTCATGTTCTTCTTTTGCTTGTTGGGAGCTTTCCCGTGTAAATAGTTTTATTTCTTTTCTTTGGGGATCTATAGGAGAAGACCATGATTAAATTGTTGAAGTGGCTCTTATATGCATTATTGTTGATCTGACAAAAGAGCCCATATTGCCTTGTCTTCTGCTGTTTATTGAATGCTTATAGATTCTAGCTTAGTCCAATGCACATGCAATATTATTATTATTATTATTATTATTATTATTCACATCATTCGGTCGTGCAAGTGAAAGGCAATTATGACGATATATGATGGACTGACTGAGATGAGAAAAGCTGGTATGAACTTGACCTCTCGTCTTTGTAAATATGATTAGTTCACCGTTCCTGATTCAGCCTATTATGAATAAACATGTTTGCAATGACAACTAGAGATCATAGTTTCTTGTGCCATGCTTGATTAGCTAGGAGCTTATAATGGTTTACCTTGCGTGCCAACATGCTATTAAAATGGTTGTGATGTGGTATGATAGGGTGGTATCCTCCTCTGAATGATTTAAGTGACTTGACTTGGCGCATGTTCACGCATGTAGTTGAAACAAAATCAACATAGCCTTCACGATATTTATGTTCATGGTGGATTATATCTTACTCATGCTTGCATTCGGTGTTGATTAATTTTAATGCATGTTCATGACTGTTGTCGCTCTCTAGCTGGTCGCTTCACAATCTTTTTTCTAGCCTTCACCTGTACTAAGTGGGAATACTACTTGTACATCCAACTCCATGAACCCCAAAGTTATTCCATATGAGTCCACCATACCTACCTATATACGGTATCTACCTGCCGTTCCAAGTAAATTTGTATGTGCCAAAATCAAAACCTTCAAATAATTATCCTGTTTTGTATGCTCGAATAGCTCATGTATCAACTAGGGCTGTCTGTATCTTCCATGTTAGGCGAGTTATTCTCAAGAGGAGTGGACTCCGATCCTCACCCACGAGAAAGTGGCTGGTCACCGGGATGCCCAGTCCCATGCTTTATGCAAACTAAATCAAAATAATTGCAAACAAAACTCCCCCTGGGACTCTTGTTAGTTGGAGGCACTCGTTGTTTCGAGCAAGCCATGGATTGATGTTTGTTGGTGGAGGGGGAGTATAAACTTTACCATTCTGTTTGGGAACCGCTTATAATGTGTGTAGCATGGAAGATATTGCCATCTCTTGGTTGTTATGTTGACAATGAAAGTATACCTCTCAAAATATTATTCACCTCTATTTCAAAACCGAGCTCTGGCACCTCTACAAATCCCTGCTTCCCTCTACGAAGGGCCTATCTATTTACTTTTATGTTGAGTCATCATCCTCTTATTAAAAAGCACCAGTTGGAGAGCACCACTGTCATTTGCATTCATTACTATTAGTTTACATTGAGTATGAATTGACTGGATCTCTTTTACCATGAATTACAATGTTTAGTCAGTCCTTGATCTTTAAAGGTGCTCTGCATTTATGTTTTGCGGTCTCAGAAAGGGCTAGCGCGATACCATCTTGTTATATCATGTTATGATTGTTTTGAGAAAGTGTTGTCATCCGAGATTTATTATGATTGCTCGCTAGTTGATTATGCCATTGATATGAGTAAACTTGAGACCTAAGCGTTATTGTGAATGTGGTTAGTCATAATCTTTGCTGAAAACTTGAATGCTGGCTTTACATATTTACAACAACAAGAGCAAACAGAGTTTGTAAAAGTTTTTCTTTATCACTTTAAGTTTATCAACTGAATTGCTTGAGGACAAGCAAACATTTAAGCTAGGGGGAGTTGATACGTCTCCGTCGTATCTACTTTTCCAAACACTTTTGCCCTTGTTTTGGACTCTAACTTGCATGATTTGAATGGAACTAACCCGGACTGACGCTGTTTTCAGCAGAATTACCATGGTGTTATTTATGCGCAGAAACAAAAGTTCTCGGAATGACCTGAAACTTCACGGGCCCACCACCTGTCCACGAGGGTGGGGGCGCGCCCCCTACCTCGTGGGCCCCCTGAATCTCCTCCGACCTCAACTCCAACTCTATATATTTGGTTTCGAGGAGAAAAAAATCAGAGAGAAGGATTCATCACGTTTTACGATACGGAGCCGCCGCCAAGCCCTAAAACCTCTCGGGAGGGCTAATCTGGAGTCCGTTCGGGGCTCCGAAGAGGGGAATCCGTCGCCATCGTCATCATCAACCATCCTCCATTACCAATTTCTTGATGCTCACCGCCGTGCGTGAGTAATTCCATCGTAGGCTTGCTGGACGGTGATGGTTTGGATGAGATTTATCATGTAATCGAGTTAGCTTTGTTAGGGTTTGATCCCTAGTATCCACTATGTTCTGAGACTGATGTTGCTATGACTTTGCTTTTCTTCATGCTTGTCACTAGGGCCCGAGTGCCATGATTTCAGATCTGAACCTATTATGTTTTCATCAATATATGAGAGTTCTTGATCCTATCTTGCAAGTCTATAGTCACTTATTATGTGTTATGATCCGTTAACCCCAAAGTGACAATAATCGGGATACTTACCGGTGATGACCATAGTTTGAGGAGTTCATGTATTCACTATGTGCTAATGCTTTGTTCTGGTACTCTATTAAAAGGAAGCCTAAATATGCCTTAGTTTCCGCTAGGACCCCGCTGCCACGGGAGGGTAGGACAAAATATGTCATGCAAGTTCTTTTCCATAAGCACGTATGACTATATTCGAAATACATGCCTACATTACATTGATGAATTGGAGCTAGTTCGGTGTCACCCTATGTTATGACTGTTACATGATGAACCGCATCCGGAATAATTCTCCATCACCGATCCATTGCCTACGAGATTTCCATATATTGTTCTTCGCTTATTTACTTTTCCGTTGCTATTGCTATCATCACTACAAAATACCAAAAAACATTACTTTTGCTACCGTTACCTTTTGCTACCGTTACCACTACTATCATATTACTTTGCCACTAAACACTTTTCTGCAGATATTAAGTTTCCAGGTGTGGTTGAATTGACAACTCAGCTTCTAATACTTGAGAATATTCTTTGGCTCCCCTTGTGTCGAATCAATAAATTTGGGTTGAATACTCTACCCTCGAAAACTGTTGCGATCCCCTATACTTGTGGGTTATCACACATCACTATAAGCCTTGCAAGCAATGTGACTAATGATTTAGTTACGGTATGTTGCATTATGGAACAAGTAAAGAGACTTGCCAGTAACGAGATTGAACTAGGTATTGAGATACCGACGATCGAATCTCGTGTAAGTAACATGCCGATGACAAAGGGAACAACGTATGTTGTTAGGCGGTTTGACCAATAAAGATCTTCGTAGAATATGTAGGAACCAATATGAGCATCCAGGTTCCAGTATTGGTTATTGACCGGAGATGAGTCTTGGTCATTTCTACATAGTTCTCGAACCCGTAGGGTCCGCACGCTTAACGTTCGGTGACGATCGGCATTATGAGTTTATGTGTTTTGATGTACCGAAGGTTGTTCGGAGTTCCGGATGTGATCACGGGCATCATGAGGAGTCTCGAAATGGTAGATACATAAAGATTGATATATTGGAAGCCTATGTTTGGACGTCGGAATGGTTCCCGGTGAGTTCAGGAATATACGAGAGTACCGGGAGGTTACCGGAACCCCCCGGGAAGTATATGGGCCTTATTGGGCCTTAGTGGGAGAGAGGAGAAGGGAGCCTAGGAGGGGGCGCCCCCTTTCCTTCCTCCTTCCTTCCTCCTTCCTTTCTCTCCTTAGGGGGGATCCTGTTGGGGAACGTAGTAATTTCAAAAAATTTCCTATGCACACGCAAGATCATGGTGATGCATAGCAACGAGAGGGGAGAGTGTTGTCTACGTACCCTCGTAGAACGTTTGCGGAAGCGTTATATCAACGTGGTTGATGTGGTCGTACGTCTTCACGTCTGACCGATCCAAGTACCGAAAGCACGGCACCTCCGAGTTTTGCACACGTTCGGCTCGGTGACGTCCTCGCCTTCTCGATCCAGCAAGAGGGGCTAAGTAGTAAATGAGTTCCGGCAGCACGACGGCGTGGTGACGGTGTTGGTGAAGAACAATCTCCGCAGGGCTTCGCCTAAGCACTACGAAAACTATGACGGAGTATAAACTAGAGGGGACGGGGTTGCCGGCACACGGCTTGGTGTTTCTTGATCTGTCTTTGGTGCTAGCCCTGCCCCTCTATTTATATGTTGAGCCCTGGGGTCGAAACTTGGAGTAAAAGCCTCCACAAAGTCGGTTTCACCCGAAAGGCAAGAGTCCTTCTCGGACTTCAGGGCTAGACGCCAGGGTTCCCGGTGTCTACCCCCTAGACGCCAGGGTTCCTGGCGTCTAGCCTCTGGTCTCCGCAAAACTTCCTTTTGCACTTTCCAAAAGCCTCGTGGGCTTTCCCCTTTGGCCCAGATAAAGTGTTCTCGTGCCCAAACATTTCAGGAAACGTCCGGAACCCCTTCCGGTGAATTCCGGAACCCTTCCGGAGATCAAACACTACTATACCATATATCAAACTTTATCTCCGGACCATTCCGGAGTTCCTCGTCATGTCCGTGATCTCATCCCGGACTCCGAACAACATTCGGTCATCAACATACATAACTCATGTTCGAGAACTATGTAGACATGACTGAGACACCTCTCTGGTCAATAACCAATAGCGGGACCTGGATGCCCATATTGGCTCCTACATATTCTACGAAGATCTTTATCAGTCAGACCGCATAACAACATACGTTGTTCCCTTTGTCATCGGTATGTTACTTGCCCGAGATTCGATCGTCGGTATCTCAATACCTAGTTCAATCTCGTTACCGGCAAGTCCCTTTACTCGTTCCGTAATACATCATCCCGCAACTAACTCATTAGTTGCAATGCTTGCAAGGCTTATAGTGATGTGCATTACCGAGTTGGCCCAGAGATACCTCTCCGACAATCGGAGTGACAAATCCTAATCTCGAAATACGCCAACCCAACAAGTACCTTTGGAGACACCTGTAGAGCACCTTTATAATCACCCAGTTACGTTGTGACGTTTGGTGGCACACAAAGTGTTCCTTCGGTAAACAGGAGTTGCATAATCTCATAGTCATAGGAACATGTATAAGTCATGAAGAAAGCAATAGCAACAAACTAAACGATCGTGTGCTAAGCTAACGGAATGGGTCAAGTCAATCACATCATTCTCCTAATGATGTGATCCCGTTAATCAAATGACAACTCATGTCTATGGTTAGGAAACATAACCATCTTTGATCAACGAGCTAGTCAAGTAGAGGCATACTAGTGACACTTTGTTTGTCTATGTATTCACACATGTATTATGTTTCCGGTTAATACAATTCTAGCATGAATAATAAACATTTATCATGATATAAGGAAATAAATAATAAATTTATTATTGCCTCTAGGGCATATTTCCTTCAGATCCTACTCCCAGTGGGAGTAGGACTCCTCCAGGGCATGCCATAGAGGGCCGGCCCTCCCCCTCCTCAACTCCTTTATATATGGGGGAGGGGGGCACCCCATAGACACACGAGTTGACAATTTTCTTAGCCGTGTGCGGTGCCCCCCTCCACCATAATCCACTTCAGTCATATCATTGCAGTGCTTAGGCGAAGCCCTGTTCCGGTAGCTTCATCATCACCATCATCATGCTGTCGTGCTGATGAAGCTCTCCCTCGACATCAGCTGGATCAAGAGTTCATGGGACATCACCGAGCCGAACGTGTGCAGATCGCAGAGGTGCCGTACTTTCGGTGCTAGGATCGGTCGGATCGTGAAGACGTTCGACTACATCAACCGCGTTGTCATAACGCTTCCGCTTATGGTCTACGAGGGTACGTGGGCAACACTCTTCCCCTCTCGTTGCTATGCATCACCATGATAGATCTTGCGTGTGCGTAGGATTTTTTTTGAAATTAATGCATTCCCCAACAGATTGCAAGGCGGATCTACCTCTTGTTTTGGTTTCTCCTGCTAGGGGTACATGAATTGGCGCCCGTTTTCGCTGCTGATTGCATTGTTCGGGCCCAAATTTCCTCTGTAGGACGAATCTGTAGCAATAAACTCAGGCAAAACATGATGAGTAGTCAAAGGTTGTTTAGTACTATGTTCACCCCCATGATCAACGCCGAAAAGGGAATATGGAAGAAGAAGGATTTCTTGTTTAAGGAGGGCACCGGCATTCGGATGAAGGGATTCGAACGGGAATTTTGTTTCATCAGAAACAACATCACGAGAGATGTATATATGTCCTGTGGCCGCATCAAGACATTTAACTCCCTTGTGTTGAGCACTATAGCCAAGAAAAACACACCGTTTGGATCTGAAGCTAAGTTTGTGAGTATTCTAAGGAAAGAGATTCGGCCAACATGTGCACCCAAAGACACTGAGAGAAGCATAATCTGGCTTGGTGTGAAAAAGACGCTCAGTTGGGGTTTCATTGTGGATGACTCGACTAGGTAATAGGTTTATGAGGTCAACCGCAGTTAAGAAAGCCTCATCCCAAAACTTCAAAGGCATGGATGCGGCAGCAAGAAGTGAAAAACCCACATCAACGATGTTAGGTTACGTAGAAGTGTCTCAACTCCCGTAACATGGGAGCCCGCATGTATTTATATTGATAGGGGTGAAGCCAGCTCTCGCAGGAGGCATACATCAAGGTTGTTGGAACCACCAGAGAGATACAACAAGGAGATAGAGAGGATTACATCAAGAGATAAACATAAAATATAACAAAGAGATCTCCTCTAACTACCCTAGCATCGATGTATCCTATATGCAACCGTGACATGAGCATCCGTGACATGTGTGTGTAACTCAGTGTTTAACAACTGGATGAACAATGCAGCTCCGATGAGTGTCATCATGGTTCAGCCATGATGGCAGGATCAAGTTTCTATCAATGAGCTCATTTGTGTAGTCTATCATTGTTTCCTCCATGTCTCTACAACATCATTCACTGATGAGCCCTTCGGCAGCTCATCGCCTCACAAGACGCTCTATTTTGATCTCATGGTTCTTAGGAAATTTGCTCGGACACAACAGGCATGCCTTGAGATGAGCAGGAAGACCATTGTAGCTAAGTTTGATGATTTGTTTCATTTCTTCTAACTTTGAATTTGCCCGCCATTCTAGGCAAGACCTCTCAAACCCATCTCTTGTGTGCGCCTTGTTGGCTAACAAGCCACCCATGCTCACTATACCGAGTGGCAAACCCGCACACTTTCTTGTACTGACCTCAAACATCCTTCAAATGGAGAGGGCACCCACCCACAGTACCAAAAGTTCTTCGGGAAAACAAAGTTTCGGCGTCGGCTTCATCGAGAAGGCGAATCCTATATACATGGTCACATGCGAGCAAGATGGCATGTTGCTCGTCACCTTAGCTTCTCATCGCATCAAAGTCGTTCTGGTTCTCGTGTTGTTTGTTGGCCACTATCCCTATGGATGGTGAGCGAGGCTGGGTGAACATATTCGGCTTCGTTGAATTAGTCAATTGGCTTCCTTGCCCTGCAGTTTTCTTACCGTCGGTCATCGAGTTCTGCTTTTGTGGGCCATGGCTGAATTTATCTGCTAGTTTTGATTGATAGTTAAGATTGTGGCCACTTCTTATTGCTATCTACTACTAGAGCTTCTCCTCCTGACCGATGCTTTTCTTTTTATTATTTTGGTTTGTTTGATACTCAGTTAGTTTATTGATTTCTTATTATACTAGACTGAACTTGTGGAAGTTTATGCGAGCAAAATGGAAGGTTTCTCTTTGCATCGGTTTTGCATGACATTGTAGTCGTTATTATCACTCATGGCTCTCCATTGTCCATGCCCAACCCTATTGGTTTGGTTGAGACGGCATAGAGTAACATTTCCTTGTTGTTCATTTGATTCTGCTTGTATTTTTGTTTGGCCGAGATGGAGAAAATGATCTTGGGCCTGCTAGTTCTTGTGTTCTTGTTAACCAGACATGTCACTTGATATGATGATTTTCTGAGCATATTATGTGGAACATTTAGACCCTTGAGCTCTTTCTGGTATTTTGTTATGTCTCTAAAAACCGAGTTTATTAAAACTGATTGATTCCTAGCTTGCCATCGCGGCATTGTTTTTTTTCTTGTGTATATATAGAGATAATTGTGCTTGTACTAGTTCACTTTGTGTGGTGGAAAGAATGCTAAGTAGAGTGGAGTTTACACGATCTTTTGCAGCTGAGAACCATATGTTACAAGGACATACTGCTACTGAGATGTTGCACCATTCAATTTGCTAAACCGAGCCTTTTAAAACTGAGATATGCTTGGTTTATGTACTATGAGTAAATCAGTCATATGGACAATTTTTTTTTTTGCGGGATAAACTTCCAATCTATTCATCATCTTTCAAAGCAGTACAAAGAACATTAGAAATAAAAATTACATCCAGGTCCATAGACCACCTAGCGACCACTACAATCACTGTAGCGAGTCGCCCCTTCCTCACTGGAGTCGGGCAAACCATGTTGTAGTAGACAGTCGGGAAGTCGTCGTGCTAAGGCCCATAAGGACCAACGCATCAGAACATCAATCGCCGCCGATGAAGAAAAGCGTAGAACAAAAGGATCCAATATGAAGACACATGAAACAAACTAACGAAGGCCAGATCCATGTGGATCTATCGAAGAAAAACGCCGACTGAATCCCGTGAGATCCATCGGAGACACATCTCCGCACGCCCTCCGATGATGCCAGACGCGCCACCAGAACGGGGACTAGGCGGGGAGAACCTTATTCCAACTTCAGGAAGCCGCCGCCGTCTCGTCTTTCTGAGCAGAACACAAACCCTAAACGCACACAGGAAAACCTCCAAAAACGAAGCAGGAGCCCTCCCGCCGGCAAAAGCCGAAATCCACCATGCCTCCATGCCCTAAGGCCACAGAAGGCAAAGCCGATCTGCTGCGGCACTGATGGGAGGCATCAAATCCCGATCGGCCTCGCGCGAGACGGACGAGCCGAGAGACGTACGTGCGAGTCACGTAATCCTAGTCATATGGACAATTTATTGGTTATATCGACAGTTTATCGTTGTATTGTTGTTGGTTAGTCATACATAGTTATTACATGTCCATCAATTGAAATCAGTAGCCCATTGTATCGCTCTGTTATTGCATTTGCATCTTTCCTCACGTAGGTGCCCTGATGTTTCAAACGTTGATGGTGATCAAGTAGATTACCTACCCGATAAGGTTCCGCCCAACTAACGAAGAAGTGGAACGATGCAAACGTCAAGGTACTATGAGCCTGCAATCTAAGTTGTGTTCTTGGTTTATGGTTCATGATGGTTGATTAAAATCTAATTTGTGATTAGTGTAGTAGTAGTGAGTATGCAAGCAAAATGGTAGGTTACCCTTTGCCTCAGTTTCTCATGTCATCTGGGTTGTTGTGCCGCTCAAAGATCAATCACTCCTGGTTGTCACGGGCCACTTCCTGGGGCCGGTGATTGAGGCTAAGGTGAACATATTTTATCTTGGTTGAATTAGTCAGTGTGCCCTCCTTGCCCCTGCAAGTTGAGGGAGATCTGTCTTGTTGACCTTGGCTGACTGTATTTTATGCTCTAGAAAAGATAGCTGATGCTTGTCTGCTGATTCTTTCCATTTTGTTGGTTTATGTCCACATAGTGGTTCCCTTTCTCTACAGTTTTCTTAGTGTCTAGTGATGGAGGCATGTTTTAGTCGGCTATGGCTGATTGTGTTTTATGATCTAGAGAAGATAGATGATACTCCCTCCGATCCAAAATAAGTGTCGCAATTTTGAACTGCGGCTAGTTCGAAACTGCAACAATTATTATGGATCGGAGGTAGTACTATACCTCCTGATTCTTTAGATTTTGTTTGTTGACATGTTCAGATAGTGGCTTCTTACTTGATGTTATATACATAGTTATTACATGTTCGTCAATTGAAATTAGTAGCTCATTGTTTATCTCCATTATTGAATTCGCATGTTTCTTCACACAGGCACCCTAATGCTTCCATCGCAGATGGTGATCGAGTAGATTGGCTACATTATAAGGTTCTACCCAACTAAGGAAGAAATGGAATGACCTCAAAGTATAGTGAGCCTCCAATCGAAGTCGTGTTCTTGGTTTGTGGTTCTCATTGTTTGAATTCTATCAAATTTGTGATTAGTGTAGAAGCAGTGAGTATGCGAGCAAAATGGCCATCACACGGGACGCGGATGTGGCAGAGCCGGTGGCGCTGCTCGACTCACCGCTCTACCTGCCACATCCACCACGACCGCTTGTGGTACCGTCAATATCATTCGGAATTACAGCCCGCCAACAAGGAGATGAACGAGGCGGCGGACAAGGTGTTCGGCAAGAGAGACGATGAGGAGGGCATCGCCGGCTCCCCCAAGGAAACAGAAGGAAACGAGAGGTATGTCTTCTCATACTTGCCTTGGCCGACCAACACTATTGGTTGTCAATAGTTATATCCAAATTGCATTTTAAAGTTTGATTCATTGGTGGCCGGCTATCATTAGATCTTTCCAACACCAAAGCAATCCAGGTGCAAGTTACAAAAACGGACTCCGCCGAAGGTGTGTTTTGGCATCTTCATCGCGTCGGTGCATGTCCCAACAAAAGGATCGTGCACTCGCAACACAGGGGGGGCTAACGGTAATAGAGCGGTAGTACAAGAGCAACTTGATGCCATCAGGCATGAAACATAAAGGTTCAACCATATCAAAGGACCTGGGGGCATAGAGATCACATACGCCTTGTTCCATATGCTGTTGTCAGCATCAATTAGGAGCCGTATGTTGGTGCATCGATGATCGGTGGTCTGGCTTTCCTTCGTTTGAATCATGCACAAGGTCTCGTTGAGCTGTGTTACGACGAATGCGCCCGGTCTTGTTCCACAACTCCATGTCGACTCTCAGTGGGCCTTGGATTATTTTGCTCCACTCCTCGCTCTCGAGGTCGAAACGGAGAACAATGTCTGCAAGCACAGGCTTGTGGGCAAAGAGGAAGTGCACAACTCCATTAGCGATGACACCGGAGCTTTCAAATTTTAGCATACGGACAAGGGCTGGGGAAGATGGTGCCTGCGTCCAGTCACTATGATCATGTTGTCCTAGCGTGAGAACATGGCATGCCTGCTGGGGTTGACCGTTGTACGAGAGGTATTCGGTGATGCAGACAACTTTTTTGAGTTGGACACAGCGGCGCGGCCAACGCTGACGGCATAGACCTTGTTGACCCGCCCTCTTGTGCCCCCGTCCGTGCTTGGGAAGGTCACGAGCACGTTGCCGGCGGCTTCAGGGCAGTAGACGCAGACGAGCTTGTCCAGACTCGAGCGGACAACAGGGAAGGGTCCTAAGCCCTTTATCGTCCATCACCAGCAGGCCGCCGTCACCGGGGAAGCAGTAGCTGCCGCCTGCCGACAAGTAGCGGCCCCGAGCATGACCTGTGCTGGGCGATGGAGGCGGGGTCCGAGATTAGGGCTAGCCACTCCTTGGAGACGCACCGGAAGCGGCACACAGACTTGAACGGCGCCCAGGAGAGGATGTCGAAGATGGCATCCCTCGGTAACAACGTGCCTGCAGCTGCGGCGGCGCCGCCGTCGCCCATCCTGCTGGTTGTGCGCGAGCAGGCGGGAGCAACGATTAGGGTTGGAGCCGCAGGTTTGCAGCCAAAACAAAACACGGATGTTTTGATTCCAGATCGTGGCTCGTGTGAGACGTCTAAACAGAAATGCCAAATTACCAACAGGCTTGGGCTGCCACACGATCTGTACGGTAGGGTTGTATTCCAAGCCTGGATAAACGTAATGTGTCACTACAAATTAGTATTACTAGGTAATTTCCGTGCGTTGCATCTGGATTACACAGTTTAAACAATCGCATGGCGACGAAACTGGACTATAACGGAAGAAACCGTTATCATAGCAGCATCAACGGATTGTTAATGGATCGGCAACGACACCGGTTTTAGATATGGAGGGTGAGAGCACTCCACATTATCGAGTTTGTAGATAGGAGTGGTGGCTTCGGGTGGCTTGATGTATTTTCTTGTCAGACCTTTGTTGAATAATTAATAAAAATGGTTGTATACATATTCATTTAAAAAAATCAACGGATTGTTGCAGCACAAGATTATTAGTTCTTGGCCATATTCATTTAGTTCCATATGTTAATCACCCCTTATTTAAAATATCATGTATATCTAAGTATACAAAGAGATGGAGAATTAACATATCAAAATGTCCCTGCATATGGTTATAACAACATTCAAGAAGCTGCGGCAGAAGTGGATGTGGACTGGCCAGTCCACGGCTTCGCCCTTGAAGAGGCGCATCCCGGGGGGGGGGGGGGGGGGGGGGGGGGGGGGGGGGGCGGGGGGGGGGGGGGGGGGGGGGGCAGTTGGGTGGCTGACCCGGTCCGCGCGTGCGGATTAAATGGAACCGGTGGGAGGTGGTTGCATGGCCGACACGCGGGCCCCAAGGCAAATGACCAGAGGATGCGTGCGCTTCCGTGTGGACGCAAATCCAATCCAAATTTGCGTCCAATATAGGTTGGGATGGACACGAGACGAACAAATTTTAGGGTTGCTGTCGTGCATTGGGCCACCACATCTGTCCGTTTTAATCCAAATGGACGAAATGGAGTTTGGAGTTGGCCTTATTTCTCCATTCATCTCGAAAGGGAAGGGACACCTTTTTTTTGCGGGAAAACTTTCAGTCTATTCATCTTCAATCATGATAGTACAATGAACACTAGAAATACAAAAATCACATACAGATCCGTAGATCACGTAGCGATGGCTATAAGCACTGAAGCAAGCTGAAGATGCGCCGCTGTCATCGCCCCTCCCTCGCCGGAGCTGGGCAAACATTGTTGTAGTAAACAGTCAGGAAGTTGTCGTGCTAAGGCCCCGTAAAACCAACGCACCAGAAGACAGTCGGGAAGCCCGGAGTCTTTAAATTTACCAAAATCATACCAAATTTGTCTCACAACATGAGAGGTTTTTATTAAATGGAAAAGGTTGGCGCTCTCCCCATTCCATTAACATAGGAACATAGCAAAAGGAGTACAAGAAATATTTACATGGAAACAAGATAAAAAGAGTTGAGGAGAAAATAAAAACAAAACATGAACTTTGTGTCCGGTGTGAGAGCTAGCCGCCTTTGTCGATGTCCTCCTTTACAAGATAAGCTACATCGAGCACAATAGTAGAGGGGGGGGGGGGGGGCTCCCTTAAATT
>NC_053028.1:668767068-668829872 GCF_003073215.2 Triticum urartu
CCGAACAGGACGAATAGGCCATACACGAAGACTCGGAGGATAGTAACTACCTTCCGCTCTCCGAGGAAGAGGAAAGCCTCGGCAACGAGGATTTTATCGTGCCCGAGGAACCTCTCGAGCAAGAGCGCTTCAAACACCGGCTAATAGCAACTGCAAGAAGCTTGAAAAAGAAGCCGCTTCTGCTCCAAGCGGACCAAGATCTGCTCAATGATAGATGGACCGAAGTCCTGGCCGCCGAAGAATACGACCTTGGTGGCCCAGCCAAAAGCTACCCGAAGCGTAGTTTGCTACCTCAGTTTGATGACGAGGCGCTGGAGTCCGTACCATCATCGCACAATACGGCAGGCCGACCACAACTTGGTCCGGATAAAGAGGCAACTCAAGCCGAACACCAGACCGCCCCACCTCGCTATAAAGGCAAGAATAAAGCGGCTCGGGGTTGTTCATACAACCTTCGACAGGACTCGGACAGTAGAGCAGGACACGCAAGATCGGTCTACGGATCGCGAGGACGTGCCGCAACACACGACGATGGCTACCTATTCAGACGTAACAAACTTAGCCACGCCCGAGCAGAAAACCGCAAATCGACTCCATAAGATACGCCGCAGTGTGGCCCAACATAGAGGCACCGCACACCCTCTTTGCTTCACAGACGAAGTAATGGAGCATGAATTCCCATACGGGTTCAAACCCATGAATATTGAATCATACGACGGAACAACGAATCCCGCGGTATGGACCGAGGACTTCCTCCTCCATATCCACATGGCCTGCGGAGATGACCTTCATGCCATCAAATACCTACCACTAAAACTCAAAGTACCAGCTCGGTACTGGTTAAACAGTCTGCCAGAAAATTCTATCAGCAGCTGGGAAGATTTGGAAGACGCCTTCCGCGACAACTTCCAAGGAATATATGTCCGGCCACCGGACACCGATGACTTAAGTCACATTGTCCAATAGCCCGGAGAGTCAGCCAGGAATCTCTGGACCAGGTTCTTAGTTAAAAAGAACCAAATCATAGACTGTCCGGATGTGGAAGCCCTTGCGGCCTTCAAACACAGCGTCCAGGATGAATGGCTGGCACGCCACCTCGGTCAAGAAGGACCTAAATCCATGACAGCCCTTACCGCTCTAATGACCCGCTTTTGTGCGGGAGAAGACAGCTGGCTCGCTCATAGAAGCAACAGCGCCGGCGACTCGGGCACCTCTGAAATCCGAGATGGCAATGGCAAGCCACAAGGAAGCAAACACAACAGTCGCAATGATAATGAAGGATCACGCGATACAGCGGTCAACGCCGGATTTAGCAATACCAAATCCGGTCAACGGAAAAAGCCATTCAAGGCGAATAGGGACGGACCATCCAACCAAGACAGGATATTGGACCGACCCTGCCAGATTCACGGCCACCTCGATAAACCAGCTAATCATAGCAATAGAAACTGTTGGGTCTTCAAGCAGGCCGGCAAGCTCAACGCCGAACATAAGGGAAGGAGGCCGCCAGGCGATAGGGACGATGGAGAGGTTCACCAACCAAACACCAGGGGTCAGAAGCAATTTCCCCCCGAGGATCGATCAACCCTAGAGCGGAAGTAGCAGTTTGGCTTCCGCCGCCCACCTCATATACACGCAAAATTTTTACCGCGCATACATCACTACACACTCAAGATACCATGGGCATTGGCGGAAGCACAATACGGACAAGCTTGCAAGTATTCCAGTAACATTTTTTATCTACTTTCTTTTTACTTATTTCTTCATTATCTCTTAAATAGGTGACGCATTATACGTCTCCAATGTATCTATAATTTATGAAGTATTCGTGCTATTATATTATCCATCTTGGATGTTTAATGGGCTTTACTATGCACTTTTATATTATTTTTGGGACAAACTTATTAACCCAGATCCCAGTGCCAGTTTCTGTTTTTCTCCTTGTTTCAGTGTTTCACAGAAAAGGAATATCAAACAGAGTCCAAACAGAATGAAACCTTTGGGAGAGTTATTTTTGGAACGGAAGCAATCCAGAAGACTTGGAATATACGTAAGGGAAGCAACGAGGAGGCATGAGGCAGGGGGCGCGCCCACCCTCATGGGCCCCTCGTGGCTCCCCTGACCAACTTCTTTCGCCTATATATATCCATATACCCTAAAACCATCGGGGAACAGAATAGATCGGGAGTTTCGCCGCCGCAAGCCTCTGTAGCCACCAAAAACAAATCGGGACCCTGTTCCGGCACCCTGCTGGAGGGGGGAACCCTCACCGGTGGCCATCTTCATCATCCCAGTGCTCTCCATGATGAGGAGGGAGTAGTTCACCCTCGGGGCTGAGGGTATGTACCTGTAGCTATGTGTTTGATCTCTCTCTCTCGTGTTCTTGAGGTGATACGATCTTGATGTATCGCGAGCTTTGCTATTGTAGTTGGATCTTATGATGTTTCTCCCCCTCTACTCTCTTGTAATGGATTGAGTTTACCCTTTGAAGTTATCTTATCGGACTGAGTCTTTAAGGATTTGAGAACACTTGATGTATGTCTTCCCGTGCTTATCTGTGGTGACAATGGGATATCACGTGATCCACTTGATGTATGTTTTGGTGATCAACTTGCGGGTTCCGCCCATGAACCTATGCATAGGGGTTGTCACACGTTTTCGTCTTGACTCTCCGATAGAAACTTTGGGGCACTCTTTGAAGTACTTTGTGTTGGTTGAATAGAGGAATCTGAGATTGTGTGATGCATATCGTATAATCATACCCACGGATACTTGAGGTGACATCGGAGTATCTAGGTGACATTAGGGTTTTGGTTGATTTGTGTTATTCTAGTACGAACTCTATGATAGATTGAACAGAAAGAATAGCTTCGTGTTATTTTACTATGGACTCTTGAATAGATCAATCCGAAAGGATAACTTTGAGGTGGTTTCGTACCCTACCATAATCTCTTCGTTTGTTCTCCGCTATTAGTGACTTTGGAGTGACTCTTTGTTGCATGTTGAGGGATAGTTATATGATCCAATTATGTTATTATTGTTGAGAGAACTTGCACTAGTGAAAGTATGAACCCTAGGTCTTGTTTCCTAGCATTGCAATACCGTTTACGCTCACTTTTATCATTAGTTACCTTGCTGTTTTTATATTTTTCATATTACAAAAACCTATATCTATCATCCGTATTGCACTTGTATCACCATCTCTTCGCCGAACTAGTGCACCTATACAATTTACCATTGTATTGGGTGTGTTGGGGACACAAGAGACTCTTTGTTATTTGGTTGCAGGGTTGCTTGAGAGAGACCATCTTCATCCTACGCCCCCCACGGATTGATAAACCTTAGGTCATCCACTTGAGGGAAATTTGCTACTGTCCTACAAACCTCTGCATTTGGAGGCCCAACAACGTCTACAAGAAGAAGGTTTTGTAGTAGAAATCAACGCAAAGGACAAGCATCTAAACCGACTCCATCGGAGTTCGGATCCGTACACTCACCTAAGGGGCTACCTCCGTCAAGGATTCCCCTCGCCGAGGACAGGCGGTGCAGACGTGCGACAGGAGGTCCAAAATAACTTTTTGTAGACCGCACTCTTTATTTCGAGCCTGTAATATGCCTTTTTCCTCCGCCTTCGACCACGGGCATGTCAAATAGCCAGGGTTGTGGTCTTTATATATATAAAGTAATCATTGGCATATTGCTCAGGTCCCAGTAAACATTATCCGAATTAATCATTCGTGTCTTTTCGCCAATGAATATGGCTCCTAAGGTTGTTTCACAGATATACCTCGGCATAACCTGCCAGGGGCTCGGTATGGGAACAAATGAGTTGCCAACAAAGTCTGAACAGCTTTACAGCGTACTTCAGTGTCGCGAGTTTGGCCTTATATGCATCAGCTTCGAATCATGTCTTGGGTCAATGGTTGGGTTGCCCGGCTCCTGTGCTTGCTACCTTACGTTTCGCTCTATTAGCTAGGGTAGTAAAGGGACAACTACTGCGATTGTGCTTCCGGTTCATCTGGTCAAGCACCTCAGTAGAGAAAGCTGAAAACCGACTATCATGATGCTGCGAGAGCTGGTCAACCACTCGATGACTTATCGGAATCTGTCGTGATTCCCTCCGTTTCACACGAAGGACCTATTTTTTAGGTCGTATATGTAATGCACCATATTGGAATAAGTCGTATGCATGCCAGGGGCTATATCGTAGTCCCCCCAAAAAAACTCCTATGGCTAAGTGAAAGTGTTAACGCCCTATAGTCTGATTGCCTAGTTCGCCGCATTATCACCTCCTTCATGGACCAAGACGTTGGATCAAGAGTGATTAAATGCTTTTCCAAACACCCCTGTACTTCCTACGAGGGGGCTGAAGCCGACGACTGGAAAACTTTCAGATTATATTAAAACGGCCGCACAGGAGGAACATGAGCTTTCGAGCAAAACATAAAAATAGATTAACTATAAAATTGTCTTTTACAATCCTCATACACCTCACTCGAACATTATGTCTTTCAAGCATTGACCCTCTATCAAGCGGGTGGCCTCCAGGACGTCTTCAAAATAATGCTCCGGTTCGTAACGGTCCTTGCCCTTGGGTGGACACTTCGCCGCAACATTGATGGCCTTCATCCTCCCCCAGAATGTCTTGACACGGGCAAAGGCCATCCGTGCACCCTCAATGCACGCAGACCGCTTCATAGCGTCGATACGTGGCACTGCATCAACGAGCCGCTGCACCAAGCCGAAGTAGCTATTCGGAACAAGCTCAGTTGGCCACAGTTGGATTATGACGTTCTTCATAGCAGTGTCGGATATCCTATGAAGCTCGGCCCATTGAGACATCTATTCATTCAGCAGCAGAGGGCGCGTCGATGCACCAAATTGTGACCAGAAAAGCTTCTCCGATGCATATCCCTCTCGCGCTTGATAAAACTACGCCGCATCGGAAGAACTCTTCGGCAAGTCTAAAAACTCATCTGGAGAACTCCACACTTGGTTAAGCCGAGCATAGTTCGGATCACCGAACTTAGCCTGCATCAAAAAGGGCTTACCGGCCGCAATCTCCCCAGCTTGCCGGATCTCCTCACGGGCTGCTCTGGATTCAGACCGCGCTTCTCTCGCCTCTCGTAAGGCCTTGTCAAGTTAAGCCATTTTGGCTTCATTTTCCTTCTCAAGAAGTTCACAGCGGCTAGTAGCATTTTTTAATTCGAGCGCCATCGTGGATATCTTCTCCTCGTCTTGGCACCGAGCAGCTTGTTCGGCTTTTAACTCAGTCGATGCCTTCTCAGCAGCCGCATTACTAAACCGGGCCTGCTCCTTGGCCCGGGCCAGCTCCGCCCGAAGAATTTCAACGGCGGCAGCACCATCTGCAGTCATGCATATTCCAGTATATAACCTTCAGCGTCATGCTTATATAAAAAAATTGTATGTGAAGGGACTGCCCCAAATACATACCTTGCGACTCGTCCAGGCGCATATTGATTAACGCAATGTCATCCCCTGCCACATCAAGCTTCCGCTGCAGCTCGGAAATATCCATAGTCTGGGAAGTAGCCAGGGGAAGCAGCGTGTGTTTTAGTTAATCAGATTAGTCCTTGAGTATTTCTTCTTGATCCTCTGTTCGCCTCCCATGTGGAGCCAACCCGAGTCTCAGGGGCTACTACCTATACACAGGTGCATCTTTGCAAATAAAATATAGTTGAAAACATTATATTACAAACCTCGAAGCCTCTTAGCAGGCTCATGATGGCTTCATTCAATCCGCTCTTCGCGGACAGAATCTTCTCAACCACCGTACCCATCAAGGTACGCTGTTCCTCTGAGACAGATGTATTTTGCAGCATATCCCGCAATATATCCGGTGTCGCCGGGTCTCCGGAAGCCGCTCTGGGAGCACGACCATCCTTTGAAGGAACCCATTCACCCGTCTCCAGAATCATCGTTGGCTGAAAACCGGCTAGTCCGGGGCCTTCATTATTGGCCCCCGAATCCTGAACGATTGGAGGTCCACCTTCGGGTACTTCCTCCTTCATCCCCTACACTGCTTGTTGATCAAGAATAACCCTCTGAGATGACACTTCGGAGTCATCCGCCTTATTGGGCGAGGAGGTCGGGGGAGGCGTCTCGCTTTCCATCATCTCTGGGAGGAGATCTCCCGAAGAAGAGGAGTGCCCAGAAGAACTCTGTGCCGGACTGTAAAAATATACAGGCACGTTACGTATCTCTTCGGTAACAGGAAAGAAGTGGGACGCTATCAAAGTACCCCGGATTCACTTACAGTTTTGTTGAAGGCTTGTCCTCATGATGGAGTTGTTCACTGGCATCGCCTTCCAATCCCGAGCCGCTCGATTGTGGCATCTTGCCTCTCTTAGGAGACCGCCCCTCCCAACCTTCGGAGGCAGTCCTTTTCCTCCTGAATGGAGAAGGGATACTAGCTTCTCTTTCTCCTTCGTCTTCGGGCGAGGAAATGTCGATTTCTCCGGACTCAGTATCTGATTTACCTCTAGAACGAAGGTCATCCCAGGTCTTCTCACTCTCCACCTTGCCCTCCCCTGCCGGTATCTGGTACGGTGCCGGTGCCAGCATCCATGTTAACACGGAGTCTGCTGAGTCTTCGGGAAGAGGGGCCGGACACCTAATCCGTTCCGCTTTCTTTATCCAGCCCTGGAAAAGGATGGTTTGCTAAGTATCTTATCACAGGATATGTGATTATGAGGTGTTCGGCGGATGAGTACTTACCGGGTGTCCGGATGGTTACAGTATAGGCCAGTATCTTCGGTGGTGTCCGGCCATTGTTTTCATCTCCCGAAGAATAATTCCCACATTCCTTCGTGCGTAGTATCGAAGAAGTTCTGAAGAGTCCGCGGCCCTTCTGGGTTAAACTTCCACAGGCAAAGAGGCCGTCGCTGGCACCGCAGGGTCCGGCGGACTAACATTACCTGAATAACGTTGGCGATATTGATATCCTTCTCAATGAGGCTTCAGATGCGACTTTGCAGAGTCCGCACCTCGTCAACTGATCCCCAGTCTAACCCCTTATTAATCCATGATGCAAGCTAAATTGGGGGGCTGGATCGAAACGCAGGCGCAGCTACCCACTTGGAACCACGGGGCTCGGTGATATAGAACCACTCCTGCTGCCATAAGTCGGAAGATTCTTCAAAGGATCCTTTTAGCCAAATCGCGCTGGTAAGCTTGCTCACTGAGGCACCACCGCACTCCGCCTGCTCCCCCTCTATCACTTGCGGTTTCACATTGAAGGTCTTAAGCCACAAGCCAAAGTGTGCAGGAGTTCGGAGGAAGGCTTCGCATGTGACGATAAACGCCAAGATGAGGAGAATAGAGTTCGGGGCGAGATCGTGAAAATCAAGTCCATGATAGAACATGAGCCCCGGACGAAGGGATTGAGGGCGAACCCTAACACTCGAAGGAAGTGGGAAATGAACACGACCCTCTCGCCGAATCTAGGGGTAGCGATAACCTTCCCTTCTGCGGGAAGCCAATGGAGGATTTCTGCGGTCAGATATCTTGCCGCCCGAAGCTTCGTGATATCCTCCTCTGTGACGGAAGAAGCCACCCACCGGCCTTGACGTCTGGGTCCGGACATGACTGAGGCTCATGGAGATTGAAACCTGGGTGTTGGAACTCGAGGTAGTAAGGGTTAAGGAAGAAGCAAGCGTGGAGAAGAAAGACGGGTATGTACCCCTTTATAAAGGCTGTGAATATCGAACGCCTCCTCCCGGGCCTTAAACCTTGCCTATTCCCAAGGAGTTGTACCCTAAGGACAGTTGGGTTACCCACGTCTGTGTTGATAAAATAATCCCTTAATAAGGGGACATGATCTCTGCTTGGATAAGACATGTCAATGACAACCACGTTTCGGAACACGGGGCCGCAAGCGAAACAATGGTCCGAAATTATGACCGGGCAGGCGTGATGTCACGTTGTAAAAAGTTGTCAATGGATTGGACCCGTGGAATATTATGTTCTCTCTGCGGTTGTGTGTGGTGAGTGTTACAGGTCCGGATACAATCATCATGTCCGGAGACTATCTTGGAGTTCGGAAAGAAGGGAACCCGCCTTGCAATGCCGAAGACAAATCTGCGCACCGGACTCCTCGTCATTGAAGTCAGGTTCAGGGGCTACTGAGGGAGTCCCGGATTAAGGGGTCCTCGAGCGTCTGGCCTGTTAGCCAGGGGCCGGACTGATGGGCCGTGAAGATACGAAGACCGAAGACTGCACCCGTGTCCGGATGGGACTCTCCTTGGCGTGGAAGGCAAGCTTGGCGACCGAATATGTAGATTCTTTTCCTTTGTAACCAACCTTGTGTAACCCTAGATCTCCCAGGTATCTATATAAACCGGAGGACTTAGTCCGGAAAGGGAGATACTCATTACCTTAGTCATACAGGCTAGACTTTTAGGGTTTAGCCATTACGATCTCGTGGTAGATCAACTCTTGTAATACTCATATTCATCAAGATCAATCAAGCAGGAAGTAGGGTATTACCTTCATAGAGAGGGCCCGAACCTGGGTAAATATCGTGTCCGCTGTCTCATGTTACCATCGACCTTAGACGCACAGTTCGGGACCCCCTACCCGAGATCCGCCGGTTTTGACGCCGACAGTAGTCACCTTCGTTGGTTGAATATCCTGAACATTTTGCATTTTGCAAGACACACGAAAGTTGTTGTCAATAAATGAATGGTACTCCTAGTTTCCACCAAGAATATGAAAGAGTGCCCTTGAATTTCCAAAACTAGTTGTAATCTTTGGGTTGAACAATCTTTGCCTAAAGAAGCTGCAGAAAAGGACATTACCTGGAAAGAAACATGTTGATTGTGAGGACATTCAGAAAGGACAGGTGATGAACATTGCACCGATTGAATCATTTCTTCCACACCATGGAGTTGAGCCATGGAATTGAACTCCTGGTTTGCACGCATGATCCTTGAACCTTTCTCACCACAAGTAAAACAGAGGCCTTAGACTGCCTAAAATTTCTAAGAGCTTGCCAGTTATCTTCAGAACCATTAGGTCTAGAGTGTACTGAGGAAGCTTTACATCCCCAAGACTGAACACTATCTTGATGCACTTGGTATAGTTGTTGTTTTCCTATACCCAAGCCTCTATTGCAGGCAAGGTTTTTGCTTCAAGGTTGTTCCACTTGGCTGAAAATGACCCCCTGGTAATCCGGTACAGGGCATGTGTATTTTTTTGGGAAATTACCGTGTACCAATGTGTGGTGGTTGTAGGCTCTCGATCAAAATTTTCTTAACGTGTGTAGCGATTCTTTTGGTGGGGTTAGCGATTTTGGTGCGTGTGGGCGAGCGTGATCCGTTGACCTGATTTCTTGGGTGGTTGCGTATCAGGTGGGCTACTCCTATTTCTCCCTTGCATGGTTGCATGGCCTTCGCACGGCCGGTTGCATGGGCCGAGATGAGTTGTTTTTTGTTGCTGCTGCCGCGTGAACGTTTGATTGCGTGTGCATGTCCTGTTGTCCCACGTGTGGTTTCCCTCGAAGTTTTTGAGGGTGTTTGTTTCTAGGAATTTATTGGTTTAGGGACTTAAAAAAGTCCCTATAAGTCTCATCTAAACCAAACAGGAGGGACTTATAGGAACTTAAAGTGAGCATTTGGAACTTATGAAATAAGACTTTCAAGGAGAGTCTTATAGGGACTTATAGTTTTAATATGGTCTTTTAGTCCATGTTAAGTCCCAGGAACCAAACAGGTACTTTTTAGGGACTTGAGACTTATAAGTTGGGACTAAAAAAGTCATAGGACTTATGAACCAAACAGGACCTTTATCGGTGCCGCTTTAGTCGTTTGCTCGAGAAACGGCCTCGCTCCATGGTTTGCACGAAGGCTCGCGTGAATTCCTCCACCGCTGTTTTTGCCTACATAAAAGGTCTTCCTCCCTCTCGATCTAGGTCATCCATCATAGTAGTCTGGAGCAACCATAGTATAGGTCCCGGGACGGTGACTGCGGAGGCCGGAGGCCATGGTGGCGGGCTGCCTCGGCATGGTGTCGCAGCGCGAGCGACGGAGAGCGCGGCCACGTTGTCGGCTCCTCAGCTCGACCTGGCAGTTGCAGCATCTTTCTTGCACGCACCCTGTGACCCACCTTCTATATCGCCTCGGGTAGGCTACCGCCGGCAGCGACGCGAGGAGGTCCTCTCGCCCTGCTTGAACTGTAGGACGGCGAGGTCGCAACGGCTGCAGTCTCTTGGTCCTGAGGGTGAAGAGGGGGTCGTTGACGATGCTGAACTGGTAGGTATAGAAGAAGTTGCTGGCCCAGGCGGCCGGGAGGACGAGCAGCATCCTCCAGTTGGTGAAGAGCTTGAGGATCTCCCACTCCTCGGTGGACACGGAGGAGTAGGTGACCTTGGTGGCGCGGGTGCCATTGTCGCGGACGATCTTGGCGGGCGGCAGGACGAGGAAGGTGAGCGCGTCGTTCGGGAGCATGAAGGCGATGAAGGAGGCGTAGGTGGCATCGTTCACGCTGCCGGCGTCGGTGCGGTTGCCTCTGGTTCAAGGAGAAGGTTGACTCAAAGAGGCACCGGAAGTGAAGAGCGAGATGTATTTGTTTGATGCTGTTGCGAATTGAAGGGGGAGAAAGAGACGACGACGTTGCAAAGGAGGCAAGAGAAGGAGTGGCGACTCATGTTTGGATTGGTCGATGGTTGCGCGCACAGGCGGGCGCGACGATTGGGTTTCGGCTGTATGAGGCTACCGGCTACCCAGGGGCAGCTGCTGGGCACCGGCGGCTTCGGCTGGGTGTACAAGGGCGTGCTCCCACAATCCCGTGATTGCGGTGAAGTGGGTGTAGGGCGGCTCCCAGCAGTGTTGGATCTAATACATGTATATGCGCAAAGCTAGCTGAGAGAAGCAGGCTAGCAAGCAGGTTGATTGATTCTTCTGTACATAGTTTAGTAGTAGGAGGCACAGTCTTTAGTAGGCGTGCGTACACGAACGCTTTGTCCGGCTATAGATTGTATCGATCTCCTCGGCTGAACAACTTGGCGATCAACAAAACAGGAAAAATACCATGCAAAAAAAAAACAGGAAACAAATCGGAAGCCTTTTTCTCCCGTATAATCGGAAGGCTTTGTTCTCCCAACTTTAGTTCGAAAGTTGTTTTTTAGTTCGCAAGTTTTTTAGTAGTAGAAGTTCTATCGCGAGATTTTCCGTTGATCGAGTTCACCTGTAGGTGCGCCTGCACTGCTCGACATTCCTTTTGTGTGGTTGTAACATTCGATTTTTTAAGATTGTTGATTGGTGCATGCATGGCAGGGTGATGTGACTACGTCATGTATTGATTGTTTTGTTCGTAGTTGTCTAGTTACAGAGCACCAGATGCATCGATTGGTTCGTGTATATGTCTTTTCCGACCTTGGACTGAATTGTTTAGGCGGTTGTAGATATTCTCTACTATTACGGTTGGTTGTTGCAAATATCCAGTTTCTCCTCATAGCACCGAAGGTTCACAGTTGTCACGGGACAAATTCTTCACTGCTACTAATATATAAATGTTTCACATCACATAGTGAAGGGCAATAATGCAAAACAGGTTGTGCTGGCAGCCAGAGCATCCGCAATGGAAACGATAATGTAGAACGATTTTCGCATCCACTAGGGCATCTACATCCAAGGGCATCTCACATGAAATTATGAAATTGTAAGAATCAAACCGAGCAAAATTAAAGAAAACAAGAGTTCATCCCAAACACATGAAACTATGTATGATGAAGAAAACAAATCACATCATGACGAAAACATACAATTAAACTACATGAACCCGACGAACTTCGAAAAAAAAAACACAACAACTCAAAATAAATCCTCCTTATTTATGTAAATAAATGAGCGAGCCAACTTAACAACTAACCAATTAGCCAAAATCAGCACAACGCCCTTTATATCGTTGCATACAAAACTTCTATATAGTGTGTCTCTTTATGAAAGATTTCAACATCTTTACCAAATTAATGTTTATACATACATCACAACATAAATTATAAAGAGAACAAGCAACAATAATTATGAGATCATGCTAATACCATTGTATAAAAAAAATCTCACATAAAGTATGAACAGGCGCGGCGTGCCGCCACGCGGGCTTCGCTAGTAATAACTAGAGTGAAAGGAGTTACTCCAGTGCCCAACTCTTCATGTAAGAGTGCCAATTCATAAGTTGCATCCAAATCCTCACTAGTAGAAAAGGGGGCAAAGGTTCAGGCCGGGTCAGCCCATTAGTCCCGGTTCAGTCCAGAACTGGGACCCATGGGGGCATTGGACCCGGTTCGTGAGTCCAGGGGGGCGGCCGGGCCACGTGGGCCATTGGTCCCGGTTCGTCTGGACCTTTTGGTCCCGGTTGGTGGGACGAACCGGGACCAATGGGCCTCGCTCCTGGCCCACCACCATTGGTCCCGGTTGGTGGCTTGAATCGGGACCAAAGGCTGCCCTTTAGTCCCGGTTCATGCCACCAACCGGGACCAATGAGGTGCCTATATATACCCCCTCGCTTAAGAGCAGAGCACACTGCTCTGTTTTTTCTGTTTGCCGAGGGGAGAGGGCTTGGTGGTGCTCTAGCTCACCTCCTATGCACACAAGGTGTTCGATGGAATGCCCGAGCCACACTACTTAAGCTTTCTCCTCTCCAAGCTCGACCTCCAAGCTCCATTTTCCTCAATATTTGTCTAGGTTTAGCGGTCCGTCACGCCCCGTCCCCGTCTTCACCGCCGTCGATCACCCGCGCCGATCTCATCGCCGGCACCATCGTGGTGAGCCTCTTGTTCTTATTTTCTTCCTGAAAGGAAAAATATTCTTTACTTGTATGTTTAGATAGATACTTGTATTATTTTCTTTTATTATTGCATCTTATATAGTGCGATGGTTTTGGTATCCGCCCCCGTCGGCCCTCGTCCTGTCTATGATTCGGATGTGGTATATATTATCTTTATAAATATTGGTTCATTTATTGTTTATGAAAATTATGCCGACCAACGTGACATAGATTTTATTTATCTAGGAGGTATGTGAACTGGAAATTCCAACCGACCCTATTGTCGAGAGGTTAAATTTAGTTGAAGAAGAAAACAATTTCTTGAAGGAAAAAATAAAAAAAATTGAGGAGGAGAAGATGATATTGGAGTTGCATGTTGCGGATGTCGTCGATGATCACAAGATCAAGATGGATGCAATGCGCTTGAAGATTAGAAAGATTAGAAAATATGCCATTCGTACCGAGCTTGGTATCATTATGCCATTGGATCAATTGTTACCTTGGTTGCGATTATGATCGCATTTGTTTTCGCATTGAAATGTTTTACATAGTTTCAATGTATGATTTAATTAGATGCTCTGGAGAGCTATATGTTGTTAGATGAGAACTATGTATGTACTTTGGTTTTAATGTGATGATGAACTTCTATTAATTTGGTCACTTAATTAATTATTCATGATGTTCTGTAATGGTTTTTGACACACTTAATTATATATAATGCACGCAGATGAACCGGCAATGGATGTACGGTGACAGACACACCTCCGAGTACATTATGCATGAGTTTCTCGAAGCGGCTGAGGCAAACAAGCAGAATGGTTTTATGTGTTGTCCATGCACTAAATGTGGGAATAGGATGTCTTACTCTAACCGGAAAATCCTTCACACCCACCTGCTTTACAAGGGTTTCATGCCACACTATAATTTTTAGACGAGGCACGGAGAAATAGGGGTTATGATGGAAGACGGCGAAGAAGAAGAGTACGATGACAACTATGTGCCCCCTGAATACGGTGATGCTGCAACAGGGGCAGCTGGTGAAGATCAAGAGGAACCAGTCGATGTGCCCAATGATGCTGCAACGGGTGAAGCTGCTGAAGATCAAGAGGAACCAGACGATGTGCCCGATGATGATGATCTCTGCCGGGTCATTGTCGATGCAAGGACGCAATGCAAAAGTCAAAAGGAGAAGCTGAAGTTCGATCGCATGTTAAAGGATCACAAAAAAGGGTTGTACCCCAATTGCGAAGGTGGCAACACAAAGCTCGGTACCGTACTGGAATTGCTGCAGCGGAAGGCAGAGAATGTTGTGCCTGACAAAGGATTTGAGAAGCTACTGAAAATATTGAAGAAGAAGCTTCCAAAGGATAACGAATTGCCCGACAATACATACGCAGCAAAGAAGGTCATATGGCCTCTAGGATTGGAGGTGCAGAAGATACATGCATGCCCTAATGACTGCATCCTCTACCGCGGTGCATACAAGGATCTGAATGCATGCCCAGTGTGCGGTGCATTGCGGTATAAGATCAGACGAGATGACCCTGGTGATGTTGACGGCGAGCCCCCCAGGAAGAGGGTTCCTACGAAGGTGATGTGGTATGCTCCTATAATATCATGGTTGAAACGTCTGTTCAGAAACGGAGAGCATGCCAAGTTGATGCGATGGCACGGTGAGGACCATAAGAAAGACGGGAAGTTGAGAGCACCCGCTGACGGGTCGCAGTGGAGAAAAATCGAGAGAAAGTACTGGGATGAGTTTGCAAAGGACCCAAGGAACGTATGGTTTGCTTTAAGGGCGGATGGCATTAATCCTTTCGGGGAGAAGAGCAGCAATCACAGCACCTGGCCCGTGACTCTATGTATGTATGTATAACCTTCCTCCTTGGATGTGCATGAAGCGGAATTTTATTATGATGCCAGTTCTCATCCAAGGCCCTAAGCAACCCGGCAACGACATTGATGTGTACCTAAGGCCTTTAGTTGAATAACTTTTACAGCTGTGGAATGGAAACGGTGTACGTACGTGGGATGAGCATAGACAGGAGGAATTTAACCTAAAGGCATTGTTGTTCGTGACCATCAACGATTGGCCCGCTCTCAGTAACCTTTCAGGACAGACAAACAAGGGATATCACGCATGCACGCACTGTTTAGATGACACTGAAAATATATACCTGGACAAATGCAGGAAGAATGTGTACCTGGGCCATCATCGATTTCTTCCGACAAACCATCAATGTCGAAAGAAAGGCAAGCATTTTAAAGGCGAGGCAGCTCACCGGAAGAAGCCCGCCATGCCTACTTAGAACCTTTGCGTGAACCTGCTAGGCTTCTTGGGCGTGTATGGAAAGACAAAAGATACACCTGAGGCACGGGAGGACCTACAACGTTTGCACGAAAAAGACGGCATGCCTCCAAAGCAGTACGAAGGTCCTGCCAGCTACGCTCTTACGAAAGAAGAGAAAGAAATCTTCTTTGAATGCCTCCTCAGTATGAAGGTCCCGACTGGCTTCTCGTCGAATATAAAGGGAATAATAAATATGCCAGAGAAAAAGTTCCAGAACCTAACCACGTGATTATGACACAACTGCTTCCGATTGCATTGAGGGGGCTTCTACCGGAAAATGTCCGATTAGCCATTTGTGAAGCTATGTGCATTCCTCAATGCAATCTCTCAGAAGGTGATCGATCCAGAAATCGTACCAAGGCGAGTGATGTGGCGCAATGTCTTGTCAGTTTCGAGCTGGTGTTCCCACCATCCTTCTTCAATATCATGACGCACGTCCTAGTTCATCTAGTCGACGATATTGTCATTCTGGGGCCCGTATTTCTACACAATATGTTCCCCTTTGAGAGGTTCATGGGAGTCTTAAAGAAATATGTCCATAACCGCGCTAGGACAGAAGGAAGCATCTCCATGGGCCATCAAACAGAGGATGTCATCGGGTTTTGTGTTGACTTCATTCCTGGCCTTAAGAAGATAGGTCTCCCTAAATCGCGGTATGAGGGGAGACTGACTGGAAAAGGCATGCTTGGAAGGGACTCAATAATATGCAGGGATGGATATTCTTGGTCTCAAGCACACTACACAGTTCTACAGAACTCTACCTTGGTGACCCCGTATGTCGATGAACACAAGAACTGTCTGCGCTCCAAACACCCGGAGCAGTGCGACGACTGGATTACATGTGAACACATCAGGACTTTCAGCAGTTGGTTGGAAACACATCTCAGAGGTGACAACACTGTTTGTGATGAGATGTACTTGTTGTCCAGGGGACCATCTTTGACTGTATTGATTTACAAAGGATACGAGATAAATGGGAATACATTTTACACGATTGACCAAGATCAAAAGAGCACCAACCAAAACAGCGGTGTCCACTTTGATGCAAAACCCGAGAGGGGAAAGGACACATATTATGGTTACATAGTGGACATATGGGAACTTGACTACGGACATGATTTTAAGGTCCCTTTGTTTAAGTGCAAATGGGTCAATCTGTCAGGAGGCGGGGTACAGGTAGATCCACAGTACGGAATGACAACAGTGGATCTGAAAAATCTTGGGTACACTGACGAACCGTTCGTCCTAGCCAATGATGTGGCACAGGTTATCTATGTGAAGGACATGTCTACCAGACTGAGAAAAAGAAAAGATAAGGAAGTGAATACATCGTACGATGAGCCAAAGCGCCACATAGTTCTTTCAGGAAAAAGGGACATCGTGGGAGTGGAGGGCAAGACAGGCATGTCTGAAGATTATGAAAAGTTTCATGAAATTCCTCCCTTCAAAGTCAAGGCTGACCCGAGCATCCTGATAAACGATGAAGATTATACATGGTTATGGCGCAATAAGCAAATGACACAAGCGAAGAAAAAGTGAAGACTTTCTCCCGCAACTATTATGATGATACCATGCCAACTTTGTAACAGACGAGTATGATACCATTGTCCGTTTTGTACATGCACATGCTATGCCAACTTTTTCAGAGTTCATTTGAAATGCTTTAATGTCTTATGGTTTGGCCCTCGTAATACCATTAATCCCGGTTCGCTCCTTGTCAACTATGATCTCACCAAGAACACTCTCAAGAGGGCAGCCACGTGGGCCATTGGTCCCGGTTCCACGCACGAACCGGGACCAGTGCGCCTCGCCCCTGGCCCATGACCATTAGTCCCGGTTTGTGCCACAAACCGGGACTAAAGGGTTCGTCCATGTTGCGCTCAGAGTTTAGTCCCACCTCGCCAAACGAAGGGCGCTCACACCGGTTTATAAGCCCGTCCCTCTCTGCCTTGTTGAGCTCCTCTCAAAGTGAAAATAGATGCCCCTATACAGGGAATTTGACCTAAATTCATAGTGAATTTCTCTGAAATTCATAGAAATTTATTATGAATTTAGGTTGAATTTTCTCTATAGGCGCATCTATGTTCATTTTTTTAGTGGAGTTAATCACAAACTTGTGATTCACACAAATTTCAAAGAATTCAAATTTTAACTATTCAAATTTGAAAACTAATGGCACTAACAGAAAGTTTATAATTTTTCTAAAACTAATGGCAATAACAGAAAGTTTATAATTTTGCTGACCTAAAAGCAAAAAGAATTAAAAAATAAAGAAAAAAACAAAAGAAAATAAATAATGCAGAAAACAAAACAAAAAACTGGAAAAAAATTAAAAATAGCAACAATAAGTATTTTGTTGTAAGTAGAAACAAAATAAAATAAATAAAGCAATAAAGAAAACAAAAAAACAAAAAAAAGTGTTTCCAAATTTGAAAACTAATGGCACTAACAGAAAGTTTATAATTTTTCTAAAACTAAAAGAAAAAAGAATTAAAAAATAAAGCAAAAAACAAAAGAAAATAAATAATGCAGAAAACAAAACAAAAAAACTGGAAAAAAATAAAAATAGCAACAATAAGTATTTTGTTGTAAGTAGAAACAAAATAAAATAAATAAAGCAACAAAGAAAATAAAAAAACCAAATAAGTGTTTTCAAATTTGAAAAATAATGGCGCTAACAGAAAGTTTATAATTTTTCTAAAACTAAAAGCAAAAAGAATTAAAAAATAAAGCAAAAAACCAAAAGAAAATAAATAATGCAGAAAACAAAAGAAAAAACTGGGAAAAAAATAAAAATAGCAACAATAAGTATTTTTTTGTAAGTAGAAACAAAATAAAATAAATAAAGCAACAAGGAAAACAAAAAAGTGCCACCTACTGGGCCCCCACGGCCTGAATACGACTAGAAACCCTACCATGGGCCAGGATTCAGGCCCGCGGGAGGCCTAGTAGGCCCACAGGTAGATAAGTGACTTTAGGCCCGTAAGCCTGCATTTGAGAGGAGCTCGAAGCGGTCAGCGCAGCAGCGCTTATAAACCACTGTCGAGCCCTCTCGGCTAGCGAGGTGGGACTAAACATCCCACCGCACCGCGCCAGTTCCAGCACATGGCCTTTGGTCCCGGTTGGTGCCACCAACCAGGAGTAAAGGGGCGCATTGGTACCCGTTCGTGGCACAAACCGGGACCAATGCCCCCCTTTAGTCCCGGTTGGTGCCACCAACCGGGACCAAAGGCCGCCGCTTCCCGCCCTTTGGGCTGCTGAAAAGAGGCCTTTGGTCCCGGTTGGTGGCACCAACCGGGACTAAAGGGGGGCATTGGTCCCGGTTTGTGCCACGAACCGGGACCAAAGCCTTTCCTATATTACCAAACACTTAGGAAATTTCCCCCCACCCGCCATTCTTCTCTCCAACGCCGCTAGGCTGCTGCGCTGCTCCTCGACGCCGGCCCCTGCCCCGACGTCGTCGTCGCCTCCCCTAGCCGCCCGAGGCGCCGTCGTCGCCTCCCCTAGCCGCCCGAGGTCGCCGTCGCCGCCCGCTCGCCGTCGCCCGTGCCCTCGCCCGACGCCGTCGCCGCTCGCCACCCTGCCCCGATGCGCGTCGCACGTACCGGCCCGCCCGTCGCCCTGCCCCGCCCGTCGCCATCGCCCTGCCCCTCCGTTGGTCCGGCCGGCGCCCCTCCCCTGTTTTTTTTCATATATTATATGCTTGTGTATATTGTGTATATTGCTTCTTTGTGTATATTATGTATATATGTCAGTATATGTATTGTGTATATTGCTTCTTTTCAGAATTTTTTTTCATATATATGTTTGTATTTTGTATTTTGCTTTTTTATAAAAATGTATATATGTTTGTATGTTCTCTGTGTATATATGTTCATATATGCAAAAGTTAGATTTAAATATTAAGAAAAGGATTATCTATATATGTTCTCTGATTTAGTACATTTTAGGTTAGTTTCATTTTTAGAAAAGTTTTATATATTTAGGAGAGGAAAAAGGAAAATAAGAAGAGGAAAAAGGAGAAGAAGAGGAGAGGAAGAAAAGGAAGCGGAGAAGAAGAGGAGAGGAAGAAAAGGAAGAGGAGAAGAAGAAAGGAATAGAGGAGAAGAAGAAAAAATAGAAAAAAAATTCTATTTTTTCTTCTTCTCCTCTATTCATTTCTTCTTCTCCTCTTTTTTTCTTCTTTTTTTTCTTTGATCTTCTCCTTTATTCCTTTCTTCTTCTCCTCTTTTTATTTCTTCTTCGTTTTCTTATGTCTTATCGGGTCTGTCGTCGTCGATATACCCCTCCCGATAACTTTAACATGAGGGGGGGTCGATATACCCCCTCCCGATAACTTCAACACGAGGGGGGGTCGATATACCCCCTCCCGATAACTTCAACACATGGGGGGGTCGATATACCCCCTCCCCGGCCGGTATATTATTTTCCCATGTACGTATGCCGTTGTTGTCGATATAAACCCCTCCCAATAACTTCAACATGTGGGGGGGTCGATATACCCCCTCCCCGATATATTATTTTCCCATGTACGTATGTCGTCGTTGTCGATATAAACCCCTCGCGATAACTTCAACACGTGGGGGGGTCGATATACCCCCTCCCGATAACTTCAACACGTGAGGGGGTAGATATACCCCCTCCCCGAAAATATTATTTTCCCATGTACGTATGTCGTCGTCGATATAACCCCTCCCGATAGCTTCAACACGTGGGGGTCGATATACCCCCTCCCCGATAACATTATTTTCCCGTGTATGTATGTTGTCGTTGTCGATATTACCCCCTCCTTCAAGCATTCTCGAGGCCACCCCAAACCCTTGAAGCGTTGCCGAGGCCACCCAAAACCCTAGAGAAGCAGCGTCGAGGCCACTAATTAATATGATTCCTTACTGTGATTAGCTAGCTAGTTCTACGTTTGCCACTAATATATCCATCTGTCATGTTTGAATAATAATTGCCATGTTGTAAATATTTGTAGAAAATATGGACACCCCCCGAGACGAAGCACAAGAAGCGTTGTTGGGGGACATAATCACACAAGGAAGTGATGCCGTCTGCTTGTTGTTTCTTAACAAGACCGATGGTCTGGAAGGAGAGGGTGAATAAGCAGCTGGCTATGATTATGATGGCTCTGGTGACCCAATGCCGGTGCAAGAAGGAGACCGTGAGGACGACTCCGGTGACCCAATGACGACGGTGCAAGGAGACCGTGATGACGGCTCCGGTGACCGAACCGAGTCCGGCCATATATATATATATGTTAGTTAAGCCTGTGCTGGCTAGCTAATTGATGTATTCATTGTTTTGGTATGTACACATATTAATTAACTCTCGTCTTTGTTCTTTTTTCTAGCCCTCCGGATCGAGCACAACTTCGGTAAAGAGACGAGGCCCGAAGAAAAAGTTGAGCTCGGATGAAAGGTTTGAGATCATAGCAATCGCGCGCGACGGCTAACCGATTGAACCCATCCGGACAAAGGACGCATTTGTTGCTCAGTGCGGGGTTCTGGTTAGGGACAAGATCCCGATCAGCATCCAGCAATGGTTAAAGCCGGCTAAAGAAGACCCTGAGGTGTCTTACGTCAATGATATGTACAAAAATGATCTTTGGACTGAGCTGAAGTCAAATTTCACCCTACCGCCAGAGGATGATCCGGAGAAGCCAGTTAAAGAGCAATTAATCAAGTCTTTTGCTCTTAAGAAGGTGGCAGACCTATTCAGGAGATGGAAGAATGAGCTGAAAAGGTTTGTTGACAAAGAAGAGACACCAGCATTCAAGGACAAATATGAGAAGATCAGAGATCACTGGCCCGCATTTGTGGCCCACAAGACATCAAAAAAGAGTAAGAAGATGTCGGCGACAAACAAGCAAAATGCTGCGAAGAAGAAGCTTCACCATCGCACGGGGTCAGGTGGCTACCTCAAAGCCCGGCCTAAGTGGGCCAAGGCTGAGAATGATCTGATTGAAAAAGGGATCGAACCAGAGACAATGAACTGGCCAGACCGTTGCCGTACATGGTTCTTCGGGGCTGGTGGAACCTTGGACCCTGTATCAGGGAAGTGCCTTTGGACGGACGAGCAAATGAAAATACCAATCAAGAGGCTTCAGCACTATATCACTTGAGCGCAGCAAGGGACGTTCGTTCCAGATAGAGAGAACGACGAGCTCACAATGGCCCTCGGGAATCCTGAGCACCCTGGACGGACACGAGGCACGCCAGGCTCCATTCCGTGGAAGGCTGGGTTTCCGGACGCAGGCGGTTAAAAATGCCAGGAGAGGAGGAAGAAAGTGCAGCAGACCCAATTGCAGGCGCTGCACGCAAGGGTACAAGCGATAGAGGAACGAGAAGCAAATCACAGCAAACGAACTGCCGAAGCTTCCCCCGAAGCTACCCCGCCATCTCAGCGGAGAAGCAGCGTGGCTTCCACCGAGCTGCTTCAGTCGAAGCATGTCTTGACGGCTCCTGTCAGCTATCCCATGGATGCTATCACGGAGTCTCAAAATTTCCACCTTATGACGCAATGGATGAATTTGAAGGTCAAGGCGGCTGTTGGCTCTGTTTATCCTACTGAACCCGGCGCAACTTTTCACTGCCGGCCGATTCCAGAAGGATATGCTAGGGTGATGGTGGATGAAATAACGGAGGGATTTGAGGACTGGGTTTGTTGCCAATATGGCTTTTATTTCATCAAGTCCGGCCGTGGCGGCCTCCGTCCACTCGAAGTGTTCGGTGCACCAAAGGAGGCGATAGAGGGGTAGTGCCTTTTCTCCCAAGCGGGAGATGAAGCGGCTTAAAGCCGCCACGCATCCGGTTAATTTTTGTATTTGTTTGAGGTCCTTTGGGATATCCAATTGTGACAAAGCTCGGATCTTGGTTGGATTTTCTTCAATTCCTCTACTGGATACAATGAAGCCCAAGAGCTTTCCGGCTGGAACGCCGAAGACGCATTTTTCCGGGTTGAGCTTGATGTCATATTTTCGGAGGTTATCGAATGTAAGCCTCAAGTCGTCTATTAGAGATTTGACATGTCTTGATTTGACGACCACATCGTCCACATACGCCTCCACTGTTTTGCCGATCTGATTTGCCAGACATGTCTGGATCATGCGATGATATGTTGCGTCGGCGTTTTTTAGCCCGAAGGGCATTGTGTTGAAGCAGAATGGGCCGTATGCTGTGATGAATGTTGTTGCAACTTGGTCTGATTCTGCCATCTTGATTTGATGGTAACCGGAGTATGCGTCGAGGAAACACAACAAATCGTGTCCTGCGGTGGCATCGATAATTTGGTCGATGCGGGGGAGGGGGAAGGGATCCTTTGGGCAAGCCTTGTTAAGGTCTTTAAAGTCGACACACAGGCACCAGGATTTGTCCTTCTTTGGTACCATCACCAGGTTTGCTAGCCAGTCTGGATGTTTTATGTCTCTGATGAATCCGGCCTCCAATAGCTTGGCTAGCTCCTCTCCCATAGCATGTCTCTTGGGTTCAGAAAAATGCCGAAGGGCTTGTTTGACAGGTTTAAATCCTTTTAGGATATTTAAGCTGTGTTCGGCCAGCCTGCGTGGGATCCCTGGCATGTCTGAAGGGTGCCAAGCGAAGATGTCCCAGTTCTCTCGTAGGAACTCTCATAGTGCGGCGTCTGCATCAGGGTTCAGTCGTGCCCCGATTGAAGCTGTTTTATTGGGGTCCGTTGGATGGACCTGGAATTTGACTATTTCGTCGGCTGGCTTGAAGGATGTGGATTTGGATCTCTTATCGAGTATCACATCATCCCTGTTAACCGTGGAGCGCAGCGCAGTCAGTTCCTCGGCCACTAAGGCTTCGGATAGCGCCTCAAGGGATAATGCGGCCGTCTTGTTTTCGGCGCGGAGTGCTATGTCCGAATCACTAGCTAGAGTGATAATTCTATTCGGCCCGGGCATCTTAAGCTTCATGTACCCGTAATGGGGTATTGCTTGGAAGATTGTGAATGCTTCTCGCCCTAGTAAAGCGTTATATCGGCTCTTAAACGGGGCCACCTGAAACGTGACTTCTTCGGACCTGTAATTATCCGGCGTGCCGAACACCACATCTAGTGTGATTTTTCCTGTGCAGCGCGCTTCCCGACTGGGGATTATTCCTCTAAAGGTTGTGCTGCTTCGCTCGATGCGGTTCCAGTCTATTTCCATTTTTTGAAGGGTTTCCTCATAAATGAGGTTTAGTCCGCTGCCTCCATCCATGAGCACCTTGGTGAGGCGAAAGTCGTCCACTATGGGACTGAGGACCAATGCGGCTGGTGCTCGGGCTGTTCGGAATCTAGGTTCATCACTTGCGTTGAAGGTAATAGCAGTGTCGCTCCATGGATTTATTGTTGCAACTTGATAGACTTCGGCGAGGCTACGGAGTGTTCTTTTTCGCATATTGTTTGATGCGAAAGTCTCGAAGACTGTGAGAACGGTACTGGTGTCCTCGGGCTGGCTTTCTGCGGCCTCCAGAATTAAGAGGTCCTCGCCAATTTTGGCCACCTGCCGGAGTATCCAACATGCTCTAAGGTCGTGAGTTGGTGTGGCGTCCTCTGTACTGTGAATTCTATAGGGTCCATCAAGCCACCTTTCCAGTACGGTTCCATGCCCTGTAGAGGGTTTTGGTGGGTGTCCTATGATGATGCACCCTCTTAGTTTGGACGGGATTACTATTCAAGGCCGAATTATCCCAAAACTTTATTGCGGTTTTCCAGGCGCTTTCCATCGCACAGTATTTTTGTACTATGGACGCCAAGTCAGCGAAGCGTGTAATATCACGACGACTTACGGCGTTAAGGACTCCCTCGTCCATGCAATTACTTCAGAAAATTGAGATTGCGTCTCCCTCGCGGCAATCCTTTATCCTGTTCATAACCAGGAGGAATCTGGCCCAGTAATGATGTACTGTTTCCTCGGGCCTCTGCCTGATTTGGGAGAGATCACTTATGTTCAGGTGGGCGGGTGTCGTTGAATCTGAAACCTAACCCAATCCAAGATTCGGAGGCCGAAGAGTTTCCGAACTCTGAAGTTCGGATTCTTGGATGTTGTCCAATGAATCTAGCCCGTTGCCTGATCCTAAGCTCAGGTCTTGAGTTGCATCCTCCTCTCCGCGGGTATCCGGCTTGGAGGAGTCGGGAATTCGGACGTAGCTAGTCCTTAAAATAGATGAAGGGTCGCCACTGCGCCTCTACCACGGCAACGTGGTGGGTGACTTGGGGAGAGTTAATTTCTCTTAGATCGGGTTTAAGCCCAACCTGGTCGTAATCCGTAGCGACCCCCAGGGCGACGATGCGATCCAAGAGCTCGTTTACGGAAGAGAGCTCCATTGGATCTAGCTGCTCGACGAGCTCCGAGCTGACGTGTAGGTTGCTTTTGATGATCCGAGAGGTCACCGTCGGCGCAACAGCCGAACAGGCGGTCATGAGGAAACCACCTAGCCGGAGGGTTTGGCCGACAGCCAAGGCTCCCTTAGCAACGGCGCCGTCTTTAAAGACGGGAGGAGGCATCCTTCCTGATTGTGACGGCACAGAGGAACTCTCAATGAAAGCACCAATGTCGGTGTCAAAACCGGCGGATCTCGGGTAGGGGGTCCCGAACTATGCGTTAAGGCCGGATGGTAACAGGAGACAAGGGACAAGATGTTTTTTACCCAGGTTCGGGCCCTCTCGATGGAGGTAATACCCTACTCCTGCTTGATTAATATTGATGATATGGGTAGTACAAGAGTAGATCTACCACGAGATCAACGAGGCTAAACCCTAGAAGCTAGCCTATGGTATGATTGTTGTGTATGGAGTTGATTGCCTACGGACTACAACCCTCCAGTTTATATAGACACCAGATAGGGTTAGGGTTACATAAAGTCGGTTACAATGGTAGGAGATCTTGAATATCCGCATCGCCAAGCTTGCCTTCCACATCAAGGGAAGTCCCATCCGGACACGGGACGAAGTCTTCAATCTTGTATCTTCATAGTCCAGGAGTCCGGCTGAAGGTATAGTCCGGCTACCCGAACACCCCCTAATCCAGGACTCCCTCAACCACCCTACCGGTGAAGGGGAGACTAGGCTGGGTTCTGCTCTGAAGACTCCATGCCTATGGCGGAAGGAGCTCATCAACCTTCCGAACTGGACGCCTCCGCCTCCTCCTCCTCCTCCTCCGGCGAGTCATGGCACTCCGCCTCCTCCAGCGCCTCCTCCTCCGGCGAGTGACGATCAGGGCACTTGGCCTCCTTCTCCGGCGCGTGGCGGCACTCCACCTCCTTCTCCGCCTGTGCCGGCGCGTCCGAGCAGCCAGCCTCCTCCTTCTCTACCTCGTCAGCAAGGGCGGAAGAGACCCGCCGCCCATCCGGCTGCTCCGGCGCGTCGTAGTCCTTCTCCTCCGCCTCGTAAGCAAGGAAAGAAGACAGCCGCTCCGTCTGCTCTGCCGGCGTCTAGCAGTACAGCCAGAGGCGGGAGGAAATACAGATTCGGTCCTTCTCTGAAGACTCCAGAGAAGTTACCATACGAGATGACCCCGGAGGAGAACGCGAAGATCGCGCGAACCGAAGTGAAGGACTGGTTTCAAGGGTTGAAAGCACAGAGTCATCCACCTCCGGAGGAGAAGGTAGATCCGGTGAAAGCGAAGCGCACTCTGGCTGCCCTGAGAAAACCACCAAAGTCTCCGCCAAAAGGCAACTATGAGCGCATTATTGGAAAGACATTTGTCGAAGCGGAGCGGTCGGGAAGTAATCTCAGTGATCAAAGGATGAAAGAACGACGAGCTGGGAAACAAATTGCCCAGCTCGGCGAACAAGCGAACCAATCGTGCCCCCCGCTCAAGGTGCCTAGCGACATCGTCGCTAATGATCCAAGGATGGTGCCCGGGTATATCAATCTTGGAGATTACCTGCCCGACGATGTTGTTTATGATTTCTTGGAGGTGGAGGCGGTACACAGATTCGAGTATGGGAAGCCTCTCGTTAGTGATGAAAGATCTCTATCAACGATGATGCGAAGATTGCATGATTGGTACATGAAAACCTGCAGAGAGTCTGGGGGGAGGAATACTTTGACGCTGAGAGTTAGAGAGGAGCATGACCTCGTTGGAATTGAACTGTTGAATTATCCATTTGAGGAGTTCTTCCAGTTTTTCAATCAAAGGGCCCTCGATAAAGCAACGGTCACCTGCTACTGTCTGTAAGTACTACTACTTCTGTCATTAAGTCTCTCTATATAGGTCAGCTCTTTCATTGCATGTATTTATAATTATCCTCACTATATTATGCAGATTGAAGATCCCGAATTGAAGAAAAGACAAGTCGGTGATATTGGGTTCATTAACACAAATCTCATAGATGCAACGGAGGTTAAATTTCATGCCGAAGATACCGAGGCCAACTTGCTACGATCTTTCAAAATAAATGAAAACAAAGATATAGTACTCTTTCCTTACAACTTCAAGTGAGTGTTACTGTCTTGTGCATATTCGGTTTCCCTTATATATTAGTCCAGGCTATAGTAATGTAATTGATGAGTTATGCATGGGTGCGCAGTTTCCACTATATTCTCCTAGAGATTAAGCTTGAGCAGGGACTAGTAACCGTCTTAGACCACTAGTAGAAAACAGGGCTTTGGTCCAGGCCGGGTCATCCCATTAGTCCCGGTTCAGTCTAGAACCGGGACCAATGTTGGCATTGTTCCCGGTTCATGAGCCCAGGGGGCCGGCCGGGCCACGTGGGCCATTGGTCCCGGTTCATCTGGACCTTTTGGTCCCGGTTGGTGGGATGAACCGGGACCAATGGGCCTCGCTCCTGGCCCACCACCATTGGTCCCGGTTGGTGGCTTGAACCGGGACCAAAGGCTCCCCTTTAGTCCCGGCTCATGTCACCAACCGGGACCAATGAGGTGCCTATATATACCCCCTCGCGCAAGAGCAGAGCACAGTGCTCTATTTTTTCTGGCCGAGGGGGAGAGGGATTTGTGGTGCTCTAGCTCACCTCCTATGCACATGAGGTGTTCGATGGAATGCCCGAGCCACACTACTTAAGCTTTATCCTCTCGAAGCTCGACCTCCAATCTCCATTTTCCTCGAGATTTGTCTAGATTTAGCGGTCCGTCACGCCCCGTCCCCGTCTTCACCACCGTCGATCACCCGCGCCGATCTCATCACCGACACCACCGTGGTGAGCCTCTTGTTCTTATCTTCTTTCTGAAAGGAAAAATATTCTTACTTGTATGTTTAGATAGATACTTGTATCATTTTCTTACATTTATTATTGCATCTTATATAGTGTGATGGTTTTGGTATCCGCCCCCGTCGGCCCTCGTCCTGTCTATGATTCGGATGTGGTATGTATATTATCTTTATAACTATTGGTTCATTTATTGTTTATGAAAATTATGCCGACCAACGTGACATAGATTTTATTTATCTAGGATGTATGTGAATCGGAAATGCCAACCGACCCTATTGTCGAGAGGTTAAATTTAGTTGAAGAAGAAAACAATTTGTTAAAGGAAAAAATAAAAAAAAATTGAGGAGGAGAAGATGATATTGGAGTTGCATGTTGCGGATGTCGTCGATGATCACAAGATCAAGATGGATGCAATGCGCTTGAAGATTAGAAAGATTAGAAAATATGCCATTCATACCGAGGCTTGGTATCATTATGCCGTTGGATCAATTGTTACCTTGGTTGCGATTATGATCACATTTGTTTTCGCATTGAAATGTTTTACATAGTTTCAATGTATGGTTTAATTAATTAGATGCTCTGGAGAGCTATATGTTGTTAGATGGGAATTATGTATGCACTTTGGTTTTAATGTGATGATGAACTTCTATTAATTTGGACACTTAATTATATATAATGCATGCAGATGAACCGGCAATGGATGTACGGTGACAGACACACCAGCGAGTACATTAAGGGCGTGCATGAGTTTCTCGATGCGGCTGAGGCAAATAAGCAGAATGGTTTTATGTGTTGTCCATGCACTGAATGTGGGAATACGAGGTCTTACTCTAACCGGAAAATCCTTCACTCCCACCTGCTTTACAAGGGTTTCATGCCACACTATAATGTTTGGACGAGGCACGGAGAAATAGGGGTTATGATGGAAGACGGCGAAGAAGAAGACTACGATGACAACTATGTGCCCCCTGAATACGGTGATGCTGCAACGGGGGGAGCTGGTGAAGATCAAGAGGAACCAGACGATGTGCCCAATGATGCTGCAATGGGTGAAGCTGCTGAAGATCAAGAGGAACCAGACGATGTGCCCGATGATGATGATCTCCGCCGGGTCATTGTCCATGCAAGGACGCAATGCATTAGTCAAAACGAGAAGCTGAAGTTCGATCGCATGTTAGAGGATCACAAAAAAGGGTTATACCCCAATTGCGAAGATGGCAACACAAAGCTCGATACCGTACTGGAATTGCTGTAGTGGAAGACAGAGAATGCTGTGGCTGACAAAGGATTTGAGAAGCTACTGAAAATATTGAAGAAGAAGCTTCCAAAGGATAACGAATTGCCCGACAGTACATACGCAGCAAAGAAGGTCGTATGCCCTCTAGGATTGGAGGTGGAGAAGATACATGCATGCCCTAATGACTCCATGCCTATGGCGGAAGGAGATGATCAACCTTCCGAACTGGACGCCTTCGCCTCCTCCTCCTCCGACGAGTCAGGGCACTCCGCCTCCTCCACCGCCTCCTTCTCCGGTGAGTGACGATCAGGGCCCTCGGCCGGCTCCTTCTCCGGCACGTGGCGGCACTCTGCCTCCTTCTCCGCCTGCGCCGACGCGCCCGAGCAGTCAGCCTCCTCCTTCTCCGCCTCATCAGCAAGGGCGGAAGAGACCTACCGCCGCTCCAGCTGCTCCGGCGCGTCGTAGTCCTTCTCCTCCGCCTCGTAAGCAAGTAAAGAAGACAACCGCTCCGTCTGCTCGGTCGGCGTCTAGCAGTACAACCAGAGGCGGGAGGACATACAGATTCGGTCCTTCTCTGAAGACTCCAGAGAAGTTACCATATGAGAGGACCCCGGAGGAGAACGCCGAGATCGCGCGAACCGAAGTGGATGACTGGTTTCAAGGGTTGAGAGCAAAGAGACATCCACCTCCGGAGGAGAAGGTAGATCCGGTGAAAGTGAAGCGCACTCTGGCTGCCCTGGCAAAACCACCCAAGTCTCCGCTGAAAGGCAACTATGAGCGCATTATTGCAAAGACATGGGCCGAAGCGGAGCGGTCGGGAAGTACAGTCAGTGATCAAAGGCTGAAAGAACAACGAGCAGCTGGGAAACAAATTGCCCAGCTCGGCGAACAAGCGAAGCAATCGTGCCCCCCCCCCCCCTCAAGGTGCCTAGCGACATCGTCGATCCGAGGATGGTGCCCGGTTATGGCAATGTTGACGATTACCTGCCCGACGATGTACATTATGATACCATGGAGGTGCAGATACACAGATACGAGTACAGGAAGCCTCTCGTCAAAGATGAAAAATCTTTAACAACGATGATGCGGAGATTACATGATTGGTACTTGAAAATCTGCAGAGAGTCTGGGGGGAGGAGTACTTTGTATGCGAGAGTTAAACCGGAGCATGACCTCGTTGGAATTGAACTGTTGCCTATTCCATTTGAGGAGTTCTATCAGTTTTTCAATCAATTGGCCCTCGATAAAACAACGATCGCCTGCTACTGTCTGTAAGTACTACTACTTCTGTCATTAAGTCTCTCTATATAGCTCATCTCTTTCATTGCATGTATTTATAATTATCCTCACTATATTATGCAGAATGAAGATCGCCGAATTGAAGAAAAGACAAATCGGTGATATTGGGTTCATTAACACATATCTCATAGATGCAACTAAGGTTCAACATCGTCCCGGAGATACTGAGGCCAACTTGCTACGATCATTCAAAAAAATTGAAAACAAAGATATAATACTCTTTCCTTACAACTTCAAGTGAGTGTTACTGTCTTGTGCATATTCGGTTTCCCTTATATATTAGTCCAGGTTATAGTAATGTAATTGATGAGTTATGCATGCGTGCGCAGTTTCCACTATATTCTCCTAGAGATTAGGCTTGAGCAGGGAGTAGTAACCGTCTTGGACTCTAAACGAAAAGATCCCCAGGAGTATGCGGACATGACTGAAATCCTCAAGAAGTAAGTTAAATCGATCATTATCCACCATATCAGCAACTTTGTTCATTTGCTGATATCAAGTAATTGTTTTCTTTGTCCGGCAGGGTTTGGAGAAAATTCACTAGAACAGTTCCGGGACTGCCGAAGGAGCTGGAATTTAGACACCCGAAAGTAAGTACTATAGTAGCATGTTCCGCGCATCTCCTAGTGATTCAAGCGCTAGTTTCATCAATACCATTTAGCATTCTTGCTTATCAGTTTGATTGACCTCTATTTCTTGTAAAGTGGTTGTGGCAGGAAAAAGGGAATGATTTCTGTGGATACTACGTCTGCGAGTCCATCCGCCACACGACCTGTGAGCGGGGCGGGTACTCTGACGAACAATATGAAGTACGTAAATAACAACATTCACAATTTTATTTTATTACCATCATTTGTATTGAGTTTCATTCATTCATATATATATATATATATGTATTGACCCACTTCTTCAAATTAGATGTTTCGGAAGCGGGATGAACTCCTAGCACCAGCTCGCATGCGAGCAATTCAAGAGGAATTGGCGGCATTCTTTCTTGACCAAGTGATCACTGAAGACGGAGAATACTATGTGGACCATGAGTCCGTATGATTATATTTGTAAGAGATATTTATTGTATATATGTAGCCGGTAGTGTCGGATAGATATACGAGAACTTGTTGTTCGACCAATCTCTCGGAGAAGGAGAGGTGGTCGATATCACTTCTCTCTGTATGCATATATGTTCATGACGATCTTCTGTTTCCTTCGTTTGCTTACTAGCTAACTAGCGTGTCTAGTCCTCTCTATACGTATGTATAGTACGTAGCGTCGACCAAGCACGGACGTAAGAGAGGACACTTCTCTCTATTAATTATAGCTAGCTAACACAATATATGAAACACCTAAATTAACCCCCCAAAACCCCCAACCCCCCCCCCTTCAAAAAAAACAAAAACTCCAGCCACAGAAATGCTGACGCGTGGATGCCTATTGGTCCCGGTTGGTGCCACCAACCGGGACCAAAGGGTCTCCTGCCTGGGCTCTGCGCACTGCCCACGTGGAGGCCCATCAGTCCCGGTTCTGGATTGAAACGGGACTAAAGGTACAGGGCATTAGTACCGACACTTTAGTCCCGGTTCAGGAACCGGGACTAAAGGCCCTTACGAACTGGGACTATAGGCCCTTTTTCTACCAGTGGACCCGAGACGAAAAGATCCCCAGGAGTATGCGGACATGACTGAAATCCTCGAGAAGTAAGTTAAATCGATCATTATCCACCATATCAGCAACTTTGTTCATTTGCTGATATCAAGTAATTGTTTTCTTTTGTCTGGTAGGGTTTGGAGAAAATTCACCAGAAAAGCTCCGGGACTGCCGAAGAAGCTGCAATTTAGATACCCGAAAGTAAGTACTATAGTAGCATGCTCCGCGCGTCTCCTAGTGATTCAAGCGCTAGTTTCATCAATACCATTTGGCATGCTTGCTTATCAGTTTGATTGACCTCTATTTCTTGTAAAGTGGTTGTGGCAGGATCAAGGGAGTGATTTCTGTGGATACTACGTTTGCGAGTCCATCCGCTACACGACCTGTGAACGGGGGTACACTGAAGAACAATATGAAGTGCGTAAGCAATAATATTCACAATTTTATTTTATTACCATCATTTGTGTTGAGTTTCATTTATTCATATATATATATATATATATGTATTGACCCCCTTCTTCAAATTAGATCTTTCGGATGCGGGATGAACTCCTACCACCAGATCGTATGCGAGCAATTCAAGAGGAATTGGCGACATTCTTCCTTGACCACGTGACCGCTGAAGACGGAGAATACCATGTGGACCCTGTGTTCATATATAATTAGGAGATTATATTGTAAGAGATAATTATTGTATATATGTAGCTGGTAGTGTCGGATAGATATACGAGAACTTGTTGTTTGACCAATCTCTCGGAGAAGGAGAGGTGGTCGATATCACTTCTCTCTGTATGCATATATGTTCATGACGATCTTCTGTTTCCTTCGTTTGCTTACTAGCTAGCTAGCGTGTCTAGTCCTCTCTATACGTATGTATAGTACGTAGCGTCGACCAAGCACGGACATAAGAGAGGACACTTCTCTCTATTAATTAGCTATCTAACACTATATATATATATATGAAACACCTAAATTAAACCCCCAAAACCCCCAACCCCCCCCCCTTTCCAAAAAAAAACAAAAACCCCAACCCCTGAAATGCTGACGCGTGGATGCCTATTGATCCCGGTTGGTGCCACCAACCAAGACCAAAGGCCCTCCTGCCTGGGCTCAGCGCACCGGCCACGTGGAGGCCCATCTATCCCGGTTCTGGACTGAACCGGGACTTAAGAGCTAGGGCATTAGTAACGACCCTTTAGTCCCGGTTCAGGAACCGGGACAAAAGGCCCTTACCAACCGGGGCTAATGGTGGTTTATCTACTAGTGCCTTTGGTTTCTGCAGGGCCACTTGAACTCTAATAACTAGTTTTAATCCATCTAAGAACCTGGTTGTGTAGTGTAGTGGATAAGAGACTGTTTCATAAACAATTAGCTGGTCATATAGATCTGCAAATCGGTCTACATAGTCCTCTACTGTTGATGTTTAGCAATATGGAAGAGCTTCCTAATTAACTGTTGGTGATGGTTCCTACCAAACCTATTATGCAATAAATGACAGTACTGCTCCCAACTCGCATTTGGTACTCTCCGTTGGACAGACTCCAGCCATCGAGCTGCAGCTCCTTCAGAATATGTTGACTCGAGAGATATCCGCGAATCCAGAGGAGTACCCCCAACGCATGAAGTAATCTTCCCAACAGTTCTACCACAACCTGGGATTACTACCGTCAAATGAGACAATTCAATGCATGAACCAGGAACAAATCGGCCATGAGCATCTGAAACGAAATTTTCCTCGGCAACTGAACTTTCATAAATCAGTTTTGCTAAAGCACATCTAAATGTGTCCTAAGTATTTCACATCTAAGTCATATGTCATTGATTTTACGTGAAGAGTCATGCAAGCATTTTCTTTTGTCCTTTTTCTGTCCCTTTCTAATTTGATTGAGTCATTTAGATATGCAATAACTAGTACACATCTAGATGTGCCCTAGACAGACCCTTCATAAATTTATGCCCACCAGCGCCTCTTGCAGATGATTGCGCATATATATCTGCACCGCTTTCCTCTGTGTTCCTTCTCCTTACAAAATTTAGTAAAGAATAGCGCGGATCCACTAGATTGATCAACAGTTGGTGTTGATGGTTCAGAAAATTGCACACCAGTACTTGGCCGATCTTCATTGTTGAATTCCTGACGGATCTTGTTGATGACGAGAACGAGCTCCTCGCACACGGCATCGATCCGATTGGTGATGACGCTTTCTAGCCATGTAGAGTTTTCGTAGAGGAGCTTGCGGACCGCACAGATCTTGCCTTCCTGCTGCTCATGGTGGCGCTTGTCAAGATCTCCCGTGATGCCGGCCTCGAGAAGTTTGAAGATAGTACACCCCTCTTGCGACAGATCCTCCATGATCTCCTCCTGGCGGCGCTCCTTGTACCTCATCGGATGGCGATAATGTGGCAACTTTTTTCAAATTTGTGAACTTGTTTTCAAAATTGCTGAACTTTTTAAAATTAGATAAACTTTTTTTCAAAATCGGAGAATTTTTAAAATATGCGATTTCCTTAAAATTGATGTTTTTTTAAAGAGAAAAAATGATGAACATTTTTTTTCAAATTCATGAACATCCTTGGAAAATTTTGATGATTTGTTTTCGAATTCCTTGTTTTTTGTATATTATTACAAATCCGTGAACATTTTTTATTTCTAGACTTTTGTGAAATTTTTCTAAATAGTCAATAGTCGATGTGGGCCCTGATCATCGGTCAACAATGAGCAATCAACGGGGAACTGATTAAAACGAGTGAACCGGGGAAATAAAAAGCCACGCGAACTGAGACGTTCTTCTGTAGCGAGCGATCAAGGGATCCAAACTAGCTCTCACACATTTATTTGCCGCGGCCGAGATGGGAGGTGCGTGAGCGCCAGTTCTCCTAACCAAAGTTGAACGTGCCGACTAGGCCAAATCCCTAACTAAGAGGTACTCCTTGCAAAAATCACTCTCACATTCGCAGGTTTCGACAGGTGGTGCGCTGCACTCGACCTAGAAGTTTTCTTTTTTTTCGTAGATTCGCTTATTTAAAAAATTTATCTCTTAAATCATGCGCTCAATTTTCGCATCATTTTAACCGTTTGATTCCTCGCATTGAGATCTTCAAAATTAGACCTCATGTTGATAGGTTTCGACAAACTTCTTTTTCACGAAAAAAAAACAAACGAACAAAGTCCAAAAGGGAGCACTTTTTTCCCTTTCCGAAGAGACACGACTATGCCTCTCGCGGATGAAAATGTGTGCCTCCACGAAAAGCAAATACGTGACGCGTAAGAAAAGCCCGTCTTTTTCCTTTCGGGGAGGCATGACAGTCCCTCACGCGGAAGCAAATCTATGCCTCCCCGAGATGTAAATTTGTGCCTCTCTCAGAAGGAAAAAAACATTTTTTTCCGTTTCCGAGAGGTACGACTATGCCTCTCGCACAAGCAAATCTGTACACGAGAAGCAAATTTGTACCTCTCGCGAAAAGAAAAAAATATGTTTTTCCTTTCCAAGAGGCCCGATTGTGCCTCTCATGGAACCAAATACGTGCCTCCACGAGAAGTAAATCTATGCCTCTTACAGAAGGAAAAAATGTGTTTGTTTTCTTAACAAGAGCCACGACTATGCCTCTCGCGGAAGCAATCTGTACACGAGAAGCAAATTTGTGCCTCTCGCGGAAAGAAAAAAATATGTTTTTCCTTTCCAAGAGGCCCGATTGTGCCTCTCATGGAACCAAATACGTGCCTCCACGAGAAGTAAATCTATGCCTCTTACAGAAGGAAAAAATGTGTTTGTTTTCTTAACAAGAGCCACGACTATGCCTCTCGCGGAAGCAATCTGTACACGAGAAGCAAATTTGTGCCTCTCGCGGAAAGAAAAAAATATGTTTTTCCTTTCCAAGAGGCCCGATTGTGCCTCTCATGGAACCAAATACGTGCCTCCACGAGAAGTAAATCTATGCCTCTTACAGAAGGAAAAAATGTGTTTGTTTTCTTAACAAGAGCCACGACTATGCCTCTCGCGGAAGCAATCTGTACACGAGAAGCAAATTTGTGCCTCTCGCGGAAAGAAAAAAATATGTTTTTCCTTTCCAAGAGGCCCGATTGTGCCTCTCATGGAACCAAATACGTGCCTCCACGAGAAGTAAATCTATGCCTCTTACAGAAGGAAAAAATGTGTTTGTTTTCTTAACGAGAGCCACGACTATACCTCTCGCGGAAGCAAATCCATGCCTCCATGAAAAATAATTTTGTGCCTCTTGCGGAAGGGAAAAACATGTTTTTTTCTCTTTTCGAGAGGCATGACTGTGTCTCTCGCGGAAGCAAATCTGTGCCTCCACTGGAAGTAAATTTGTGCCTATTGCAGAAGAAAAAAAGAAAAAATATTTTTCCTCATAATTTTTTAAATCTTTTTTCTTCAAATCCTAGGGAAAACCTAGAAGCCGAAAAAAACAAAAACAAATCATCTAAATGAAGAAAGCACATACACAAAAAAGTAAAAAAAAAATCCAGCGAGAGCGCCCAGAGCGAGACTCATGGCGATGGCTGAGAGCGTGGTGTGCTTTCAGCCCACCAAAAGGGACCCTTGTCGGGACTCCCGAAGAAGTCCTCCTTGACTAGTCGCTCTCCTGATTAGGAGCACTCTTCTCCACCCGTGCGGGTGGAAATGAGCAAACGTGCACCCTGCTGCACATTTTGAGCTGGCCAATCGCTAGTGCCCCTGTTTTATTTCAATGCATTCTTTTGTTTTTATCTTATTTTAGGAAAACATTTTGCTTTCATAAAGGTCTGAATTTAAAAACATTCATGAATTTCAATGATTGCAAATCCAGGTTTTTTTCCTTCTGGAAAATCAAAATGTTTGTAAACTAAAAATTTGCGACGTCAAAGTGTTGATGAATTCAAAAAAGTCTCACGAATTCCCAAAAAGTTCATGACTTGTTTTATATATGTAAAATTTAGAAAATCATGCGTTTTAGAAAAGGTTTGCAAATTCAAGTAATGTTCACAAATTTAATAAATGTTTTTGAGTTCAGAACAATTTCATGAATTCAAATAATGTACATGAATTTTAGATAAATGTTTGTGGGTTCAAAAAAGGTTCACAAGTTTGAAATGTACACTGATTAAATAAATGTTCATGAATTTCAAAGAATTTTCAAATGTTCATTAGTTAAAATAATCTTAAATAACATTTAAGCATGTCAAAACTTGTTCTTGAATTTAAAAGAAAACACAGAAATATGAATATTTGGAAATTTCGACATTGTTTGCGATTCTAAGATATGTTCATGATTTTAAAAAGTATGTCAAATTTCTAAAAAGGATTTGAATATAAAAAATAAAATGGAAAACCTGAAATGAAAAAAATAGAAAGAAATAGACAATGTTTTTTGTAGAAATACACTAACAGCCTGGCCAATTTCCGTGGGAGGGGTTTCATGTTTGGCACTATCTTTTTACCCGCGCGGGAAAATAAATTAACTTCATTGTCTGAAGTACTTGGGTTTGCGCTCTAGTTAGCTGGCTTGCCAACTATGGATGTTTTGGAAGATTCTTCAGATCGACTCGGATTAGGTTTAGAAACTTTTTGTGTGTCTTTTTGCTTTTTGCTTTTCATTTTTCTGTTTTTTTTTCTTTTCTATGTGAGCTTATTATTGTTTTTTATTGTTTTCTTTATGGCTTTTATATTTGTTTTTTTGCCTTTTCTTATTTTTCGAATACAAAATTTGAATTTTATTCAAATACACGTTCAATATTTTTCAGATAGACATTGAACATAACTTAGTACATGTTGAAAAAAAATGTGTTAAACCTTTTCAGGTACACTTTCAATATTTTTCCAACACATGTTAAACAATTTTTAATGCATGATGAACTTTTTTTAGCACGTGTTGAACATTTTCATCAATTCCATTAATAGTTTTTTAATGTGCAAAACGTTTGTTAAGTGTTAGAACTTTTATTTTTGAATGGTTGTAAACTACACATGATGTATAACAACACTAAAATAGCTATGAATAAAACTCCACTGTGCGGCGAACAAAACAAGAGGGGAACAGGGATAGAACTATTCTCTTCACAATTATTAGATTTATGAAACCTAGACACGATGTAAAAACACTCATACAAGGGGAATTACAATTGGTAGGCTTTCAACACCGCCTTTTGGATGTATAATACTATTCATAATTGAGAGTAGATTTTCAAAACATCAGTTCATCGGAGGACTTTATTTTAAATAGTTCAAACATCACATTCAAAATTTTAAGAAGACCTGAAAATAATTCTACATGATCATATGGATGGACATTACACATGTGTAAAGTTTGGTGATGAAACAACTAAACATGTGAGCTATACAAAAATGAAAAAAATGGCGATTTATAAATAGTGAATAATACACGCATTGTTCATCTTTCCAAAATCATGTTTTTTTTCGTTTGTGTGTAACTCCCATGGTTACTTATTTCTTAAAGAATTTGCACATATGTAACATACATCCATATGAACATGTGGAATTAATTTTGGAACTTTTTGAAACATCGAAATATCATTTTGGAAATTATTGAAAATATAGGCTCCAATGCACCCATCCACCAAAGTGACTTTTTGTTCATAATGTAACAATACTAGCATAATAGTGGATAAAACCCCATTGCAAACAAACAAATAAAAAAGAGGGAAACAATGCTAGAACTATTTCTACATGACCATTGGATGTACAAAAAGATGCACGGGGTGTAGAACACTAATATACCTGTAAAATGGGGATTGCAATAAGTGTTTTTTATTGGAGAATAGTTACATCCATTAGAACAAAAATGAAGCAGGGTGTACCTCATCTTAAGGGGTAGCCTCGTGAGGTTGTGGAGCTTATTGATGTAACTAGAGTGATTAACCACAAACAAGAGAATTGTAGCACCCAAAAATACACGGCTATCAAGCGCCATTAAAACAAAGACGGGGATGAAGAGGGGAAAATCAGGAATATAGGAAAAAGGTTTAGTAGAATGAATACTGACCCGAACATTTTTTTTACCAAATAACCGTTTTACCCGAGCCATATTAACCAAATTAACCAAACGCCTAGGGCTACTTGAGAGGGGGGGTCAGTTCTCCTTCCCCCACTAAGTTTTTTAAAACTATGCAAGTTTAGTCTGTGCTATTTTTGTTACTTTTCTTAAGGGTCTGACTATACAACATATAGATGTGAGATATTATCTCACATCTAAGTTATGACATATTCAAAAATACAAAGTTGTACATGGTTCTACGCACACCCACGTGAATAGCAAATTCAAAATATATACTAGGAAAATTGAAAAAAAAACTAAAAATTTGCGGCAACAAACTTGGTTGACCATTCTACTCACGTGTAAAGTTTCACAAAGTATTGACACCTGTGGTATTCTTAGTGAAGAAAATACAATTGGGACCTCACTATTCATTAAATAGTGTTTCTTAATATAGCTTTGATTTTTGTCATTTTTGCCTAGAATAATAAGGATGTAAATTCTTTGTGAAACTTCATATGCAGGTATATCGGTTGACTAACTATGCTACAAAAACTGTCTATATCTTTTTTGTTTTTTTCTAGTATTTTTTCAAATTTACTATTCATAAAAGGTGTGCGTGGAACCACGTTCACCAAATCCATGTCCCATCTTATTTGTCTTTTTCATGACTAAAGCGGGACAATATTTTTTTGAAAGTAACCCTAGTGCACTGGGTATGAATTGAACTCGGGACCTCATACAAAGGAACGAGAGCTCCTACCACTACAACTGATACATGATGCTAACATATAGAGCACAGCGTCCAGACTAGAAGACACGTTTGAAATTTTTTGAAACCTTTTTAAAGGAATGTGACTTTTTTGAAATGTCGAGTATTTCTAAAAACACAAATGATTTTGAAATTTCAAAAACTATTTTTAAAATGTGAATAAACTATATAATTCTGATTTTTTTGAAAAACAAGAACAAAATTTGGTATTCCAAACAATTTCTTCTCGAACAAATTTTGAATACATGGAAACTTTTTGAAAATCCCCGAATAGGTTTTAGAGTGTGGACACATTAAAAAATTCCAAACTTGAGAAAACGAATAAATTTATACTATTTTTATTTTAGTAATAAATTTTCAATAAAAAAATTGTTTGCACTATTTTAAAAATGTTGACATTTTAAAAAATTATGCATTTCAGAAGAATGTTTTGTGATGTTCAAAAAAAAGATTATAGAATGAATAAAACATACTATTTAGAGAAACGTTCATGACAACTTCTCAAAAGAAACTTCACGCCTTTAAGAGAGCATGAAATTTTCTAGGAAAAAATTATGCATTGTAAATAAAATGTTCGCATATTTTTTAAAAAAAGTTTCATACCATTCAGAAAAGTGATCAGTAGGAATCTAGAAAATGCTTGGGCCTGTATTTGAAAAAAAATATTCATCATGTATTTTTTAAAATGTTTAGTGTGTGTTAAAAAATGTTCCACGCGTATACAGAAAAACATAGAGTGTGTATTACAAAAAAGGACATGTATTTGCAAAAACAAATATACAACTATATAGGGCTACTTGGTTGGGGACGAGTTGCGTGCCGAGAATGGACATGCAACTATGTCGGGCATGAGTTGCATGTTTAGCTTGGACATGCAACTGGGTCAAGTGAGTTTACATGTTGGGGTTGGACATGGAACTAGGGGTCGGGGCAAGTTGCGTGTTGAAAAACAAAGCACAAGCCTAGTTGTGAGTCAAAGGGTGGGCTTGCAACTAGGAGAACTACGAGGTGAGTTGCGAGTTGAGGATGAACTTACAACTGGGAAGCTACAAACTATGAGGCCAGTTGCGAGTCAAGTGTTGACTTGTCAAGGGTCCACTTTGCAACTGGGATGAAACAAACTACGGTCCCAGTTGCGTTTCAAGCATGTACTTGCAACTAGGATGAAAAACAAAAACACATGCCTAATTGCGAGTTGAGGGTGGGCTTGCAACTAGGAGAACTATTAGCCTAATTGTGAGTCAAAGGTGGACTTGCAACCGAGACAACTACGAAACTATGAGCCTAGTTGCGAGTCAAGGGTCAACTTGCAACTAGGATGAAACAAATTACAGTTCGAGTTGCGATTCAATGGTGGACTTGTAACTGGGATGAAAGACAAAACACTGGCCCCAGTTGCGAACGGTGGGCTCGCAACTAGGATAAAACAAACTAGGGGCCTGGTTGCGAGTCAAGGTCGACTTGTAACTGAGACAACTATATGAAACAATGATATGAGTTGTGAGTTGAGGGTGGACTTGCAACTGAAATGAAAAAAAAACACATCCCAGTTGCGAGTCGAGTGTGGACTTGGAACTGGGACAACAACAAACTATGGGCCTAGTTGCGAGTTGATGATGGACTTGCAACTGGGAAAACAACTAACCATGATTCCAGTAGCCAGTTGAGGATGGACTTTGCAATTAAGACAACTACGAAACAATGAGCCTAGTTGTGAGTAAAGGGTCGACTGGCAATTGGGATGAAACAAACTACGAGCCCAGTTGTGAGTCAAGGGTGGACCCGCAACCAGGATGAAAAACTAAACATTGCCAAGTTGCGAGTCAAGGGTGAACTAGAAAGTGGGATGAAACAAACTATGGGCCTTGTTGCGAGTCGAGGGTGTACTTTCAACTAGGACAACTACACAAAAGTACGATACGAGTTGTGAGTCGAGGGCGGACTCGACTTGCAACTTGGACAACTACAAAAAACTGCGAGACGAGTTGTGAGTCATGAGGGTGGACTTGCAACCGAGACAACTATATGAAACTACGAGTCTAGTTGCGAGTCAAGTATTGAAAAACAATTAAAACCCAAGCTCCAGTTGTGAGCCGAGGATAGAGTTGCAACTCGGACAACTACGAGCCCAATTAGGAATGGATGATGGACTTCCAACAAGGGTAACTGCGGACTATGAGCCCATTTACGAGTCAAGAGTCGACTTGCAACTAGGATAAAACAAACTACGGGATCAGTTGCGAGTCAAGGGTGGATCTGCAACCGGAATAAAAGCAAAACACATGCCGAGTTGCGAGTCAAGGGTGGGTTTGCAACTGGGATGAAATAAACTACAGGCCCAGCTGCGATTCGAGGATGTACTTACAACTGGGACAGCTACGCAAGACTACGATATGAGATGCAAGACGAGGATGGACTTGCAACTGGGAGAAGTACATAAAACTATGATACAAGGTGCGAGTCAAGGACATACTCCCTCTGTTTTTATTTAGTCTGCATATTAGGTTTGACCGAAGTCAAACTTTGCAAAGTTTGACCAAGTTTATAGAAAAATATATAAACATTTACCATAACAAATCTATATGATGTGAAAGTACATTCAATAATGAATCTAGTGATATTGATTTTGTTTATAAACTTAGTCAAAACTTACAAAGCTTGACTTTGATCAAAGCTAATATGCGGACTAAATAAAAACGGAGGGAGTACTTGCAACTGGGACAACTACAAACTATGAGCCCAGTTGCGAGTTGAGCATGGACTTGTGATCGGGATGAAAAGCAAATTGCATTCCTAGTTGCGAGCCAAGAATGAGTTTTGCAACTAGAATGAAAATAATTACGGGCCTAAATGCGAGTCAAGGGTGAATTTGTAACTCGAACAACTACACAAAACTAAGAGGAAATAGAAAAATAAAAAACTAAACAGTAGCTAAGCGGAAGAAAGAGAGTGAGAGCAATGAGTGACACAATTCTGCCGGCACCAACAACATAAAGTGAGAAAAGTTGCTACCCACACGAAGTGAAAAATGACACAATTCTGGCAACAAATGCAAGGCGCGAAACGCCCCAGTGCGCTACGTCACATAGCCGGCCAACAATGCGAGGAAATCATGAAACGGGTCGACAATGTGACACGGATCAAAACGCTGCATAGAAATTTCAGCAACAAAAGATTGTACATTTGAAAATTTAGATAAGTCATTGCTAAATCTCATCTCGATGTGTCACAATCTATGTGAAACAGAGGATCATATACTCACACTTACGCAAACATGAAAGACAATGAGAAAAATGGCCACCAGTGCGACACGAAAAACTGGCTCTACAACGCAAACACCAACACGACCCAAGGTACTTGCACTTGGGACAACTACAAACTACGAACCTAATTGCGAGTTAAGCATGGACTTTTTATCGGGAAACACAAATTGCATGCCTAGTTGCGAGTCAAGGATGGGTTTGCAACTGGAATGAAAAAATTTATGGGCCTAAATGCGAGTCAAGGGAGGATTTGTAACTCAGACAACTACACAATACTAAAAAGAAAAGAAGAAATAGAAAAATAAAAAAGCAAAAATAAAAAAAACTGAACATTAGCTCAACGGAAGAAAGAGAGTGAGAGCAAAGTGTCATGTTATTCTATACAAAAATTGAACCCGCACCCACAACGTAGAGTGAGAAAAGCTGCTGCCCGCACAAAGTGAAAATTGACACAACCCGACAACAAATGCGTTCCGCAAAACGCCCCCAATGTGCGCGGCATCACATAGCCGGCCAACAACAGACATAAATCGCGAAATGGGTCGACAATGTGACGCGGATCAAAACGCTGCCCGAAAATTTCAGCAACAAAAGATTGTACATTTGAAAATTTAGATAAGATGTTGCTAAATCTCATCCCGATGTGACACAACATATGTGAAACAGAGGATCATATACTCACACGTAAGCAAACATGGAAGATGATGAGAAAAATGGCCACCAGTGCGACACGAAAAACCGGCTCGACAACGCAAACACCAGCACGACCCAAGGTACATGCATGTGAACAAAACAATTTTGCACGATACATACATGTTTGATCCAAAAAAAATTAACAAACAAAAACAAACAAAAAATACGTGTGGCTTGTCCATTTTTTTCATTTTTCACCTCTTGCGGTAAGATAACAAATAAGGAAAAAAATGCAACTAATAATGTGATGCAGGGTGTGTTTGCACGAGCTACAACCCATGCATGCAGCTACACATACGTGCAAAATCGACCACAGACCCCAAAACGATGTGCAAAAAAGCGCTCAATAAAAACCTATGGATCGATACGTGAAACAAACTAGTGCAAGCGCAGTCTGCGGAAGAACACCCCTAAAAAAAGTGAGAAAAAAACAACGCGCTGTGCTGAGAAAAAAGAACGAATCTTAAAGGCCTTCCATCCTATGGTGATAGAGTTAGATGTGAGGTAACTATTTTATATCTAGATGTGAAATAATAAATCTATTTTCTTAATGTTGTTCCTTTTGTTATATAGCTACTAATCCCGGCTGAGACAATTTATATGGATCGGAGGAATAGTAGTTAGCTTTTGTATATAGTTTTCTCATATTTTCCTTTATTAACATAATTTTTAGTACCCATCGTTAAAATCATGGGGCCAACTTTCGTGAAGTCCAAATGATTTGTGCCTTTCTTATTGAAGATTTATCGATCAGTTGGAAAAACAATCATTTGTATTACACATAAACATTATAGTGTTACTCTATTTCTTTAGTATATATCCCCCTTTCTAAAATACTTGTAATGCTAAGTTTGTCCTATGTCAAGCATCTTTAAGTTTGATCAAATTTATTGCAAAATATATCAATATCTACAACACCGAATTGGTTTCACTAGATTCATTGTAAAACATATTTTTCATGTTGTATAAATTTAATTTTGAAGATGTTAGTAAGTTTTTCTGTATACATGATCAAACTTAAAGAAGTTTTTTTTTCTTTTTTGTGAGGGAAACTTAAACGAACATAAAACTTATTTTAGAACGGAGAGAGCAGTAGCACAACAAGGTGCCAAGTTTGGACGGCTTTTAGGGATCACATCAGTTGGGTTAATTAATTAGCACGAGGAATATCCCCACAGCGACATCTGCAGATCTCCCTCGTTCCTGTCGTGCTACACTTTGTTGGAATACATATACTCACGGGTCAACATACTCACATCGCCAATATCGTGGGCGCTACACTGCTACCACTACCTGGACTTGCCAGTAGCAGCTGGCTGCATCGGATCATCAGGTCTCGTTGTTGCCGCGTCTCATGTTCATCTTGTTACGAAATTACAGTGCCAAACATGTCATCCCGTACGCACGTTACGTGCGAGCATGTTCACCCGTCTCGCCGGAATGCAGTAGTTTACAGACAATGACGAGACGAACCAAGGAAGACGACGAACAAGGGAGACGTTGGGGCCTATGTCAGAGAGTTCACACGCGCGCGCCAGGCCAGGCTGTGCCCCGGCCTCGGAACCTAAGCCGCGGCCACTCCGCATGCGCCCGGCACGCACCGCCCGGCCGCGCGCCACGCCTATTCTTAGCTCTCCCCGCCACCTCCGTCGTCGCGTCGTCCCTCCTCCTCCCCACCACCTTCAGGCTCCCGCCTTTCTTTAGCCGCCGGCGCGCGCGCACGCCTCCCATTAATTAATCCTCCGCCACCCGCGCGCGCCGCGCTCGCCATGGCCGGCGACGGCGCCGGCGCGGTCGGGCTGCTCCTCCTCCTGGCCCTGGCCGCCCTCGTCGCGGCGGCGGCGGCGGCGTCCGAGGGCGACGTGCTGCTGGCGCTCCGGGCGACCCTGCGCGGGCCATCCGGCGACCGCCCCCCGGCGCCGCTCGACCAGTGGGTCTCCTCCGCCAGCACCGGCCCGTGCCAGGACCCGATCTGGTACGCGGTAAAGTGCTCCTCCAACAAGGTGCTGGGCATCCGCCTGGAGTACCTCGGCCTCCAGGGCAACGCCCCCGACATGGCCCCGCTCGCGGCCCTCACGTCCCTCCGCGTGCTCAGCTTCGCCAACAACAACCTCACCGGCCCGTTCCCGCCCGGACTCACCGAGCTCCCGGCGCTCAAGATGCTCTACCTCTCCCGGAACCGCCTCAGCGGCGAAATCCCCGGCGACACCTTCGAAGCCATGATGGGGCTCAGGAAGCTCTTCCTCGCCGACAACGCCTTCACGGGCGCCATCCCGGACACCATCACCTCGCCCAAGCTGCTCGTGGTGCAGCTCGCCAGGAACCGCTTCCAGGGCAACATCCCGGACTTCGACCAAAAGGACCTCCAGCTCTTCGACGTCTCCCACAACCGACTCTCCGGCCCCATCCCGCAAGGCCTCCGGCAGTTCAAGGCCGCCTCGTTCGAAGGTGAGTTCGTTCCTTCGTTCATTGCACGACGACGTGCACGTACGTTTACTTAGGCCATGTACAATGGGAGGTGTTTAGGGGAGGTGTTTATAGAAAAATAAATCAGGCTTTCCATAAGCACCGGTGTTTATTTGTACAGGGTAGACGCTTAACTAAGCGTCTCTTCTATAAAAATAGACACCGGTGCTTGAAAAACTCGATTTATTTTTTTAAGCACCTCTCTAAGCACCTCCCATTATACAAGGCCTTAGCTTGCTGCATGTGGCTTTCGTTTGATCGTGCTTGGAATTGTTTTGTGTGAATCTTAAATTATTTTCATTCGAGTGCAGTTAATTGTAGGTAGAGGTAGCGTTAAAATTAGTTAGTTGTCGTAATAGGATTGGTTGGGTGTAATGGAGCCAAACTTAATTTTTCATTTTGGCATTTGCCGCGCTCAGTTCAGCAAGTTATTATTAATTCCAGGGAACTAAAGATTGATGGAGTAGAGAGCCGGTAGTAGCTTTCGCTGCAAGAACCAGGTCAAGATCCTCGCAAAAAAAAAAAGAACCAGGTCCAGAAAAAAATGAACCCCCTCGAAATTAATATAAATTAACGTGGATATGCCTTGCTTAGCTGGCTAAGCAAACAGTGCCTGGGAGAAGGGACACAAGTACTCTACTAATTCTTTTTCAATATACTATCTTTTTCTGCGAATAAATTCAATATACTACTAATGTTTAAAGTTTTATTATTAAACATGTTAAGAAAATATAAGAGAAAATATAATAGAGTGATGTAAGTGGGCTAGAATTTATATATTTTTGCCGAGGTGGAGGAAAGAGAATAGAAGGGAAAAGAGAAGCAGGTTACAGATGAACAACAAACAGCACACATGTGCTCCTAGAAACTCTATGAGAGTGTAAGGTGGATTATAGTAGTATATATTCATAGCTAACTGTTATTCGGTTATAAGATTAACAATAGATGATATGGCAATAGCATATAACTAGCAGCCCGCTATACTATTAACAATGCTCTAAAGCTGAATTGGTAGGAGCGCCATCGGTCGTCACATACTTCAACACTAATGTGTCTAGGATGTGACTTACGGAGAAGAAATCACATGGCTCATATCGTAGCTCTACAACGCTAACCTTTCCTAAACCAAGAACAAGCAGAAGTAAGAGGAACCCTAAACCGGTCTCAGACGTCAGGGCACAAAGCAACCTCAAATGTCCAGGCAGATGGCTTGGTCACTGACCGGTCCTGAAAATTCGATCTAAACGGCACCTCAAATGAGCCTCAAACGCTCAGGCTGACCGTCACCCCTTATATCCAGCCGAAATATGGGACGGATATGGGAGCGTTTGGGCACGTCGGACTGACGATGCGGCTCCCGCTACAACAAAACACACATTCATGCATTTCCATGCAAACAAACTACACACAATGGTGTAGAGTGACAATGGCATCATATATAGGAGAGATGGGGGGCAACGAAGTTGCCGAGGAAATATGGGAGGACACAACATATGTGGCCAAACTTGAAAAGAGTAGAGAAACAACGAGGATGGGGTTATATAGATGATGGAGAAATGACTATGAATATAAAATCAATTGTTGGCTACCACATTAAGTATTTTAATTCAATGAAGAAATCATCTCCTTATTATGCATAAGCATGATTAAACTATAGCAAATCCACATACTATTGCAACACATAAGCATATTTTTTAGGCCAAATATTTCCCTTGTTTCATTTACTAAGAAGTAAAATGGTTACATAAGTTAAAGCACCTCCAAAGGCACCTCACCAGAAAAATACTACTAAAGCCTACTCTTCCACCATTATTCCGCCAAATTTCACAACCGACAACCTTACCTTTGACTCTAGTCATAATGAAAGAAGGTGTATGTGATATGTTAAGGAATAATCAGGCATTGTGCCTATTCCAAAACTTGCCCTTTTAGACGCCTTCCAACGGTGATCCAAGTTTGTGCTCTGTTTGTCCACCACACCTTTACTAAGGATAGCTATTGCGACGACAAGGTGTATAAATTGTAAAGCCAAGCCACGAGAGGACATACCCCCATATTTTCCTAGGGAATCATTCGATCATAAGGTGATCTATGATTTCCGAATAAGGAGGGCTAACCCCATGAAACACACAATTTCAATATCCCATTACTAGCGGTGGTCAACTATCCAAAGTGTGTTTGAGACCATGAGCCGCTTTTTTGTGCATTTTAGAGATATCCATGTGCTCTGCATTATCGGTCTCGTGCTCGCGGTGGTCAGCGGGCCAAGGAAAATCCTGCCTCACCAAGAGTTTTCAGCTAGTAGTGGCCCAAGAGAGATTAACTAGTTTGGCAACACAATATTTTCAAAACCATAGTAATCTAAAACTTTAGCATTCTAATGCATCAGCAATGAATACTTCAGTTCCTAAGAACTGCGATTTTCTCAGTTTGGTTTACAAAAAGAGGTCAAGACATCTTTCTCATATACTAAAAAAAGGTATTGGGGATACTAATATTTATAGAACTATGGTATTGTTGAAGCCAAACAAATCTAAGTTTTAAAAACCGTGGTCTTTAAAAACCCATAATATTCTTCAAATAGTCAAAAAACTAAAAGAGCTTGAAGTGAAAATGCATGCTAAGATTGATTGGTTGATGACATGGATAAAGTGTCAGGATGAGATGACATGTTGATTATGCGGCACACATGCATGACTTATTAATGTGGATGTGTTGCAAGATAAACAAAGATAAATAGTGGAATGAAGCATGAAACTAAAAAACATAGAAAACGTTAATAACTAATGATGTAGCATATGTGATGAGGTGACATGTGTGCAACTTGAGGAAAGTACAAGTAGTAGGCATTATTTATTTTGCTATATAGGACACTGAGCTGTCAAACACATCATGTGTGATCTTAGTCCAAGCAGTTACATCACATCATCGTGCAACCAAAATTCGTTAATACTCAGCTAAACCTAAATGGTGAAGGAGTTATGAGTAATATTTTTGACCAATCGACACTGTAAGATGACACCATATCTAGCATAACTCAAGATTCTTGCAAAAAAATTTTGTAACTCAAGGTTAACTAGAAATGCATGTGGTCAAACATCAATTGTTATAGTGTCACAAACTAAAGAGTTGTTGCCTCTCGGTACCATGGACAATGTTCAGCACCAGCCATGTAACCAAACTACTCTATACGCGTGGACATTCATGTGGTAATTGCATTTGGGCAAACATACAGAACACACCAAATTGCTTATGTGTAGATTTGATTTTGCCATGATATATGCACAAGTACTCTACTAATTCTTTTTCAATATACTATCTTTTTCTGCGAATAAATTCAATATACTACTAATGTTTAAAGTTTTATTATTAAACATGTTAAGAAAATATAAGAGCAAATATAATAGAGTGATGTAAGTGGGCTAGAATTTATATATTTTTGCTGAGGTGGAGGAAAGAGAATAGAAGGGAAAAGAGAAGCAGGTTACAGATGAACAACAAACAGCACACATGTGCTCCTAGAAACTCTATGAGAGTGTAAGGTGGATTATAGTAGTATATATTCATAGCTAACTGTTATTCGGTTATAAGATTAACAATAGATGATATGGCAATAGCATATAACTAGCAGCCCGCTATACTATTAACAATGCTCTAAAGCTGAATTGGTAGGAGCGCCATCAGTCGTCACATACTTCAACACTGATGTGTCTAGGATGTGACTTACGGAGAAGAAATCACATGGCTCATATCGTAGCTCTACAACGCTAACCTTTCCTAAACCAAGAACAAGCAGAAGTAAGAGGAACCATAAACCGGTCTGAGACGTCAGGGCACCGCAAAGCAACCTCAAATGTCCAGGCGGATGGCTTGGTCACTGACCGGTCCTGAAAATTCGATCTAAACGGCACCTCAAATGAGCCTCAAACGCTCGGGCTGACCGTCACCCCTTATATCCAGCCGAAATATGGGACGGATATGGGAGCGTTTGGGCACGTCGGACTGACGATGGGGCTCCCGCGGAATCGCCCGAAAACTCGATGGTCCAACAGACGTCTTCTCCGGTGGAGGGTGTGAACGCCATGTGGCGCCGATCCGGCTCGCCGCCCGAGGCCAAATTCGGCTATTTAAGCTGGCCGGCGTCCCCCAACCCTAGCCCATCCACCTTCCCCATCTCCACGCCGCCGGACCAAGCCCATCCATCTCCTCTCTCCCGCTCTGCCGCTCTTCCTTCGGCTTCTTCATGGTCCGACAAAAGATAACCATGTACGCTATGCTCACATCATAGCACCGGTACCAGATCGAGCAGGCGACCTAGGCGAGGCGTGCCACGCGCGCCGCCCACATCCTTCCCGGGCTGCCTCCCGACTCGCCGGAGATGGAGGAGGAGCAGCAAGCGGAGGAGGAGGAGGGAGAGCAAGATCAACCGGCTCCGATGGAGGTGGCGGATCCGGAGGAGGATGAGGCGGAGCAACCGGAGCAGGAGCTAGCGCCAGCTCCGGGCTTCAACATGGAGGACACGGAGGCAGCCTTCGCCATCACCCAAGCAGACGAAATGGCGGAACAGCAGGCCATCTTGGATGCTAGGATAAGGCCTATGTGAAGGCCAACCGGCAGTTCATCCGGCAGGAGTGGGCGGCGACCTACGAACTCTTTGACGAGGTCGAAGCAGAGATGGATGCGGAGGCCGACGTGGACGAGCCGGAGCTGCGTCTGCCAGACATGTACCCGTAGCCAGGTATGGAGACAGTGGATATCTTCGATGAGGACTAGGGTAGTTGATCTACGGTAGTACGTCGATTTATTTTCTTTGCATGCTTTTGTATGGATTTAAGATTTCTAGTATGAGGTGTCGGGATGCAGGTGAGGGAATTTGAGGACTGGCCGGTCACTGCCCACAGACTCGCCTGGGCGCGTCCACGGGTGTTTGAGGACCCGGATTTGACTAATTCCACTATAGACGCCCTAAGAAGATGAATGTATCTACTAAATTAGTTGTACTACCCTCAAAACTTCTTGTGGTGGGGTATTGTTTGTTGTGCTAGATAGCTACGAAATAATGATATTCTAGGTTGTGAAGTAAAAATAAAGGGATGTGGATAATGGGAGAGGAAATATTTAAGATATAATATTCCACAAGGTATGCTCTATGAAGTGTATCATAAAAGGTAATGTGATAAAAGCATCAATATCGTAAATTTCACCATTAACTGAGTTCAAAATAGAAAGATTCGGAATAAAAACAAAGAATTACCCAATATCTTGCTAGAACAAGATATGTGGTATTTTTAGCTTTTCTTTCTTAGCAGTTCCTTATATGTACTAGAATAAACATGTCAATAATAGGTGAGACTTCAATGGGTAGCTAAGTCTAGAGGGAAGTTGTGATAATTTACTAAATTAAGCAGGCAAGCGATGTGAACCGAACTTGTATCTTCTTCTTGGCAAGGAGATGATTTAACATTGAATTGCTCTCCCTACAATATATATAACTTATAACGTATATCCCTTTTGGTTTATCATCTTTGTTTTGGTCACCCATTTTGTTTTATCCTATTATATTATATTTTCCTTAATCCGGGCAGGGGGATTTCGTAGTACAGAAAGAAAATGGATTCCTTTTGTGGAATAGTAATCGATAGGGCCTCATTGATAAGTGCTACAAGATCTAAGGCATTGGAAATCTTGGTTATGGACCCATATTATTTAGTATGGAACATTGTCTTTTCCAAGTAAATAATACCTAGTATATGAAAGAATGAAACTGCGTTTTTGTTTTTGTGGAATAGAAGGCCCGCACCCAATGAAAGGAATATCACAATAAATGTCCCTACAAGTTGTTGTCAGCAAAGCTAAAATCATGACTACCCCTCAACAAGCCCTAGCTCTTATCCTTAGTATGAACCACCCGAAAACATCCAATTACCTTCTTGGTTGCATCCGCCCCTACTGTAGCTAGACGATTGTTCTCCATTTTCTCTTTTAACATTATTATTTTCATTCTAGCCTTCATCTTTTGATCAATATATTGGACATACAATGTCACTCTTAAAAGGGATCCAACGTGCTCTCGAGGAGTAATATGTCGTGACACAAAAAAAAGAATGAATAGTTTTGTAGCTCATTATTTATTGGCCAACATAAAAAATGAATCGTAAATCTAATTTGATATCATTTGTGATCTGGAGGAGGTGAAGCAAAAAGTTAAAATTACCCAATCAATGATTCAACTCATACCTATGCCTATTGCAATTACATAGTCATGAGCAATCCCGCTAAAGTAATAGGAATTAGGCAGATATGAATAGAATCGACTATTGTTCTTTTACAATCATAGAGTGATGCTTTTCTTAAGCTTTTGAATCCATACGTACTAGGATATATATCTCACATATATAAATACCATATCCTATCCATTTGGAAACCTTGGTTGGCCACTCCTTCAATATCATATCCAAGATGTTTGGAGTAACGATTGTTACTAGGTATGCAGCTTTGAATTTGGTGAATATGATTCTACTTATGTTTTCTTATCTTGTTTTGATTATTCTACTTGACAGATTCTTTCATGGAACATGCATTGTTAACACCATAAAACTTTTTGTTAATTCTATTGGGATGATGCCACATCACAAACTACAAGGTGCATCAGATATGTACAAATCAATCTGATTAGCATTGACGAGTTTAGCTAGGCTGGTCATCATACAAATTACACTGAAATATATGTTAACTAGATGTTAATGTTTAATTTCTTGCAAGACCTATTATTTGACAGAAACAAGTAGGAACACTTGGCGTACACCAGATGGTACCAAGCGCATTATGGTGAACATATCAAATATTCAAATAGTTTACATTAACATCATTTTTGTGTTTCTTGGTGATAACGATAAGACATGATGTTTTAATACCAGCAATAATGTTAACTTATTATTGAATCTACTATTCCTTGTAAGACATATTTCACCATGAAAAATGGATATAAAAAACATAAAATTGTTTAATTTATCCTCTAGAAATTTCTATAAATTTGCTTACTTAGCATCAACCACCGTAACCCATTATTAAGACACACGCTTTAGCAATCTCTACAACGATATGTAAGAATATTAAAATATACATAAGAACACATGGCACTATACATATACACTATAATTCGGAAAATTCCAAATATCAATTCAACGAGATGTGTTTTTTTTAATCCTTTTAACATTTTAGCAACTTTTTGTCATGGTTTTCTTAAGGGGCAGTGTGTCCAAAATGACAAAATGATGTAATTGCTGTTAGAGAATAGTGTTTAAATTGAGCACAAAGATGATCAATTTTTTTATAATACGTGTTGCAACTATTAAAAAACATTTTAATTAATAGCTATCAACATTGTTATGTGATTAGCTATGCCAACTAAATAGTAGAACACATACATATTAAATTGTAATATGGTAAAACAAGTTTATAAAGTGTAACATTTTAGTATAAATCATACTTATTTTTAGCGTCGTCACATGGAAATTTGCTGGGATAGCACTCGAGCCCGAACAAGTAAAAAAATCCAACTAAAAACAATATGAACTTTTGAAAATCAAATAAATTTGTTAAATCCATATTTCTCTTTTGTTGAGAAACAAAATTGTTAAGAAAATACAGTTCATAAAAAATAAAGATAAACATACTTATATTAAATGTAGTTAACGTTAGAGTTAAGGTGTCTGCACAACTGAATCAAGATTTAATAACATATATTATCTATATCACATACTATATATTTAGCTACAGAATTCAGTTGCTGATTTTGATATTTGAAAAAACTTTATTTGCTTTGAATAATAATGGTTCTAGCGGTGCTAATGATGTCATATATAGGAGAGATGAGGATGGAAAACTTGTTCAGGAAATATGAGAGAACAACAATATAGGTAACAGAACTTAAAAAGAGTAACGAAACACCGAGAATAAGGCTATCTAGATAATCAAAAAAGTGTTTGGCCATGTGACCAAACTATTCTATACGTGTGGACATTCAAGTCCCAGTCAATGCTATATTCGTAGGATCTTACATTGAGATCCATGCAATTTTATTTTCAGTTTTTCTTTTTTCTTTGTTACATATTATATCACTTGACTAAGACTTGATTAAGTCTGAGTCGACTGAGACCTAGATACACCCGTAGACATTGGTGCAACATTTGCATTAGGACAAACCTAAGAAACACACCAAATTGCTTATGTGTAATCTTGCTACGATGTATGCACCCTCTCAAGTCTCATCCTAATTACTTGCCCCTGGAATCCTCAGGCAACACGGACCTCTGCGGCGCGCCGCTCGACGTTGCGTGCCCTCCATCGGCGCTTCTCGGCGCTTCAGACTCGTCGGACTCATCAGACAGCATGAGGGTCCTCATGATCATCGCCATCGCGGTGGTGGCGTTCGGCGGCCTCCTCGCCATCATCGGCATAATCACGGCGCTCGTCTCCCGCCGCAAGGACAACGACGAGCCGGCCGACGCCACTGAGACACCCGGCGATGGAGGCGGCATTGCCAAGATGCAGTCTACCGCCGACAAGTCCATCAAGATCGCACAGGTGAGCGGCAGGCATTTCGTGGTCGGGTTAAAACTCTTGAACTGAAGCAGCACTGACACTTACATGATCGTGCGCGCGTGTGCAGGCTGACTCGGAGCAGCGCGGCGTGGTGGCGCCGGTGCCGTCCAAGCGCGGCGGGCGGCGCGACGGGCTGGTGTTCCTCCAGGAGGGCCGGGAGCGGTTCGAGCTGGAGGACCTGCTCCGGGCGTCGGCGGAGGTGCTCGGCAGCGGCAACTTCGGCGCGTCGTACAAGGCGACCCTGGTTGACGGGAAGCCCATGGTGGTGAAGCGGTTCAAGGAGATGAACGGCGCCGGGCGGGCGGACTTCAACGAGCACATGCGACGCCTCGGCCGTCTCGTCCACCCCAACCTCCTCCCCGTCGTCGCCTACCTCTACAAGAAGGACGAGAAGCTGTTCGTCACGGAGCACATGGTCAACGGCGGCCTGGCTCAAATCCTCCATGGCGGTAATGATAACTGATCATACATGTTTCATGTGCGTCCTGGAGTGCCGATCGATGTGAGACGTGATGGACGTCTGATGAGTGCATGCAATGCAATGCAGGAGCGACGTCGAGCCTGCCGCGGCTGGACTGGCCGGCGCGGCTGAAGATCATCAAGGGGGTGGCGCGCGGGCTGGCGTACCTGTACGAGGAGCTGCCGATGCTCACCGTGCCGCACGGGCACCTCAAGTCCTCCAACGTGCTCCTGAACGCCGAGCTGGAGCCCATCCTGAGCGACTACGCGCTGGTGCCCGTGGTGACGCCGAGCCACGCGTCGCAGGTGATGGTGGCGTACAAGGCGCCCGAGTGCACGGCGGCGGGGCGGGCGAGCAAGAAGAGCGACGTGTGGACGCTGGGCATCCTGGTGCTGGAGCTGCTGACCGGCCGGTTCCCGACCAACTACCTCCGGAAGGGGCGGGAGGGCACGACGGACCTGGCCGGCTGGGTGCACTCGGTGGTGCGGGAGGAGTGGACCGGCGAGGTGTTCGACAAGGACATGCGCGACACCCGCAGCGCCGAGGGCGAGATGGTGAAGCTGCTCAAGGTCGGGCTCGGCTGCTGCGACACCGACGTCGCCGTGCGCTGGGACATCAAGGAGGCGCTGGCGCGCATCGAGGAGGTCCGCGAGCGCGACCCCGCCGACGACAGCAGCACCGCCTCGTCCTACCTCAGCGACGGCGGCGGCGCCGGCGCCGCCAGCGACCACCCGCACTCCCTCTCGACGTAACGTATAGCAAACATATGAAATTCTTGGGTCGACTGGCTGGTTGCTCCGTGCGTGCATCCATGCCAGGGGTATGTAAACTCGTCACGGCTTGGTGCGTGCGTGTATGAATCGTTAGAGTTTGTTGAGGAAAATGGAGGGGTTGATTGTGGGATGATGTTGTCGTCAGTCAGTCGTAGGGGGGATTGTTCGTGTCAGAATAAGGCCGTTTCATTTGTGTTAATTTTCCTTCGTATGATATTGATAATTGTTGCAGGGGTGGCATGCGAAGTTGCGAACGTCGTTGTTGTCACAATGTCACAATAAAGGGGGGCAATAATTCTACACCTACGTACACTTAGAGCATTTCCAACAGCCGTCCAACGCGCGGCGTGCCAAAAATTACTTTGTCGCGCGTCTATCATCTGATTTGGCACGGCGGGCAGCCACGTTAAAATGCAGTGCACGCGCGTAACTCCAGCAGCGCACAAAAATACAGCGCGCGCGACTCTCACGCAAACAACATATACGCTCCATACACAAGCAAAAAGATCAAAAACAAACAAAATAAATCAACAATAAATAGTTTAATTTCGTTATTACAACTCAAACAAATAGTTTATCGTTCAATACAACAAATAGTTCAACAATACAACATCAAACGCACAAATCATGATGCTCTTTGTCGGTCATTCCAAGTCCACCACTCCTTAATGAGATCCTTCTGAAGATCATCATGCGCTGTGGGACGTCGAATGGCATGATAGGAGGCAACAAAACGGGCCACCCTTTCAGCCCTCCGTCGCATTCGCACGGGGTGTCCCAAGAGCTCATACTGAGAGTAGTCTACATCTTGCACACTCATTCTCGATGATCATGTTGTGCATGATCACACAAGCATGCAGAATGTACCAAAGCATCTTTTGATCCCAAAATCTAGCCGGTCCTCTCACAATAGCAATTTGGACATGCAAAATCCCAAAAGCTCTCTCCACATTTTTTCTAGCCGCCGCCTGAGCACTGTGGAAATCAAGATTTTTCTTACCTTCCGATTTTTTCAACGGCTTCACAAATGTTTGCCACTTTGGGTAGATGCCATCCGCAAGATAGTAGCCATAGTTGTATGTACGATCATTTGCTACAAACTGCATCGGTGGCAGTTCACCATTTGCAATCTTATTCATCAGTGGTGACCGGTTGACAACGTTGATGCCATTCAAAGATCCAGGCATTCCAAAAAAAGCATACCAAATCCAAGTCTCTTGATCGGCCACCGCTTCAAAGATTATAGTGGAACCCTTTTTTTGACCGCGGAATTGCCCATGCCATGCCTTTGGACAATTCTTCCAACTTCAATGCATGCAATCTATTGAGCCAAGCATACTTGGGAAGCCACGAGCTTTGTTCATCTCAATAGCCTTGCGGCGTCTTCAGCATTAGGAGATCTCAAATACTCATGGCCAAACACTTGCACAATTCCGATTGCGAAGCGCTTGACACACATAATGGCTTGGCTCTCACCCATGGCCAAGTGATCATCAACTAGATCAGCCGGGATACTGTATGCCAACATGCGCAAAGCGGTTGTCACCTTCTGAAAGGTGCTATGCCCGAGCTCTCCGGCGGCATTCCCCCTTTGCTGAAAAAATCGGTCATGACTCGCTAGTTTCTTTGCAATGCGCCTGAACAACTCGGTGCTCATCCTAAACCGGCGAAGAAAGTACGACTCCGAGTATGTGGGATTCTTCACAAAATAGTGCCTCATCAATCTGTTATGGGCATCGATCCTATCCCTCCAAATTTTCTGCTGACACAAAACCGAACCACCGTGCTTTGGTTTTTTATTGATGTGCATAGCTAGGATCATTGCAAGATCCTCCTCTTCCATATCAAATTCTTCTTTGGAAGAATCATACGATGAACTCATCTACAATGTTTAATATAAACTAGGCTATAAAAACTACAATCAACATGCATCAAATTCATGTAAAAACTGTGAAGTTTGAGCAATCCATACCTTGCGGGCGTCGATCGGCAGTGAGCGGCCGGGCATTGTTCGTCAGAGTACTGCCGCGCGCGACGGGCGGCGGTGACTAGAGGGAGACGGAGGAAGCCGCCGCGGCGCGGGGATAGGCCAGGGAAGCGCCAGAACGTTCGCCGGAATAAATGGGGTGGCGCGGGTGACGGCGGCGCAGCGGCTGGATGGTGTAGGTGGAGTTGCGAGTGAGCGCTCGAGAGACTAGCGTGCGGGAGCGGGCGTAGCAAATAAGCGGCGCGCGATGGCGTTTCAGCCTGCGCGCTGAACTAGATATGCCACGTGTGCGCTTTTTGCGCCTCCGCTGGAGCACCCGCAACGGTAGCACGCGCAAAAAAACACTGATTTTTTAGCATGGCGCTTATATAGCGCGGCTGTTGGAGATGCTCTTACGGGCCTGTTACGTAAACCTTCCACTAATCCCTCCGCCCCCTGATTTTAACTGTGGGCCCCGCCCTTGTGATTTCCAACTAACAAATCATCAGATGCCAAACTAGCTTCATAATTTTTTACTCTCTTATTTTAAAGTGGAAAGGTTTTCAAACTTTGACCAAACCCCTTTGTTCCCGTCAGAAACTTCCAATTTATTCACCTCCAGTCATGGCAGTACAAAAAATACCAGAGGTAATAAAAATTACAACCAGGTCCATGGACCACCTAGCGACGAGTTTAAGCACTGGAGCGAGCCGAAGGCGTGCCACCGTCATCGCCCCTCCCTCGCTGGAGCCAGACAAACCTTATTGTAGTAGACAGTCGGGAAGTCATCGTGCTAAGGCCCCATAGGACCAGCACACTAGAGCAGCAACCATGATTGATGAAAAAAGTCATAGATCGGAAGGATCAAATATGTAAACATCCAAACTAAAACCAACGAAGAACGGATCCAAGCTGGTCCACCAAAGGCCAGCACCGACCGAATCCTGCAAGATCTGATGGAGACACGCCTTCACACGCCTTTCGACGACGCAAGACACACCACCAGGATGGGGATAGAATGTGAGACACATTATTCCTACTGAGGGACATCGCCGCCATCACACAGCCCCAACCAAGACACTGAGCCTCACGAGAACGATAACGGGGTCCCTCCCACCGGTGTGGGGCCGAGGTCATCCGCACCTCCATGGCTCAAAGGCCATTGGAGATGGGGCGGACCGGCGGCGGTGCCAACGGGTGGAAGAGGAAAGCTTGGGATCTTTTCTTGCGGATGCCGGATTAATTATGTTAACTTTGACCAAATCTAACACAAGTATTTTTGTCACACGCGGTGACAGTTTGCTACTGTTGGTAGTTTCTAGACAAATTTGTTTTTTCTGAATTTATCATGAAAATGGATCGGGCAAGTGGGTGTTTTGAGAAATTCCGCATACCATTAAATAGATAAAAGAAACAACCTAGAGGGAAGCTAGTAAGAGCATGTACACGAGGTGTTTCGCTACAGCCAAACAATGATTCTAGATAACTTTCTCTCAATAATGTCGTGTCTTACTAAGTTGGAAAAGAGATGATAAAATGGAACTCGTTTTTCTAGTAAATTCAATCATCACGGAATATTAAGTATGTGAACCAAAAAAGTAGATTTCTCTATTCTACAAATAGAAGCTTTTGACCCCAGGTCCAATTTCCACTGGAAATGGCTGCCTGCTATAAACACTGCAGGAGGGGTCCTATTGGGATGCAAGTTAGACACATTTGACATTATCCAATGTGATCTACACAACTACTGCATCTCCTGTCTGATTAGGAACAAGCAAGATAACTTGTTTGGAGACTTATTTCTGTATATGGCTCTGCTTATGACCAGTTTAAGATGGATTTTATTAATGAAATTCATTCCATTTTAGCTGGCTGGGTAGGTCCCACCCTGGTAGGTGGAGATTTTTATTTAATTAGAGAGGCTAGTGAAAAAAGCTCTGGTGCTATAAATCAACACTGGGCTGACCTCTTTAATGACTGGATTAATAAATTTGGCTTGATTGAGTTAAATATTAATGGTAGGAAGTTTACTTGGGGGAACAACCAGGACAATCTAGTGATGGCTACTATTGACAGAGTTTTCATGTCCACTGATTGGGCCTCTGAATTCCCTGGAGTTCATCTTAAAGCCCTTCCTAGGTTGGGGAGTGATCACACCCCACTGGTTTTAAATACCTGTGCCTTTCATCTCCCCAATAAAAAACATTTTAGATTTGAGAAATGGTGTCTGGAGGTTGAGGGCTTTAGGGAGGTTGTTACTAAAGCCTGGACTGCCAAATGTCCTTTTACTAAGGCTATTGATATTTGGCAGTTCAAAATTAGAAATTCTAGAAAAGCCATTAAAGGCTGGATGACCAATTATGAGGCTGTACAAAACAGGCAGAAGCAAGCTCTGGTGGCTGAATATAACTGCCTTGATATTCTTTCTGAAACTAACCCTCCTTCCCCCAACACTAATAGCAGAATTAAAAAATTGCAGGTGATTTAGAGGATATTTGGAGGAAAGAAGAAATCAAGGCCAGGCAGAGATCCAGAGAGAGAGATATACTTGAAGGAGACCTGAATGCTGGTTATTTTAAAGCTATAGCAAATCAGAAGAGAAGGAGGAAACAGATTGTGATGCTAGAAGGAGATTCAGGTAATGTGATTGAACATAAAGATATTATGAAAGTTGCTGTAAACTATTACAAAAAATTGTTTGGTTTCCAAGAGAAAATCAACATCGACCTGAAAGATGACTTTTGGGGAGATGGTGAGAAAGTGACGAATGTGCATAACAACATCCTGGATACCCCCTTCTCTAAAAAAGAGATTAAAGAGGTTATCTTCGGCTCTTATGAAGGAGCCCCCTGGGCCGGATGGATTTTCCTTTTTATTTTATCAACAATTCTTGGACCTTATTAAAGGAGACATGTTTGCTTTATTCCGTGATTGGGAGAATGATGAGCTAGATTTATATAGACTCAACTTCTCATTATTAACCCTAGTTCCTAAAGAAGCTGATGCTAGCAAGATAGAGAAGTTTAGACCTCTTGCCATGATCAATTGCAGCTTCAAAATCTTTGCTAAGTGTGCCACTAATAAGTTTGGCCCTATTTGTAGAGATTTAATTTCTTTAAACCAGACTGCCTTCATTAAAGGCAGATATATTGCTGAGAGTATAATCACAGCTCATGAAATTATTCACTCTGTATACTCCAGTAAACAATCTGGTTTTATTTTTAAACTCGATTATGAGAAAGCTTATGACATGATCAACAGGGATTTCCTGATTGACATGATTAGCAAGAGAGGATTTAGCCCCAGGTGGATGAAGAAGGTTTCTTCTCTACTAAATAAAGGTCCTGTTGGGGTTAATATAAATAATACCAACAGTGATTTCTTTTTAACTGGTAAAGGAGTCAGACAGGGGACCCTTATTCCCCCCTTCTGTTTAATCTAGTAGCTGATGTCTTTACCAGAATTCTTGCTAAAGCTGCTAGCAATAACATCCTAGAAGGACTGTTCCCTAGCTCCAATCCAGCTGGTGTCATTAGTATGCAATATGCTAATGACACTCTCCTATTCCTGAGTAATAACACTGCTCAAGCCAAAAACCTTAAATGGTTATTATCCTGCTTTGAGCAAATTTCTGGGATGCGCATAAACTTTCATAAATGTGAACTAGTTCCCATCAATGTAGATAGAGAGGAGGCAAACATATTTGCTCAAATTCTGGGTTGTAAAATTAGTGACTTCCCCATTAAATATTTAGGAGCCCCTCTCCATCACAGAAAGCTGAAGAAATGTGAACTTCAGCCTACTGTGGACAAGATCATTAAAAAAGGAGCTGGGTGGAGGGGCAGACTACTGTCCTCTGGCAAGAGACTCACTTTAGTGAAAACTTGCTTGGCCACTATACCTAGTTACCTTATGAGTATTTTTAAATTTCCCAAGTGGGCTATTAAGTTGATTAACTCTCAACTGGCTCATTGCTTCTGGGATAACTATGAGGGTCACCACAAATATCACCTGGCTTCCTGGGGGTGTGTGGCTTAACAAAAACAACATGGGGGCCTTGGTGTCCCTAATATTGCTGATATGAACTTGTGTTTATTAGCTTCATGGGTTAAGAGATATTTGTTAGATCAGGGCAAGATTTGGCAACAAGTCATTGATGCCAAGTACAACACTCATAACCCTAATATTTTCGCTTGCTCTAATCTTGGTGCTTCCCCCTTTTGGAAAGGAATCCTATGGGCTGCTAAAGCTGCAAAAATAGGCTATTCCTGGACAATAGGAGATGGAAAAAGTACCAGGTTTTGAAGAGACCGTTGGATAGGGCATACCACCCTAGCCACGAAGTATTGGAATCTATATAGTATTGCCAACGAGCAGAACATCACTATATATGAGGCCTGGGATGGTACAAACCTGAAAATCACTTTTAGGAGATGTTTTTCTCCGGATATGTTAGCTGAGTGGAATGATCTTTTCAATGATGTCAAAAATACTGTCCTGGTGGACAAGGGAGACACTGTTTGTTGGGATTTTGACTCTAAAGGTGTATACACTATCAAGTCCTTATACAATATTATCAACTTTAGAGGGGTCTCTCCTGGGAACAGTGTAGCCATCTGGAATATCAAAGTTCCTCTTCGCATTCATATTTTTCTTTGGCTCATGTCTAATAACAAATTATTGACTAGGGATAATCTGCAGAAAAGACAAACAGTAGATAATACTTCCTGCCTTTTCTGTAGTGATCCTGAAACTGTAGAGCATTTGTTTTTTGATTGTGTTGTTTCTCTGGAGCTCTGGAGAGTGATTGGGGACATTTCAAACAACCATTCTGGGATGTCCGTGAATGACATGCTAGAATGGTGGTCCCTAAATAAAAATCACCCAACAGATTGTCTATTACACTCTGTTGTCCTATGGGCTTTATGGAAATACCATAATGATATGTGTTTCAATCATACCTCCTGGTCTGGGATGCAGGTATTGTGGAGGAGGATAGCTTCTACCTTAGACAGCTGGGCAGTTTGGTGCTCAGATCCTGTCAAAGGAAAGGTGCTGATCATGGTGCGGAAGCTGGAACAGATGGCAAGATCCCCGCCCCTCCTACTATGGCCGGATCCTGGCTAGGACTGAAGAAGTGCTCAAGAGGGTCTGCGAGCGAGTGATTGCTTAGTATTAGCTTGCAGCTCCCCCTGTGTTTATCTTTACTTCGTAAACATTCAGTTTTATAGCGACAGAGGCCCTGTGGGCTCAGTCTGGTGCTTTTGCTGGGGCAGCGCGTGTGCTGTCCCCCCCCCCCCCCCCCCCCCCCGCCCC
>NC_053028.1:668830872-668866634 GCF_003073215.2 Triticum urartu
GTTCCCCCCCCCCCCCCCGCGTTCTTGTAATCGTACTGAATCTTGTCTGGTTTCTTTTGGCAATCCAATTGGAACCGGGGCTTTGAGCCCTTTTCCTCTAAAAAAATATTAAGTATGTGAAACTATTAATTGCTAAAGATAACACTAACTAATAACCTATTGTACTTTGTAAAAAAGAAACAACGTATTGCAGATATTGCACTATGGAGAATCCGACAATCAAACATATGAGCGCAATCAAGCAAATCTTACACTATGTAAAAGCTAGTATTAATCTTGGATGCATATACAAAAAAGGAAAAGAAGAATTGATCTTTCACGGCTATCAGATAGTGACATGTCATGGGAATGTACATATCAAAAAAGCACATTGGGCATGATATTCTTCCTTGCTTTGAATCTTATTAGTTAGAATTATCAGAAGCAAAACATAGTTGATTTGTCTAAACTAGAGATGACTCCATGCGTGTTGCCGCGGGAAATGGATGTGGTTATTTCTATGAGAACTGGCAGTATGAAAATTTTAGCATTTTGGATTAGCAATATGATAATTGAAATTAAAGTACATATAAATTAGGGTCCGAATAACTGCCACACGTGTGGCATGGACGGGAACCCGCCCGCACGCCTCGTGTGGCATGGACGGGAACCGGCCCGCACGACCACGTCCGCGCGCACAAAAGCATGGCCCGCACGTCCGGTGTGTGGCAACCCCGCCCGCACTGCCCCATCCGGGCCAGACGAACCGTTACCCGCACGACCCAGCCGTTCCCGGCCTCCGATCCATCCCCTCTCTCGTCTGCCACCATCGTCCCCCACCTCTCGAACCCCGACCTCCGTCGCCGGCCATCTCTGGTTGCCATGGCAACCAGGGTAGATCCGTAGGGCGCTCCCACCGCAAACCACACCCCCAACCCCCCCCCCCCCCCCCCCCCCCCCCCAACCCAGCCCTCCAGAGACGATCATCTAAAACCAGGTGAAATCTCCCGATCTCATCCTTCTCATCCTTAAGGCTAAAAATCTCCCGATCTTGTACTGGGTCCATGCAATAGGGGTAGAACACTGCATGGTTCAGTGTATATTCGCAATTGCCAGGCAGAATACACCAGATTTGCCATGTACTACGTTTGAGATTAACTTAAGTTCATAGTTTAATTGACGCAAGTAGTTGGGTATGAAATGGATGAGTAGGAATCCCTAAAAAAGGGCAGGAAGGACAATTTTTGGAATGAAGGGGGTGGGAAAAATTAATTGCCACTTGTGTATAACGACAGTTGCCACCTTTCGTTGTCAGTAGTTGCCACCTATTTTGACCTGTTGCTTGCCATCCCTATCTTCTATGTGCAAGCAGCAGAAGAATACAATTCTTGTGGATTGTTGATGCCTTCTTGTTCATCCAGTGATTGAGAACACATCGGAAAGAAGCGAGACACGGAAAGAATGAATCACGAAGATGGCGCTGATGCTTGGGGTTCTCAAAGGCCAGAAACGCCCCCTTGGCATGCATCAGAGTACAGTCAACTCATCTCTGCAGGGCCGTTGCTGCCACTACTAGAACAGTATGCAGGTGTAGGTATGATGCGTGATAACAAAAGAGGAGAACAGTTGCCATCTTCGCAACGATGAAGATGACATTCTACTTATGTCATACACTATCATTTTTTCGCAGGTCCTTATGACCAAAACACTCTTAGGGGGGCCCCATGGCAAGTTCAGTCACAAGGCGCTAACACTGACAAATGTACGGGCAGCCAACTTCAACTAGCTAGTATGGCTAATCAAGGTAATGCAAAACGAAAAAAGAGCACATACTGCTGTGGACATGAAAAATGAACATGCAAAAAAACTGGCAAAAGGACTCACGAGTTATGACGGGTGAAAATGCAGAGCCTTCATGCAGCACATTGCATCAGGCAGCACCCATGTACCTGTCATCGACGTCATACACAGGTGAGTCCATAAAAAAGTGAAGTTGCGGATGCTTAATTAGCAGAAGGAGCATAGTTGACAACTACAATTGCCATGACTGGACATCTACAATTGCCATGAATTAAAAACTACACTTGTCATCCCTGGACAACTGTTGTTGCCATCCCTGGACACCTGCAGTTGCCATGGAGGAACAACTGCAGTTGCCATGCCAGTGCAACTACATTTGCCATGCCATGGCAACTGCAGTTGCCATGAAGGAACAACTGCGGTTGCCATACCGATGCAACTACAGTTGCCATGCTAGTAAAACTGCAGTTGCCACATCAGGGGCAACTGCAGTTGCCGTGCTAGCACAAACTGCATTTGCCATGAATTGACCAACCACTACTATGCTTACAGGTTATTACGCTGGTGGTAACCCGGCAAACGTCTCATGGCAAGCTTCACAAATTGCAGGTGGAGCACGTCATTATGGTGTCACAGACCACACAAGATGGTCAAATGCAGCACAACAAGGTAAGGAAAAAAATTGAACCACAAAAAACAGAACTACATTTGTTATTTGTAGTTATTTGTAGGCAAAACAATAGTTGCCATGTTTGTTGAACAGTAGCCGCCATGACTGGACAGCTACAGCTGCCATACATGTCCACGCGCAGACTCACGGCTTGCTGTTTGAAATGATGTCATGCCAAATCACTCGAAGATGGTGTGATCCGTTGCGATACACAAGTTATCCAAACAAAAATCTTACTCTCATACCTGTTTTTTCTATTACAGGGCCTACAACTACACTGAACAGCGGCGCGGGGACATCTACTGTGGGGAGCTCTGAGCGCACGGAAGACGCGTTCCACCAGCCAGTAGACAATCATGCCGCAAACAATTTCGAGTCAGAGTCGGGAATGGCAATCATTCCAGCAATGCCGACAAGCACCCCTTTGAACACAAGCACTGGCAACACTCAAGTAGATGGAACTGCCACCGATACTGAAGTGAATGATGAAACTGACGACGACGCACAAGGGGATGAAGATGGTGGGCAATCAGAGATCGTGGTACCTCAGCCACTGTACATTGGGTAGAGATTTGAATCGTTTGAAGAAGCAAAGGAATACTACCAGACATATGCAAAGTTCCATGGATTTGCGGTCAACACCGAGTACCATAGGAAAATTAAGAAAACTAACGAGTACAGCAGAGGTGAGATGAGGTGCCACAAGGCACGGAGGAACAATAAGGGGAAAGGTGTTGCGCCTGTCGTTCCGGAATGAAAGAGAGGTATCATTCTCAAGACTGAGTGCCCTGTCCGGTGTAAGCTAAACGTAGATGGAGCACAGTGGGTGGTCAATGAATATTTTGACGAGCACAACCACCAACTCATAAAGAAGTTCGACCTGGTAAAATTTCTGACCGCCCACAGAGGGTTCACCCCCGTCGAAAGGCAATTCGTAAAGCTGCTACATGATTGTAACGTCGGTCCATCAAGAATGGTACAGATACTATCTCTCATCCACAACAAAAAGGGGACTCTGAGTAGCATGCCGTACATACCAGCTGACGTCACAAACCTACAGGCCAAGTACCGTAGAGAGAGCAAGTTGGCAGACATAGAGGCCACAATGGCCTACTTCGATGAGAAAGCGAAGGAAGATCCAGATTTCTTCTACAGGATAAGGTTGGACGATGAGGACCGTGTCAGGAACATGTATTGGGTGGATGGTGCTGCAAGGAGAGCCTACAAACATTTCCGAGATTGCATTTCATTCGACACGACGTACCTCACCAATATGTACAAGATGCCATGTGCTCCGTTCATAGGAATAAATAACCACAATCAGTTGTTGTAGTTCGGCTGCGGGCTCGTCCGGAACGAAGACACGGATGGGTACGTTTGGATGTTCAAGACCTTCTTGGAGTGCATGGATGGACTTGCTCTGATGAACATAATAACAGACCAAGATTTCAGCATGCGTGCAGGCATAGAGGAGGTCTTTCCATTGGCAGTGCACAGGCACTGCAGGTGGCACATTATAAAGAAGGCTAAGGAGACGCTAGGACCATTCTTTGCTGACCGTCGAGAGCAACATAAGGCATTCGAGCTGTGCGTGGACCACAGCTTAACGGTGGAGGAGTTTGAAAGGAGCTGGATGGCCATGACTGAAACACATCAAGTCCAAGACAACGAAACTCTTGTTAGCCTGTGGGAGAAGCGAATGTACTGGGTGCCGGCCTACTTCATGCAGTGCTTCTTCCCCTTTCCGCAGACTACGCAGCGCAACGAGGGGTTCAATGCTGTTTTGAAGCGGTACGTCAGCCCTGGAAACTCATTGCTACAGTTTGCCAAGCAGTACACAGCTTTGCAACAAAAAAATCTGGGATATGAGCTACAGCAAGAAGCGACCACGGCACTAAAGCAGCCAAAATTGCTAACATATTTACCAATAGAGAGGCAAATGAGCAAGATATACACCAACAAGATCTTTAACAAGTAAGTCAGTTGCGTTACAGTCTTATTTGCAGAAAAAGCACCAAGTCAGTAGGTGCCTTATAGAGTGCAATGCAGTTGCCATGATATGCAGTTGCCATGTTTAATGAAATACTGTTTGCCATGCTTACTCAGCTGCATGTTGCCATGTTCAATGAAAATTCTGTTTTGCCATGCTTGCTCGGGTGCATTTTCCTTGTTGAATGAAGTGCAGTTGCCATGTTTAATGCACTGTGCTTCCATTGGGGCATGTTGGCATGCAAATGCCAATGTCAACTAGAAAAAATGTTATATTGGTGACACATATGCTGAAATGCAGTTGCCATGTTTAATAAAATGCATCTGCCATGTTTGTTGAAATGCAATTGCCATGTTTACTCAACTGTAGATGCCATGTTTAAATAAAAGGGCAGTTGCCATGTTTTACCAATGTGCTTCCATTGGGGAATGTTGGTGTGGAAAAATGATGATGTCCAGTTGAAAATGTACTACAGTTGCCATGTCTAGTGTACTACAGTTGCCATGACTAGTGTGCTGCATTTGCCATGTCTAGTGTACTACATTTGCCATGTTCAACGTACTATATTTGCCATGTTCAACGTACTATATTTTCCATGTTCAATGAACTATGTTTGCCATGTTCAAACAAAATGTATTTCTATTTCCATGACAACATAAGGTGGTACAAGAAAAGAGCGCATGATAGTTTAACAGAAAACACACAAAACTTGCAGATTCCAGGAAGAAATAAAGCGTGCCAGCATGTTCGCGGCTTTCCAGGTGGACGAACATACGTTCAAGGTGTGTTCTATTTTGGGCATGTCGGATTCAGAACCTGAAGACCCAGACAAAGGAAGGAACTACTTCGTCAAAGCCTCGATAGGCGAAGGCGAGTACTACTGCCAATGCTGCAAGTTCGAACGGGACGGCATTGTGTGCTGTCACATACTAAAAGTAATGGACATGAACGCTGTGACACGGATGCCCCTCCATTTCATAAGGCGGCGATGGACTTGGGACGCTGACGACGCGTTGGTGCCGCAGACAACACACGCAGTTCTGGCTGTGCATGACAAGAGACCTGAGTCAACCATGGAAGTCGTGAGGCACGTTGTGCTGACAAAGAACTATGCTGAGCTAATTGATGAAGCGTGCAATAGTGATGAGACAGCGAGAGTCGCATAAAAACACAGGAAGGCACTGAAAAGAGAGCTTGATGAGATCAAGAAGAGGAAAGCTGAGGAAGCCTTACACCGGTTCCCCCGCACATCAAGTGTGCCTTCATCCACAGGGCCATCATCTGAAAACTCAGAGATAGGATCTGGAACAGCAAGCACACAGACCCAGGTCAGGAACCCACCCCGTTCTATCACAAAGGGTCGTCCAAGAGAGATAAGGTACAAGTCGGGATTGGAGATCCAAGCAAAACACAAGAAAACGAAGAAAGGGGCGGGCAATCCATGAGCAAAAATTGCGGCGATGTGACATGGTCCTTGTGGACATTTTGTTTTGTACCCTAGATGATGAGAATCTTTTAAAAAAAATTGGGAGAATGACTCTTGAGGGGCATCAGAAGTGGAAGGAAAATTCATTGAATGGATAAATGCAGTTGCCATGTTATGGGTACTTAATCTGCCATGTTATGTGTAGTTAATCTGCCATGTTATGTGTAGTTAGTCTGCCATGCTATTTTATACTAAATATGTCATGCTATTTTATACTAAATATGCCATGCTATTTTATACTAAATATGCCATGCTAGTTGTACTGGATCTGCCATTTTAGTTGTACTGGATCTGCCATGTTAGTTGTACTGTATTTGCCATGTTAATTATGCTGGATCTGCCATGTTGTTTGTACTGTATCTGCCATGTTAGCTGTACTAAAAATATGCCATGTTATTTGTAATGACTCTGCATGGCATATATTTCCATGACAATACGACGCGGTTTAGAGACACATAGTGTGTTGTGTGCAATGTATGGGAAACAAGTTGGAAAAAGCGTAACGTGCATAAACCGCAGCAAAGGTTGTGGCTACATGATCAACCTACCCATGCCAGCCGGTGCAGTTAGCAATGAAAAAGAAGAAGCAAAACAGCCAAAATGAAAAACGACGATGACTTTCACTACCCATGTCTGATGAACTACATTTGCCATCTTTTTTAAAACATCGTAGACGCATTCGAAACAGCAAACCGGTGCTAGAAACGATGAAACCATTGTAATAATGATAAACATAAAAACATATCTGTTGTAACGCCTAAAATAGGTTCACGTCCACACATATATTACAGAAACTATTCAAATGTCGCTCACACACCACCACTACATAGTAGGCTATGCGGGGTTGCAGTCATAACATAGCACACAAACATAGTTTTCGACGAGAACAAAGAGATAGTACCTTACATTCCTCGGCAACAGAATGTAAGGTATGCGTCCGGTGTGTAATGCCACGTGATCACTTGTACTTCTTGAAGACTTTCTTGACAGCTTCCTCCACGAACTCGCGTGCTCCGGACCGCTTGTTGAAATCTTCATTCGTCAACCAGTTCCATGTGTACATTTTCCGGAGCTCAACGACCGTTGCAGCTGTGATAGGGGGGACAATTCTGCCTTCCCACTTTGCAAAGTATTCCAGCGCGTGAAAGCCACAGTCCGTCCTGCACGAGGAAAAGAGTCAGGTGAACACACAAAAAGGACAGACGTAACAAAGATAGACTTCAATTCAGATGTGACAACAAAAGAGGGGTTGGATTGATGTAAATGGCACATGAAGGAAGGAAGAAATTACTTGTTCCCTTGCTTCGCAGTCGCCACATACTCAGTCGGGAAATGCCTGATCTGGACCTTTGAATGTTCGTAGTGACGGTTCCATGTCTCTTTGAGGTTGTTAATGAAGAATTCGGCATGCGTAGTAAGGTCTGCATCAGCTTCCGAACGGATTGAATAAAGCACCTCAAAACGTTGGTTCTTCAGGTCAAGACAGATCGCATAGTGGTGACCACACTTGTCGTGTGGGTCATGTGGTGCAAGCTCCTGGAACATGGGGAACATGACCTGCATTTAAAAGTGAAGAAATGAGAAGCAAAGTTCACATAAAGAACAACAGAGAGACAAAAAAATAGAATCACGTAGAATGTTTGGTTATGGGTGGGGGTAGTTGAAAGAAAGTTGCCGTCCATGTATGAACAAAATGTGCCGTGTATTTTACTATCAAGTTGCCACATAGTTTGCACGGGATGCAAAAATCAAGAAGTCAGTGTGCACGGCAAATGTTGCCACATGAAAACATCTGCCACATAAACACAAGTGCAAATGATGGCAAAAAACCACACCATGTGAAAAAACATTGCAGACAGGGAAGGAGTACTCACATATTTCTTCAGTGTGAGCTTGAATTCACCGTGTTGAGCAAAATTCTTCCTCGGGATTTTGTGGTGGAAGTCACCATCCCATATTTTGCAGGTCACACTGTAATGCATGATTATCTTGTCGGCACACACATCGGTGTGATTGTTGATGTAGTCGATCCCGCATGCAACTACATTCGTCGACATTTTACCGTTTGACCTCACGGACTCGGCAAGATCACCCAGCTCGAGGTACGTCGCTCCGCATTGAATGACTTTGGTTCTGTCCAAACATAAGCTGTATGAAAACGATATGACATGGAAGAATCATGCCTACTAAGTAAAAAAAATATGAAAGAACTAAAACGTAAGCGGGTCGTGTATAGAAAGTACGAAGAAGATGAATGGTAAAAAAGGAGCAAAGAAAAATGAGAGATTATGGGGTGTGTTCATTTACGCTTTCAACTCCTTCATGTGCTTGCTGCTGGCCCTCGCATTTCCAAACCGCTTGACGATATCGTACAGCTGGTTCTATTCCTTAGTGGCCCTGAATTCGGGCTCGTAGTCTTCCGCGGGAGGTGGGTGAACTACCCTCTGCTGCCTCACAGAACCAGGAGTGGCACTCCTAATGGTATCCTCAGATACCGTATCTGCAGACACGTTGGAACGATTGCCCTTGCCCTCGTGAGGACCTCCTCTGCAATGCTGCCTCCTCAATCATGTGGTAAGCTTCGTCAAGTGACGGTGAAATCTCCTCAGGGGTGGCTGCAATGATAAAAAAAGTGGGTTAGGATACCTAGAAAATCAAAAACAGATGGATTGTGAGAAGATAGGGTGCATGATGTGAGATGTAGGTAGAAAAAGTGGGGCAGTTGCCATGTGTGGTCCAACTACAGTGGCCATGTCATAGCAACTACAATTGCCATGTAGTTGCACTGTAGTTGCCATCTAGTTGGACTGTAGTTGCCATGTCACAGCAACTACAGTTGCCATGTTGTGTCAACTCCACTTGCCATGTGATTGCCGTATGAAAAAATGCAGCATGGAAACAAAAAATGCAGGTGACATGGTGTGGCAAATCCAGTTGCCATGTGTAATGCACTGTATTTGCCATGTGACAGCAACTACAGTTGCCATGTTGAATCAACTTCAGTTGCCACGTTGTTGCCCCAATGTCAAATGCAGCATGGCAGCAAAAAAATGTAGGTGACATGGTGCATCAAATCCAGTTGCCATCACAAGTGAGAACCCCCAAAAAATATGATTGGGACAAAAGTCAAACTACAAAGATGTATACAAGAAAAATCATAAGGACATGACAAGTGTACCTTGCACAATCGGCTCTGCGAACTTGACAGCCTTCCTGCCCTCGACCATTGGCTGCGCCATCATTGCGGGCATGCCTCCTGGGAAAGCAAAGGCAACTGGCATAGGATCTTGCACCACCGGTTGATCTTGACTGATGCCAAGGCTGAAGCTCGGTGGGGTAAAGGCCATTGGGTGCCTCTCATTCCTACTGGCCGGACCACGAATGACTTGCGGGGCAGAATCCAAGGGTGAAAGACCGACAAACATATCTGAATCGGCCGCTATAGAATGATCGGCCTTATTTGCAGGGTGGGGCGTGTTGTCAGCGGTATCAGCCGCAGCTTTCATGACAATCTTCTTATTTGGGCTGTAGGGGACACCGACATTGACTGGGAGCCTGGAAGTGCGCAGATTTATGCTGGGGATTTCCACTGCGGGTAAAGGCGTAGTCTGCTCCGGTTTTTCACCTGCATCACTCGTGCCCGGCTTGACACCTGCATCAGTTGTGCTCCGGTCTTCCGGTTTCTCCATCACATTGCTTTTGGCAGGTGGCGGGAACAGTGTGGACGCAGGAACACAACCAGACTCGTCTCTCCTGCTCCTAGCTACAGCCGGTGCATTGGGTATGTCTGTTGGTTGCTTGCGGGGGCTACGATGCCTAGGTGGAAGACCAGCACGCGAAACAGTCACCTTAGCAGTATCTGCACCGACAGGAGCTGGAGCTGTTGTGCCAGGACTCTCACCTGTAGATGGCATATCCTTGTGAACTGCCGCCTCAGCCGCTTCTGTCGTGGACACGGGAGTGCCACCACGCACGTGCTTGGAATCAGTGTCAGATGAGCAGGAATCTTACTTGCTTAGGTTCGTCTTGGGAGCGTCCACTTCAACGCTTGCTGATGGGGTGGCATGGCTCATAGCAGCATCCTTCATTGCCAGAAGAGTTGGCAATATTTCAGCTGTCCTGGCAGATACCGACTCGTCACTCCCTGATGTACGGATGCCTGTTGTTCTAGCTTGCACATCTGCAGCCGGCGGAGATGGTCGGCCACTTGCATCAGAGTTGGTGGGAGCGGTCAACGGTGCAGCAGTAGTATTGTCGCCTGGTGCCTCATGTACATCTGAGTTGCCCCCTGTTGACAACTTTGAATGCAGGCGTTCGAGCGGGTCCTTACTGATATGCTTGGCCCCGCGCGTAGTAGTCTTCTTCACCCTGCAAAAAAAGCACATGAAAAAGGTATTAAAATGAACAAAAATATGTTTGCCTTGGTAGAAATCTTAAAAAAATGAAAAACAAGTGGAAAAGATGGTAGTTGCCATGTAAGGGGAACGTGAGTTGCCATGTGTCATAATTAGCAGTTGCCATCCAGCAGCAGTTGCCATGTTAGCCAACTTGAAAAATGATAAAAATGTCTGATCTGCCATGAATGCAATTTCAAACCTAGGTGTGGGATGAGCTCACAAGCCAACGGTAAAGATGGCAGTTGCCATTAGGTACATTAAAGTTACCATTTGGCCTAGATTCCAGTTGGCATGTAAAAAACAATAGGAGTTGCCATACACTTAAAAAGGAAGGAAAAAATCATTTGGAGAACAGTAGTTGCCACGTGGGGGGCGATGACAGAAGACAATGTGACAAGCTAAACGGATGCATTGGAAAATCAAGAAAATATAGCGCTATGTCAATGAAAGCGGATGAAAAAACCTACTTCTTGACTGCCTTCCTCGGGTCTGGAAACACAACAGGATCCCCGGTGTTAGTCGTCGTCGTGCGAGGAGATGACCTGGTGGAAGGGGTGTCACCGGCAATGGGGGCGCCTTTGTTCAACCGAGCAGAAACACGGGTTGGCGTTGGCGCCTGTTTCTTCGTAACTGCTCGTCCACCAGCTGTCGGCTCGCTGCACGTATGTGATGGAGGAAAAAAAAGGTGGCAATTGTCAGACAGCAAACTCGTTGCCGCGCTTGACAAAAACAAGTGCAAAAAAAGGATGAGTCTGTTCGAAGAAAATAGACAAAGCAAAAAACTAAAATAAAAGTCGAACCTCTTCCTGGCAGCTATGGGGTCGGTCCTAGACCTCTTGCCAGCAGAACCCTGCCCAACACCCTCTGGAGCCCTCCCCCTCTTTGATGGCAAAACCCCCTTGCCTCTCGCAGCCATATGTTGTTTGACTTTCTCCGGTTGGGGGACATCTGTTGCATCCTTTCCCTTGTTACCACCTGCGCGAACTTCAGCATGATCATCATCATCGGTGTCCTATTGCACATTCTCCATGACATCGTCGTCATCCTTGCTGAGACCAGCATCTCCACCTAGTTCATCTTGTGTGTCAGCGGGCTCTTGGGAACTGTTGTAGTCATACCGGCCACGGCAACCCGTTGGCCGGTGTGTACGTTCTGGGACAAATGAAGTGAACTGCCTCGCAACCGCGTCGCTGTCAGAGCCACTGAGGGACGTCCACCCCTCAACCAACTTCCCGAGCAAGCCGGTCATTCCAGATGCAAACTGCCCTATTAGATGCTCAACAGGTGCCCTCGCCTGTGCACGAAACAAAGAAGCATCAATGACCACCCGTATTGCAATCACTTGCACGACATCAAAAAATACTCCACGGCAAACCATAGATGTAGATCTTTTGATTACCTCGGCAGGGCAAGACGGAGCTGAGTGCACGTCCATCCACTTTCCAAAGTTTTGAGGCCCCCAAACACGTTGTAGTCTATAGCATGCTTGACCATCAGCTGGAAAGAACAAAAAAAAGCTAGGACGTAAGAGAGAGAATGTAAGTTTAAGCACGAATGAAAAGAGTTGCCATGTGGAATGAGACATGGATACAGTACTCAGAAAGCCATGGATAACAAAGGTAGTCATCTCTTATGACCCACAGACGGTTGCCTCATGCCAATTTGTAGGCATGCCGTGTGGGCAAAGAAACCAGAACTAACCTGCAGTTTTCCATATGTGGTGTCAGTAGCCTTGTCTGCGACAAGCACAGCCTTGACAGCGTTGATAGTCCATGCAGAAACAGCAAACTTGTGCGCAGGCGGCGGGCCTCTTGTCCTAGTGAAATCCACAGTGGACAGATCAAGACAGTCGACGTACATGAGCTGATGCAAAACAATTTTAAAAAGAAAGAAATATCAGTTGCCATCATGGGTACTGTGTGGGGGAAAACAGGATAATATATGTTCCCATGATAATCAAGTTGAGGTGCATGGAAGAAGAGAAGAAAAAGAAGAAGATGCCATCTACATGTGCTAATTGCCATCATAGTGTGATAGCAGTTGCCATGTTGTTATGATGGCAGTTGACATCATAGTATGATGACAGTTGCCATACTAATATGATGGGAGTTGCCATATTGTCATTATGCCAGTTGCCATATGTCATTATGGCAGTTGCCATCTTGATATGATCAGGTTGCCATCTTGTTATGATCAGGTTGCCACGCATGAATAAAAGTGTGTTAAAAAAACAGTGTTCACCAGAAAGAATTGGTAAAAAAATATCATTAAATGCAGTCGACAACCCTTTTGGTACATCTTGCTTGAGAATGCATCGTGCAGGAAGTCGGAAATAAACTTACACCAATTCATGTTCTTCACATTTTCCAGATCCGCCTGCACCACACAAAATTTCAGGACAAAAAAGGTTGCCGCATCAGAAATCAAATGGAAAAAAACATCGGAAAACGCTGGCAGTCACTAGCTTTACACATGACATCGGAGCCAAAAAGATCAAAGGAAAATAAAGTAGTAAAGATGGATCATTCACCAGGATGGGGAAGCATTTGTTGCTTGGGCGAAGAGAGGTCGTCGGCGCAAAAACAACTGAGATGAGGTACATGAGTAGCTTCATCTTGAAAACATCTCCATGCGTCGTCATGGCTTGCAGCGAATCTACCACTGCAGACGTGTTCGGCATGGATTCCGACCCAGGAAACAAACGAGGGAACAACGCTTCCTCGATCTCATTGTTGACCTCGTACGGGACTTTGATATGTCCACGAGGCACACCCAAAGTGCAGAACACGGATTCCTTGTCCAACGGTAGTCTTCCACGTCCCGGAATCACGAATTCCCTGGAGGCGGGGTCATAGATCTCACCAAGCCAGTCGCATACAGGGTTGACAAGGTTCGTGCACCGGACATCCATCATAGACTGCATACCCATCTCAGCAGTAGCCCCCTTCTGATCGTCGGTGAATTTGTCAATCAACGCAGTCAGTCGTTCTTGGGAGGCTCTGTTGCGAATACGTTTCTTCTTCTGCAAAAAACAGACAAAAAGTGATCAGTTGTTGCCATGTTTTTGCAAAAAGTGATCAGTTGTTGCCATGTTCTGCAATGTCATGAAATTTTAGTTCGTGTCAGACGACTGCAAGCTCGAGGTGTCAACCAGTAACATAAAGCAGGAGGAAGGGGAATGTGTGAACATTTACCTCATCACCCTCTTTTCTTTGTCCAGTTGCCCGATTACGCTGTGGTGGATCTATGAAATCATCATCATCGTTTTGATGATCGCCACGAGCCATTCTGCTGAGATAGGAACAGACCAAATTGTCATGGTGGAAATGTAAATGCAAGAGGTGAGGAGTTGCCACCTAACAGAAAATGTCAACTAGTGAATGCAGAAAAAATAACATGAACACACACGCACCCCTCCTATGATTGTCGGAAACATAAACGTGGCAAGTAAGCACGTTGGTTGCATTATCAAGTAAAAAAAGTGTACATATGGTAAATGCACTTGAAAACAAAAAATGTTGAAGTTGGCATGTTAGCCCAAGATAGTACGATAAAAAGTCACAGAATCCTCCACATCAGAAAAACTAAGATGTGGCAGCTCACACACTGTCCTAAAAATACACCAATCAAATGCCACTTGTTCAGCGGCAGAAATGTGCTAGGGTGAAATTGCCATGCTGAAATGCAACACATACTACAACAAATCGATGAAACCACATCTAATCAAGAACCTGGAAATTGCCACAGTGTGATCAGATATCACAAAGTCATTGTGGCAAAACAAAAAAAAATTGCGCCTACAGTACAATGAATTTGCCATATTGTACTGACTGCGGCATGGCAACAGACATGATGTGGTCAGCCAAAAACTTGCCACATGCAAAGCATATGTATGGCATCTGACACAATTGATATGCAAATTTGGTTGCCACATTATGCAGCCAATTTGCCACACTGTCTTATCTGCAGAATGGCAATAGACAGTGTGTTCACATTCTATTTGCCACATGAATATACTATCCAAGTGGCAACAGGCACACTTGATGTGCACATTAGTTGCCGTCCAGTGCAGTTGGCTCCTGAAACTGCATTGACTACTGATTGTGGCAACTATCACAGTGTGGTAACTATCACAAATCATTCAGAAAAATTAGATGCCACAATGAAAAAGCATGTTTGTGGCTACTATCACAGTAATTCAGCAAATTTAGTTGCCACATGGAAGAGTGTGTGTGTGGCAACTATCACAGCCATTCAATAAAAATAGTTGCCCCATGCGAAAGCTTATATGTGGCAACTAACACAGTCATTTCAATAATTTATTGCCGCAAGGGGAAACACGTTTGTGGCAACTATCACATTTGTTCAGGGAGTTAGTTGCCACACAATCATGATAGTTAATGAAACTATCAAGTTCGCCTCATACTACAGTTTCAAAACCCAACTAACTAGATCTAGGGTTCAATGGCAACTACCGCGACTTCAAATTCACCCTCAAAATTCTCCCACGAACTGACTGCAAACACAAATTCGAACCAATGCGCATCAAACAAACCAGGAGACACCTGCCCAATCCATAGGCAAGATTAGTGTGTGCCTCCGAACAGGCATAACCACACCGACGATGCCGCCGCCGCGGCCGCGACGAAACTGCCCAGTGCCACCAAAAACGGCTAGCAGACGACTTCGGCGCCGGCGGGAACGCCGACGCATCGCCGAATCGCCTGAATCTCTATGTATCTCGATCCAGGAATCGAACAGGGTGGAGGTAAAAGCCTACATCCTGCTGCATTGATATTGATGATGATGATCATGGTTACAAGAGTGCTCTATCTTGAGAGCTATTGTCTAAACCTAACTTGTTCAACTTGTGGAACTTGTCAATCTTGTCCCTTTTGGGGAGCCCTGCCCCTCCTTATATATGTTGGAGGGGTGGGTTACATGTAGAGTCCTATTAGGATTAGGACTAGTCTATCTCTAATACAAACCGGATATAAGTCCAGGTCTTAACTCCTTGTAGGACAAATATTCCTCATGCCTTTCCTCTTAAACTGGCCCACCGTTAAACGTGAACCGGCCTTCTGGGCCTTGGGCCTTGTCATCCGTCTGTCCCGCATGCCGGATCACCAGTGAGTCATAATGACCAGGTGGGTTGCTTGTAGACCTCCAGGTCAGGGCGGGTCGCTAGTAACTTGCCAAGTGTCAGCGGGGGTAGCAACCTGCGCAGGATGAGCGCTAGTGCAAAAAATAATATCTGCTCATGCCCCTTTTGCAAGACCTTTTTGTGAGGAATAATGGTCCTGCGAAAAAATAGCATAGACCAAATAATTGTTCTTTGATAAAAACAATGTGTTAAGAAAAATAAACTTTGATAGATATCACCTGATTCGTCTGAATGATACTCAGCCGCCAAGTTGATGATGACGTCAGCATATTTACGTAGGAATTAGTACTGATAACATTATGCAACGTACCAGCCACAGTAGTGTTTGTAGCCACTGTCCCTCATCACCGCCGTTCCGGTCTTTTCGGCATAAGTGCGTGCAGAGGGAGGGGCGGCTCAACACATCCCTGACGGCTCATCTCGCAGCAGGCGCAGCGTTGGCAATGGCGATTTAATCGTGGCGACTCATGACGAGTCAACGGAGTATGGGACGGCTCAAGAAAACGGGCGTGCACTTTGGCGGGTCACAATAATATAAGCGAGCAGCAAGGTGGCTCAGGGTCAGCAGGCCACGGCGGAGTCCGATTCTGACCCCGTTTCAAATCCTCATCTTGATCGATGTTAGTTTGGCTGTCCATATCCGTGTCGTCCAGGTCGTAATCTCCCTTTTTCCTTTTCTTTTAAGCTGGACATGAAATAGGCCATTGGGAGATTCACGTGATGAACTTGACTGATTTTGGTGCATGCCTCTTGTCTTATTCCTTCCCATCCAAATAGGTAGTAGTACTATTTCTTGATTTCTCTGCAAACATTGCTCTGCTGTTTTGGCCTATACCTGGGACGCAGAGTAGTATTTGATTTTTACGAGGAAACAGACTGCCCCCGGCCTGGCAGCAGCAGGAGCAGTGATTTGTCTAATCACCTGGTAGCAGTACTAGTTTTGATCTCCACTTGATTTATATTTGTGTACCCCCGCTACATCAGCACACGCGATTGACTTATTGTTCGCCCCTGCGGCCGATTCTCCCGCCCGCACCGGTTTATAACGCTGCGGTCGACTCGCTGTCCACGCCGGCTTACAAACGTCGCGGCCGACTCACCCGTCCGCACCGGTTCATCTGTGAGCGACTTCAATTTCACCCAGCGATATCAATCTCATGACGGATTATTTCCGGCCTGGCACATTAGGTGATATCAATCTAAGATATATTTTATTGGCATATATTATTGTTGTCAAAGAGCAGTTTATCTTTGCCTTGGTCTGCACTATTGTTGATGCAGGACAATGTGGTTGACTCACCCGCGCCGGTTTACAGCACTGCGGCCGATTCATCTGTCCGAGCCACCTCTAATACTGTGGACGTCTCTACCGTCCGTTTATTGCGGCCTGGTTTACATGGACATGCCAGGGCCGCACCTGTCTGCATGAGCTGTTTATTGAGTATGAACAAGTCACAGCTTGGGTAGCCCGGTTTTCCTTCAATAATTTGGAGGCAATTATTATGTATTATCAGCCGTCGTCTGCCACTGGATGGTTCAATGGACATGCACACAAGTCGCCGCCACTACAGTTTGGTTAAACTTCAAGGAGCCAGTTGGAAGGAACCATTGGCCGAGTTGCTGACACGGCTCATACGGGATCATTTATAACCCGCCGTAGTCACCTCAACCTTCTGTGGATTCACATCATGCTATCAACATCAATAATATACAAGTTATGCCGGTTTATATCGCGGTCAAATATGGAGAGTCTCAAGCCAACTCCTCGAGGCACCTTTGAGACTCGGGGGCTACGATGACATGACTCACCAAATCTTACCAGTTTCAGCCGGTTTAAGAACCCCAGGACGATGGAGGGAAAGATAACCCAGTCCTGGAGGCTACTGTTATATGAAAATTTAAAGGCCGTCAGAAAATTTCCGGTTTAGAAAGTATATGACAGTTACAAAATCCCGGCTCAATGAAGAAGATCCGGGTCATCAGAAAGGATTCCGGTTTAAAATCCGACTCAAGGGAAGTCAGTATGACTGCAGCTCTCAAATATCCGGTTTACAGTCCGGTTCAAGGGAAATCTGTTCTCCCATAAAGCTCTGAAGCGCTCAAATTCGGTTTAACAATGTCCGGTTCAAAAAGTAATTAACTTCTCGCAAGTTCGAGTTTAAAGGCCGTCAGAAAATTTTCCGGCTGAAAATGAAGATTCCGGTTTAAAATCCGGTTCAAGGGAAAGATGTCTCCCACAAAGCTTTGAAGCTCTCGATATCCGGTTCAAGATCCCGGTTCAAGAAGAATTTATCTCTTGCAAAAAGTTAAAAATTGCCAAAGAGGACCTGCTGCCATGATGCGCGGTTCAAACATGGGTATCCCGCCTTACTGGCCTGACATATTATTGATCACATGGGGGCTTTTGCTTCATAAAGCGGGGTCTCTGTTCTTTTACATCATGTGTGGTTACACGGAGTTGTTCTAAAGCAGCCTCCGGTTTACCCCTTGAGTTAGCTTTTCAATAGCATCATGTTATATCACTTGGGGGCTTGGTCATGTCCAAACCAATGAAATACCTCTTGATAGGCGAGAGCCACCAGATCACTTGGGGACTTGGTCACGTCTGAACCAGTCATGCCTCTTGATCGGCCTAAGGCCACAGAATCACTTGGGGGCTTGGTCGAACCCGAACCATTGCCATGCCACTTGATCGGCATAAATGCCACGGTTTCATTTGGGGACCTGGCTGACTTGAACCATAGCTACACCTATCGGGAGCTTGGTCGTGTCCGACCATGGTAACGCCATCTGATCAGCTCAAATAAGCCTCTTTTTGCAAACGGTTTTATCATTGCCTTTGCTTGAAATTTTCTTTGATAGATATTTCTTTCTTTTTGTTGCGTTTTTTAACCGGCAAAATTTTAAACCGGTTCACACTATCAAATTGGCGGAACACGGTCAAATCTTAATCCGGAGACTATCTGCCCGGTTTGATTTTCTGTTACCATCCTATTATGGAGTAAACCGGTGTTTATCACAACCCGGCACGGTTTTATCATAAACCGGCACAATATGGAAGGAGTTATCAGTACTCAAGATTTGGGTTATCACCTTTACTACAAAAAGTTGGTAAAACCAACAATGTGATTCAATGTCACAGGTATGATATATTTCATATTTGATTATTCTTAAGTGCAGCCTTGGTTATAAACCCGGGTTATATGTTGGGCATTATGACCCGTCCGGCGGTAAACCGCCAGGACACTTTAAACTTGTTGTATGCAGAAACAGGTTGAATAAAGCATAATTACAAATCATCGGGGTTTATTGACCCGGCCTAGCTTTGGACTATAAGTCGCCAGTATATATTTGGATTGCGCCATTGGAATTATGCGCTTATAAATCATTGGGTATATTATTCAAATAGCCAACATGGCTGGATTTTTATTATGGTTATCAATAACCAGTATTATGATTAAGGTTTTCAAAAGTCGCTTTAGCGCAATGGCTATCATATTATCAATAGATATGATTTATTCTAGAATTGAAGGAATAGTCCTGAGTTGCTGCAGGCTTACGACCCGGCACTTGAGGGCTATATTATTTCAGTTGAAATTACATCAAATACACAAGTCTCATGTCACTGCAAGCATGCACCATGACACTTGGGGGCTAATGCGAAGACATTTTTTGCTCACCTTATTGAAGACCCGACTCATCATATTATAATGAGCCGGCCCTTGGGGGCTACCAATTGCTCCTGTCAATAATTGAAGATACACACGTTTTCATCTATTATTGAAGGATCCACTGCTCAGTTGGTAAAGCACAAAGCTCTCAACCTTGTGGATATGGGTTCAAGCCCCATGATGGGAGTTACATAATATAATGTTATTCTCAATGAAGTATATATAAAGTCCCAGCTCAATATTATCTTACTGAGCCGGCCCTTGGGGACTACACGTTGCTGTTAAAGTCTACATGATCATATTTTCAAAGTCCCTGCTCATTATTTACATAATGACCCGGCCCTTGGGGGATACACTGGTTGAAGTTTTTTATGAGCATCAGGAAATTACAAGTCCCAGGTTGCTGCAAGCATGACAACCCGGCACTTAGGGGCTACATATATGGAGTATTCAGTTTATATGATTGAGATGGACTAATCGGATTTCTTCAAGGTTGAAACACTTATTGGAGCAAGTCTTAAGTTATCACTATGTTCTCCTCTTAAGACTTGGGGGCTACAGGTATTATGCATATAAAGGAGGAACATCTTCATTTTATCAGTTTTGAGCAAATCAGGAAGATCAATTACATGACCCGGTGTCGACAACAATTATGACCCGGCGCCATCAATATTTATAAACCGGCCATTTTGGTAATATTAAACCGGCAAGTTTTACATCTTCAAACAGGCTGAATATCAGATAAGTATTTTCAGACCCATATTTCTTAAACCGGCGGAGCTGAGTCAAAGGAGTTATTCTTCACAATATTTCTCGATGACAAGCCAATGTCGGCAAATTGATTATGAAGCTGGTCTGTTGACCCGGATTTCCCACAAGGAGGAAATAACAAGGACTTAAGGATGATCAGGTACCGGTTTACAAAAATTCTTAACCCGGAGCATAACCTGTCAAATTTGTTCTTGTGTTTATTTTACAGCATAAGTTTACCATGAATAAATCCAAGCTAAACTTGGGGGCTAATGTCGGGGATATACCCCGCGGTGTAAACCGGCCGGAAGTTAACCCGGCAGGACTTGGCGGTTTATCTGAAGACCCCGCTGACACTAAGGACGTCTGCCGTGACAATTCCACGACAAAGGGGGGAAAATGCAGGAAGGGATTGCGAGAGTTGTAGCGAGCATTACCTTCAACCCGCGGGCGCTCCGGCGAAGCCGCTCCGTTCCGGCGAGCACCACCGACGGCCGCGAACACCGTCGATTCTTCCGCCTCCGCCGTCGCCTTCTCCCCTCGCCTTCTCCTCCAATGGTTTGAAATGCGAGTGGGTTGTGCCAGTAACTGCGGTGCGGGTGAGTAAATGGAACCGTGAGGGAGAGGGGGCAGAGGTGTGCGACGTGTTTGACGTCAACCGCGATCGGAGCGTGGCGTGCGGGCGCATAGCAGTTCCACCGCACGCCTCCGAGTGGAAACCGCTGACCGCGGGATGGCAACCAACGTGCAGGCGAACTGACTCGCACACCGCACACGCGCCTCGTCCTACGTGGCGCAGAAAACCGGCCGGTTTTTGCAAGATTCGTGCACAAAGTTGTCAACAGAGATGCTTGCGTGTGGTCGGGATGGTGAACGCCCACACGTGTGGGCGTTAACATTTCCGATAATTTATTATATCTGATTATTATATAGTTTTAAAATATTATTGAATATGAGTAGCATGGATGGTGCATGTTAAGGTGGGATTTTTTTTCCTGTAAGGTGACATGGTAAGTTGGTATAGTTGGATGTTGAAAGAATTAAATTTAGTGAGGCATTCATGTTAGCATGATGAGTTGTCATGGTTGCATGTTAAGATAATTGAGTTAGTGGGGATCAAATATTTAGGTAGCACGTGCGTTGCAACGGGGCATAAATACATTATAGTATAAGATCAGTAGTACCACACATGCATGTGCTTCACTATGGTGCAAATGGCAATTGCCATGAATCACTAATGGTCGGGTTGAGTAACTGAATCACGAGACAATTAAGAGTTCAGTTCAACCTTGGTACCTAAAATGAGTGTGTTGCTACAGAAAAAAAAGGTGAGGAAGGGCTTGCAAGTGAAAAGGCGAGGAATGCATTCCTAATGAGAGCATTTGATTGTTTTTTGTAGTATGCGTTCATTATTCATAGTAGGCATGGAACGACCTCTTCATCAGTCACCATGAATCTGCAGCTTAATTAATTACATATGAGCTAAATATGATATTAGTTACATATGAACTAATATGTTGTGAAGAAAGGAAGCATGTCAAAATTTAACAACGGGGCAATTTTCTTGCTTTTTGGTTTTATGTGACAAGAAACATATGAGATTGATACTTGAATGAAAAACTAGGAATAAGCTACGCCAAGAATTCTTAGCTGCAAGATTGATTTTGGAGTTTTTCAATTGGGCAATCCAATAATCCATCATATACCTCTCACCTTATTGGAGCACTTGCCTTTTATTACACCCCTGAATTAGCACAAGAACAACAGATGCAACATGCATCTTTGCCAATCATGCATTCATACCATAGTGTACTGCCACCTAAGTAAAGTTTTGCTGATGGGTTTTGTGCTAAACGGATGAACAAAAAAAAAGATGAGAGTCCCGTGATCACATGACTTGACAGAAAAATAGACTGTGAAGATGTACCTGAACGATCAAATGATCGGACGCGATGCTCCCTGATTCGTTCATGCAGTCAAGCTGCTGAGCCACAAGGCAACATCATTGTCGGGTGCGGAGGTCGTGTCCAGTCGCAAGCCGGCGTTGTATAGGAGCCACCGTCATATCCAGTCACGAGATGGCAATGCCTATACGCTACAAACGATACAACAACATTGGGATTATGTCCTGTGACAACGGCATATAGGGAGGTGGCATCGACGCCCGTCAGATCGGAGCATTCTGGTATGAGGAGTCGGTGACAACAAACCTTCGGCGAGGAGCCTATACCAAGATTACTTTTGTGTGTGGCCGACATGAAGCACATGAAGTGCGTAGAATCAACAACAGCACCAAGTCCTCGATACTAATACATGCATACAATGTGATCATCCATGGTCCTTTATATCATTGTTGGAAGCAGCCGCTAATGCCATCAATCAGCAAGGTCTGATCTGAGTGCTCACGTGCTTGATTGGGAAGAGGAGAGTACGTGAGTACTTTTGCATATGAGTTGAGGCCAGACAACCTCTCGGCGGGCATGCTGTCATCTGTGTCGAGGCATGGCTTTTGCTCACTATTTAGCCTGATGGAATTGTTCCTCTCGCCCTCTCGGGTATGATCCCTCTGCGTCTCCTCGTTCGTTGGTCGCAAGACGATAGTACGTGCTCCGTTGAGCGGATCGAGGCCACAGGCCGCAAGAGATTGGATTGATATCATGAGAAAAAAAATCGAGGGGGAGTTGCGAGTAGAAGGAACGATTATGTAACGTAAGGTTGGTTCTCCTTCCTAATCCAATCATTAGGAAATAGGGGGCAGATACGTAGTGTGTTCGGTCATGACTTTTATTAGTGATAGCTGCGTGCAGGTAACAAATGGCTACATGCACAGTTATTAAAAAAAACAATACACAACAAAGAAAGAGAACCAAAAACCTCAGCCGTCAATTTTTATGGTTAACACAAAATCAACGGATATGAAGGGGTGATAAAAGAAGAACTAATAAAAAAACGATCAGAGGGGCCACACGGCCCTCATTTTCATTACGAAAATGGAGTCACGGCATACGAATCAAGTTTCATACAGACTCAACTTCTTTCGATGCCTAACATATGCATCATGAAAAAAAAAACTACTCCTACATCTTGAGGCACTTCATCTGCACCTACAGGATGCTACAACATCTTGAAGCTCATCAACAAAAAAAGCTTCATTTTTGCATCAGGTGAAATAACTCACTACAACCTGAGAAACCAAACTCTGCACCTACAGGGTGCTATAGCAAAAGAATAAGAGAGATCATCGCAAATGCTACATCTATCACCACTTGATCAACAGAGCCTCCGTACAGCAGGCCCCCAGCCGTAAGCACGCTTGAAGACGTCCCTCGCTATCTGGGCCAACCTCTTGGTCACTTCCTTAAGAGTTTTTTGCACTCCTCTTTTCTGTAGCACACCCCACGAATCCAACACGGAACATAAGGAGAAGATAATATCAGTAGGATCATTAGGTAAAGAACTTTGAAAGCAAGATTTATTTCTTGTTTTCCAGATCGACCATAATAAAGCAGCCGTACCAATAGCTATAACCACTCTATCTTTCGCAGTATACTTAGGAAGCCAATTCTGGCAAAAGTAAAAGAATGACAGGGGTGTTTGGGGATTTCCCAAAGCACTCCCAACTACATTCCAAAGAAACCGAGCAAAAGAGCAAGTGAAAAACAGATGGTCAATACATTCATTGGCATCACAAAATTCACATTTGTTGGTGCCTTTCCAGCCTTTTTTACATAAATTGTCCTTGGTCAGGATCCTCCCTTTGATAACTAACCAAATAAAAGCCTTAATTTTCAAAGGTACCTTCAGTTTCCATAGAAACTTAAAAGGGAACACTACTCTCCTAGCAATAATATATTGATAAAGAGATTTAACAGAGAACTGGCCAGAGCTGGTCAAAAGCCATTTGACTTTGTCAGGTTCCTCACTCAGAACAACCTGACTGCACATATCTAGAAGTTTATTCCACATATCCAATGTCTCCCCATATAAACATCTCCTAAATCTAATGCAGTTAAAATCTTGTTCAAATGCTTTAGCAACCGTAATGTTTTGATGGAAAGTAAGTTTGTACAAGCGAGGAAAAAGTTGACAGAGAGGCTTGTTGTGGATCCAAGCATCTTCCCAAAATCTAGTTTTACACCCATCTCCAACAATTCTCTGACAACAGTTGTAAAAGATATTTTTAACACTCATGATACCATTCCAGAAATGAGAGTTGGCAGGAGATGACTCACATTGAGACAAAGTTTTCCTCTTCAAATACTTTGCTCTAATCATCTCCTGCCAATCCCCATCTTCATTCTCAAGTCTCCAGAGCCATTTACACAAAAGACTAATATTCTTGATATCCAGATTAGTAACACCCAACCCCCCTTGGTCTCTAGGTTGACAGACATCAAGCCAGTTAACTAAATGAAACTTCCTAACCCCCTCTTTCTCTTGCCAAAGCACCCGAGCTCGAAAGAAGTCGATTCTTTTGCCTACTCCCTTTGGTAGACGGAAAAAGTTAAGTAAATGACTAATGACGTTACTCAAGCAAGTTTCAGTACGGATAAGCCTACCACCCATAGATAAAAGAGCCCCCTGCCACGCTGCAGCTCCTTTCTCTACTTTTTCTTCCGCTGGCTTCCAGTCAGCATTACAAAGCTTTTTATAATGCAGGGGAAGACCTAAATACTTAAAAGGGAAGCCCCCAATAGCACAAGTAAAAATGCCGGCGTAGTCAGCTTGTTTCTCCAAAGCTTTACCGAAACAGAAAATTTCACTTTTTAAAAAATTAATCTTCAGACCGGTCAAATGCTCAAAAACACATAGAATTATTTTGAGGTTCCTAGCCCCCTCAAGGTCATCTTCAAAACAGAAAATAGTATCGTCCGCATATTGCAAAATATTTAGACCTCCTGAATACAACCTAGGCAACACTCCCTTGATAAATCCTTGTTCTTGCGCCCTTTGCACCAGGGTAGCAAGAACATCAGCCGCCAAATTGAAAAGCAAGGGGGAAAACGGATCCCCTTGCCTCAAACCTTTCCTGGTAACAAAATACGGGCCAATAACATCATTAATAGTGACGGGAACCTTTCCATTACTAACGACATCTTTTGTCCACTGGACAAAACATTCAGGGAAGCCTTTCATTTTTAGGACATCAAGCATGAAACTCCAGTTAATTTTATCGTAAGCTTTTTCGAAATCAACCTTAAAAAGCATAGCAGAACATTTATTTCTATGTAAAGAGTGGATAGCTTCATGAAGCATAAGCACATTGTCCAGGATGTAGCGACCCTTTATAAATGCAGATTGCGTTTTAGAAATTGTTTTATCAACAATTTTCATGGCTCTATTGTTAAGAACTTCTGTAAAAAAATTAAAAGGAACATTCAGCATGCAAATGGGACGGTACATTTGAATCCTATCAGCCCCTGCCCCTTAGCAAGCAAAGTGACTACACCATAGTTAAGCCTTGAAATGTTAATCTTGCCCTCATAAAAGTCATGAAAAAGCCTAAGGAGATCGTTACAAATGAGGTTTCAGAAAAATTGAAAGAACTCGGCAGGAAAGCCATCCGGGCCAGCCGCTCTGTTGCGCTTCATAGAAAATAACGCATTTTTAACTTCATCCATAGTAAATTTGCAACTGAGCTCAACCTTATCCTCTTCTGACAAAACATCATCAAGAGGGATACACAGAGATATAGGGGGTAAATCTACATGACCAAATAAGTCCTTCAAGAAATTAGTTGCATATTTGAGCAAGTTATCATCCCCCTGGATGATCCCTTCATCCTGGATAAGTCGAAAGATTTTACTCTTGCGCTTCCGCCCACTAGCCTTAATCATAAAATACCTAGTGTTGCTATCCCCTTCTTTGATATCCCTCTCCTTCGAGCGTTGATACCATTTTATCTCTTCCTCTCTAAGAATTTTATTCAAATCATTTTGCAAACTATTTCTTTGCACATAGTCAGCTGCTGATACACCAGCAAGCTCACACTTCTTATCAAGTATATCTAAAGCGTTAATAATAAAACTCTTCTTTCTCCTGTAACTACCCTCAACATTAAGGTTCCAACCCTTGAGCCCGCTTCTTAATTTTCTCATAACAGCCTGCCACCACTCCATGCTGTTTTTATTAGGAGCGATAGAGTTCCAAATTCTAGAAACAACGGCCGGCAACTCATCTCTGACAAGCCAGCAAAGCTCAATTTTAAAAGGCCTGATAGCTACAGCATTTACAACTCCAGTATGTACCAAAAGAGCAGCATGATCAGAGACACCTCTAACGAGTGTCCTGGCCGTAACTAAAGGAAAATGTTGTTCCCAAGATGGGCTAACAAGAATCCTATCTAGTTTTACATACAAGGGGTCGTCCTGGTTATTAGACCAAGTAAAGCTCCTCCCTGAGAGCTCTAACTCTTTTAGCCCCCAGTGTTCAATGATGGAATTAAAGTAAAAAGACCAATTAGGGAGTTTTTTTAGCTTTACTTCTCTCATTGATCCTCCTAATGATATTGAAATCACCACCAATAACAAGGGGCAATTTATTATGACCTAACATATGGACAAAATCGATCAGGAAGTCCTTCTTGTCTTTGGTATGAGCAGCCCCGTACACATTGATCAAAGTCCACTTGAAACCCGATCTCTTATCCATAACGATCATACTGGTAAAAAACCTACTAGCAATGCACGTGTCGACCTCAAACAGGTCCTCCCTGACACCCATGAGGAGCCCACCCGAGGCTCCTACAGAGGGTTGCCAAAGCCAAACGAAAGTAAAACTGCCACCGATACTAGCTAACATGGCATAGCTGTCAGGAACTAATAAATATTCCTCCATTTATTAATAGGTATGGATATAGATAGATAAATAGATAGATAAAATGGAAAAAAGAAAAAATGAAAGAAAAAATAAAAATAAAACAAAATCACTGAAAATCGGACAAAACAGTGAAAACCTCGAAGCAAAAAACCACAGAAGAAAAAAACGCAGGAAACAGCAGCGAACAAATAACACACGAATTACGTACGTGGGCCGGCCCAACTATAGGCTCGCTTCAGCGAAGCCATGCCTATTTTCCCGGGCACCCCTATGGAAAACCCTATTGGACGCTCGCTGCGTCCAGTTGTCGAGGCTTCGCACAGAGAAGCGAGCGACTAGCGATCAAGATGGACCGGCCCAGTCACGAGATAGCACAGGCGCTACAGCGTCCTGGTTTTTGGGAACCTTCTAGAGGGTTCCTGAACGGTTTTGGGAACCTTCTGGAAGGTTCTTGAACTGGGTTTTCACTGGTTTTTTCTGTTTGCTTTTTCTTTATAGTTTTTTCTTTCTTTTCTTTTTCTTTCTTTGTTTTTCTGTTTCTTTATTTCATCTTTCAATTCCTTTTTATTTTCTTTTTATTTTCTTTTTGTTCATGTTTCAAGTTATGTTTGGGAGTTTCAAAAAATAATCCAATTTCAAAATTTGTTCACCAAATTCAAAAAATGTTCATGTTTTCAAATTTTGCTGCGAGTTTCCATAAATGTTTCCATTTAAAAAATTGTTCGCAAATTGCAAAAAATGTTCATGCTTCAATTTTTGTTCGGGAGTTTCGAAAAAATGTACGCAAGTTTCAAAAACTGTTCATGTGTTCAAGTTTTGTTCGGGAGTTTCAAAAAATGTTCCAAATTTTAAAAAATGTTCAAGTATCCAAAATTTGTTTTCGAATTTGAAAAATGTTCGGGTTTTGGGAGACTTTACAAAAATGTTCCCATTTCCAAAAATTGTTTGCATTTTTCGAATTGTTGAGTTTTTACAAATTTTGTTCTCAATTTCTAAAAGTGTTCGCTGTTTCATACAACCTTCATGTTTTTTTTCTCAAAAATAGCGTTTCTCAAAAATGTTCGCACTTCCAAATTTGTTTGGAATTTTTCAAAATTGTTCTCTATTTTAAAATATGTTCTCAAGAAACAAAAAATGTTCGTGCTTTACAAAATTATTCATGCTTCCAAATTTGTTCAGGATTTTTCAAAATTGTTCTTCATTTCAAAATTTGTTCTCAAGGTTCAAAAAATGTTCGTGCTTCAAAAAATAATCCGCGCTTCCAAATTTGTTCTCAAGATTCAAAAATCGTTCATGCTTCATAAAAATGTTCACAAACTCCAAAAATGTTCAATTTCCGAAAAATGTTTGGGAAATTCAAACTTTTCGGTTTTCATAAAATTTGTTCACATGTTCAAAAAATGTTCATGTTTTAAAATTTGTTTACAAATTCAAAAAATTGTCCACATGTTTATTTTTTTACTAATTCAAAAAATTGTTCCTCTTTCCGAAATTTGATCACATATTCCAAAAAATATGTGAACAATGAAATTTACAAGCTCTATGTCAAAAAATATTCCAAAAATTTGTTCACATGTTAAAATACTGTAGGATGATTTACAAGCTCTACGTCAGAAATTTCTTTTTGAGATTGTAACATGCAAGGACAATGAAATTCAGCTGCCGTTAGTAACTTCTTTCCTGCAGAGACATGTAAGTTCTCTATTTTTTTTCTCTCCTATGGAAACAAAAGAGATGTTATTTTCTTAGAGCCTGTTCTTTCATACCGAACAGTGAAATTAATTTCTTCTAATCGCATATATGTTTCTTCTAATTCTTCTTTCTATTCTCAAGGGTCTCATTAATACTGTCACCTTCAAGGGAAGTGCACTGCAAGATTCAACTCAAAGGAATACTTCCATGGGAAAAATATTTCCTTACCGATAGAGCTATCTTTTTTTTCTCTTGCTGATCTAGTGATAGTTTCTTCCAAGACCTTCAACTGTAAACAATGTCCGAAAACAGCTGAAACAGTTATGAAAACGAGCAGTAAGACATGTACATTTTTTTGTCTTTCATGACGCCTTGGTGATACTATCATCACTCAATTTCATCAAGATGTAAGCTTACCACTTTTATGACAGTTTTAGAAGTACCACTTTGTAATAAATGTAAAATGAAATTTCATGTATTTTATAATTAAAAACTAATTGAATCAATAGGAACAGCACCTGGTTTCATAAAAATGGAACCTACAACCATTGTTAGTAAATTCAAGGTTTTTGTCTTTCATGTTTCTTTGGGAAACAGTTGAAACTGTACCATTGTTTAGTTTATACAAGGAAAACAGAAGAAACAGTAGAAACATAAGAAACAGTGGAAAACAGCAGGGACAACAATCAGTGGAACAGCTTCGCGAAGCAGAATCAACGAAGCGGTAGAAACAGTTCAAAACCAGGGAAACGCGTGCCTCGCGGCCCACAAAGCCCGCCAGTCAGCTGCTCCTGTGCGAAGCCGCACCTAGTTGACGCAGAATGCGTCACATAGGAGTTCCCCACCCCTATATCTTGCCACGAAGGGCGAGTGAGATGGATCGGCCCACGCGCGGGGGGCACAGCCTCTTTTTCGTTGTTTTACGTTTTTTGCTTTCGGTTTTTGCTTTATTTTGTACTTTTGTTTATACTTTAAAATACTCTACAAAAAACATTTAAAAAATGTTGAACAAGTATTTGAAAAAAATTGAGCGAGTATTTGAAAACTATTGAATGGGTATTTGAAAAATGTTGAGTGATTATTTGAAAATTTTAGAATATGTATTTGAAAAATGTTGAACAAGCATTCGGACAATGTTGAATGTGTATAGAATTTTTTTTTGATCATGTATAAAAAAATGATGATTTTTTTTGTTCAAGTATATAAAATATTAATCAAACATTTCAAAAATGTTATACAAGTATATGAAAGATTTTAATCAATCATTTCGGAAATGTTAAATGTGCATATAAAAAATGTTGACCATGTATTAAAAATGATAAAAAAAATTCATCATGTATATAAAAATGTTAAACAAGCATTTGAAAAAATGTTGAAAAGGTGTTTGAAAAATGTTAATCAAGCGTTTGGAAAATGTTAAATGTGTATAGAAAAAATCTTTTTATTTGAAAAATATTACTCAATCATTTGAAAAATGTTTAAAATGTATATAAGAAAACGCATTTTTCATAAACCAGTAAAACTTGTATTTAAAAACGGAGAAAAATGATGAAAAAAACAGTAAAAAACCGGACCGTGTCGCCTCAAGTATGACGCGCCATAGATTTCATCAATACGTCCGACATGAGCACAATGGTTAGCTGCTCTTCTTATTACCCGCCGGCTGGACGCAAATAGCAGTATTGGCCTGTGTGATGTGTGAACATACCCATTCACAAATTCAGGGGGCGGCCCATCACCTTTTGCCCCGCCCTCCCCAATATTAGTCACTTCTTTGTATTTTGGGCGTGAACAGTAATTTTTTGTTATGTTTTCTTAATCAGGCCCCCCTCAAAATCATAAATTTACAATTCCTGCCTCCGCCACTGCTCCCTCCACTCCTCTCCAGCCGAAACTCAAATCTTTTCATCCCTCCCTCTCATTCCCCTCCCCCACCTCCGGTACAAATACCCAAACCAGACACCTCGCCGCCTAGGCATAGCTCATTACCGTGCCCGGATTCCGAGAGCGGATGCTCTTCTCTTCTCTTCTCTTCTCCGAGATGGCAGTTGACCACGCCGACAAGGAGAATCTGCCGCCTTCGACCGCCGCCGTCGCCCGTCCTCATCTCGTAGCTGTCAGGAGCTGCAAGCTGAAGCTGCTCGGGAGGGCGCAGTGGCGGGTGCCGCTCAGGGACATCACCAACCTCTTCGTTGTCGGGTCTGCGGTTGCCGAGTGGCAGCAGGCCCTGCTCCAGCAGCCGCGGCACGAGGGGTCAGCGGCGGCGGAGCTGGCCGTGAAGATTGGCCCTGCCGGTGGTGCGGCACTGAAGCCTGGCAGATACTTGCTCCGGAAGGAGTTTAGATAGCTACAGATTGTATATGTATTATACTTCCCATCTCCTTGTCCAATGATTCGTTGGACAAGATTTGGTTGGATTGATTATAGTAGGAAATGAGCGGCTGAAAGAAAAAAAGAAATACTAGTAAAAAAAATATGCCAAATTGGTGAACGTCTGTCATTCCGAATCGGAATCTGGAACTCTCAAGCATGTTTTGAGAAATTGTAGTTGGACTTGAGATTTGCTTCTCCACTTCTCTAGCTGACATTCACAAAATACTGCCCGTATTTTCTATGTCGTGTGTATGCGATTTTGAATGCTGCTGGCAGTGTGTGTGTTTTTTCCTTCTAGATTTGTCATCATCTGGTCTTTGTGTCATATTATGAGTGGTGGCGTATCCACAAGCTTTTGACTTATGATGTTCTTTTATTTGATTGCCTTTCGGGTTTCAGTTCTTTTTAGCCTTTTTCTTCAGATTTTACAGTGACTCCCGGTTGATGCGTCTAAATTGGAGTCAGTAGTTGCCAAGCTTTGTTAACATATTCTACTCTTATTTATTTTCTGTTTTCTTTTTTGTGAGTTCTCTTATATAATGAGGTGATCTCGATGAATTTACAGCCACATTTCATTGACAATCGTGCTCAAGAGACTCCAAAGATGTCAGGATTGTCCGAGTCTATACTAGAGCATCTACAATCGGGCTCCCCAAACTGCCCTCAAACGCCTGGGCGGGATGACCGGTCAGTGACTGATCACAAAAAAATCAACCCAGCCGAGCGCCTCAAACGAATCTCAAACGCCCGGCCTAACCGGCACCCCTCATATCCAGCCCAAATATGGGGTGTATATGGGGCGCCCGGGCGTGTCCGCCGCGTAGGACTGACGATGGGGTCGCACGCGGGTGAAGGAAATATGCCCTAGAGGCAATAATAAAGTTATTATTTATTTCCTTATATCATGATAAATGTTTATTATTCATGCTAGAATTGTATTAACCGGAAACATAATACATGTGTGAATACATAGACAAACAGAGTGTCACTAGTATGCCTCTACTTGACTAGCTCGTTGATCAAAGATGATTATGTTTCCTAACCATAGACATGAGTTGTCATTTGATTAACGGGATCACATCATTAGGAGAATGATGTGATTGACTTGACCCATTCCGTTACCATAGCACTTGATCGTTTAGTTTGTTGCTATTGTTTTCTTCATGACTTATACATGTTCCTATGACTATGAGATTATGCAACACCCGTTTACCGGAGAAACACTTTGTGTGCCACCAAACGTCACAACGTAACTGGGTAATTATAAAGGTGCTCTACAGGTGTCTCCGAAGGTACTTGTTGGGTTGGCGTATTTCGAGATTAGGATTTGTCACTCCGATTGTCGAAGAGGTATCTCTGGGCCCTCTCGGTAATGCACATCGCTTAAGCCTTGCAAGCATTGCAACTAATGAGTTAGTTGCAGGATGATGTATTACGGAACGAGTAAAGAGACTTGCCGGTAACGAGATTGAACTAGGTATTGAGATACCGACGATCGAATCTCGGGCAAGTAACATACCGATGACAAAGGGAACAACGTATGTTGTTATGCGGTCTGACCGATAAAGATCTTCGTAGAATATGTGGGAGCCAATATGAGCATCCAGGTTCCGCTATTGGTTATTGACCGGAGACGTGTCTCGGTCATGTCTACATTGTTCTTGAACCCGTAGGGTCCGCACGCTTAAGGTTTTGATGACAGTTATATTATGAGTTTATGAGTTTTGATGTACCGAAGGATTTCGGAGTCCCGGATGAGATCGGGGACATGACGAGGAGTCTCGAAATGGTCGAGACGTAAAGATCGATATATTGGACGACTATATTCGGACATCGGAAAGGTTCCGAGTGATTCGGGTATTTTTCAGAGTACCGGAGAGTTACGGGAATACGTATTGGGCCTTATTGGGCCATACGGGAAAGAAGGAAAAGGGCCTCAAGGGTGGCCACACCCCTCCCCTTGGTCTGGTCCGAATTGGACTAGGGAAGGGGCGCCCCCTTCCTTCCTTCTCCTTTTCTCTTCCTCTTTTCCTATTCCATATGGGAGGTGGAATCCTACTAGGACTAGGGAGTCCTAGTAGGACTCCACACTTGGTGCGCCCCCTCCTAGGGTCGGCCTCCTCCTCCCTTGCTCCTTTATATACAGGTGCAGGGGGCACCCCAAAGACACAACAATTGATCATTGATCTCTTAGCCGTGTGCGATGCCCCCTTCCACCATAATCCTCGATAATATTGTAGCGGTGCTTAGGCGAAGCCCTGCGACGGTAGAACATCAAGATCGTCACCACGCTGTCGTGCTGACGGAACTCTTCCCCGACATTCTGCTGGATCGGAGTCCGGGGATCGTCATCGAGCTGAACGTGTGCTAGAACTCGGAGGTGCCGTAGTTTCGGTGCTTGATCGGTCGGGCCGTGAAGACGTACGACTACATCAACCGCGTTGTGCTAACGCTTCCGCTTTCGGTCTACGAGGGTACGTAGACAACACTCTCCTCTCTCGTTGCTATGCATCACCATGATCTTGCGTGTGCGTAGGAAATTTTTGAAATTACTACATTCCCCAACAGCGGGATCACCCAAAAACCTAGTGGTCCAACAGATGCCTCTTCGTCGCCATGTGGCGCTGCTCCGACTCGCCACCCGAGGCCAAATCAGGCTATTTAGGCCGGCCGGCGTCCACCAATGTCCTCCCTCTCTGCACCACCACCCGAGCATGTGTGCCTCCTTTCCCCCGCTCTTCAGCATCGCCATGGTCCGGCAGAATATCACCACATATGCTATGCTGATGTCGGATCGCCGGAGACAGATCGCGGAGGAGATCCAGGCTAGGTGCCCCACCTGCATCATCGTTGGGCTGCCTCCGGACTCGCCGGAACCGAAGGAGGAGGAGGAGGAGGAGCTGAAGGAGGAGGAGAGAGAGCAACTGCCAGAGCAGATGGAGGTGGCGGGTCCGGAGGAGGACGAGGCGGAGCAACCTGCTCTGGGGTTGAGCATGGAGGAGGCGGAGGCGGAGTTCACCGTCGCCAAAGACGTGGAGATGGTGGAGCAGCAGACCATCCTGGACTCCATCCAGGATGAGACCTATGTGGAGGCCAACCCAGAGTTCCTCCGGCAGGAGCGGGCGGCTACCGACACACTCTTCGCCGAACTCGGCGTGGAGATAGAGGAGGAGGTCGAACCGGAGCAGGCGGAGGTGTCGGAGGAGCCGGAGCTGCAGCTGCCGCCTATGCACCCGAAGCTGGGCACGGAGATAGTTAGCATCTCCGACGAGGAGTAGCTAGGTGATTTACGTAGTACGCAGGTTTTTTCTCATTTGCATGCTTTTGTATGGATTTACGAATCTAGTATGAGGTGTCCGGATGCAGTTGTGGTAATTTGAGGGGGTCATATTTTTTCATATGCGATTGTAGATGCTCTTAGGCCTTCCACTCTGTAGGCCAAAATATGTGCCAAGTCCATTTTTTCATTATTTTGCATCGGTGCCCTCCGTTACCTATGCGGTGCCATAAAAAAATTTCTGCAACCAAGCAAATAGCTACTTCAATGCGCATTTCCAGCATTGCAATATTAAATTATAGCTGCCATCTATACTGGAGGTTTCATATCTCAATTACCACTGAACAACAAATTTCAATTCACATAAAACAACATTTCGTTCACAGCATATGACTGTTGCATTGCAAAAGAAAATTTTTCTGTTTAGAAAATAAGAATATATCTTTATATAATATGTAGAACAAGTCATCCGACTCAGGAGGCAAGCCCGATCCGAATATGCCCGGTTTAGTAGTTAAACCAAGTCTGAGCCCAACTCAGGAGGCAAACCCGATCCAAACATGTCCGGTTTTTTGGGCCAAGTCGTCAAGCCGGGCTACACATGCCCAAGTTTATTTATACTAAACTTTTATATTTCGTTGTAAACTTGTTTTCACAACATTATAGTTTTAATGTGTATGTTTTTCTGTTGCTTAGTTGGCATACTTAACCAAACAAAATCTTGGTAAACATTAATTATATTTTTGTTTGTTATAAAATTGTTGCATATTATTTAAATGCATTATTTTTGTGCTAAATTTGAACTATATTTTATTAAAAAATTATGTTATTTGTCATTTTGAACATTGCGTCTTAAACAAAATATTGCTCCAAAAATCCCTTGAATGCAAGAAGGAATAACAATGACAAAATGATACATCTTAGTGAATTTCCTTTTGATAATTTTGTGAATTATATATATATATATATATATATATAGTGTGTGTGTGTGTGTGTGCGATCATGTATATTTTAATATTCTTGAAAATTTTCATAGAGATCGCTAAAGCATGCATTCTAATAAATATCATGATAGAGGTTTCTAGTGAACATATGGAGAAATTCCTAACTTACAAATTAACAATTGGCACTGTTATCTTTTAATCATGTTCCGTGGTCAAATATGTCATACGGAACGGGATAAAAATGAGAAGGTATGTTCAAAGATAGAATCTATTGACAAGACTATAAAAATGAATAAAAAATAGGAACATTTGTTTAGAAATATAGCACAAATGCATATGCTCACTACACGCACAAACTCACTCATATGAACGCGCACACACGGTCTCTACCCATGTGAACATGTCCAACAGGCTGAGCCAATATATCTTGATATTGACGAAGTCACTAGTTCACAACCATGTCATAACGTTGAAAGAATAGCGCCGAAGAACCTGAAATAAATGCAGGAACTATGCGAACACATATGCCATTAATCCGGATGGACAGGTTCCAACGCAAGTAACCTGACAATCTAAGATAAGCTTAGTTTGTGGGAGGTTTTTTTCCTCTTTTTGAAGAAGAAGTTTGGAATACATAAGTAGAATTATATTCATCAAATTCAGAGATAGCCCCATGAACTAGTGGTGTCCACATGCCACAGTGGGACATAGCGAGGGAGCTGACAAGTGGGACTATGGGCCTATACATGC
>NC_053028.1:668868008-668904001 GCF_003073215.2 Triticum urartu
ATTTATTATTGCATCTTATATAGTGCGATGGTTTTGGTATCCGCCCCCGTCGGCCCTCGTCCTGTCTATGATTCGGATGTGGTATGTATATTATCTTTATAACTATTGGTTCATTTATTGTTTATGAAAATTATGCCGACCAATGTGACATAGATTTTATTTATCTAGGATGTATGTGAATCGGAAATGCCAACCGACCCTATTGTCGAGAGGTTAAATTTAGTTGAAGAAGAAAACAATTTGTTAAAGGAAAAAATAAAAAAATTGAGGAGGAGAAGATGATATTGGAGTTGCATGTTGCGGATGTCGTCGATGATCACAAGATCAAGATGGATGCTGAAGATCAAGAGGAACCAGACGATGTGCCCGATGATGATGATCTCCGCCGGGTCATTGTCCATGCAAGGACGCAATGCATTAGTCAAAAGGAGAAGCTGAAGTTCGATCGCATGTTAGAGGATCACAAAAAAGGGTTATACCCCAATTGCGAAGATGGCAACACAAAGCTCGGTACCGTACTGGAATTGCTGCAGTGGAAGGCAGAGAATGCTGTGGCTGACAAAGGATTTGAGAAGCTACTGAAAATATTGAAGAAGAAGCTTCCAAAGGATAACGAATTGCCCGACAGTACATACGCAGCAAAGAAGGTCGTATGCCCTCTAGGATTGGAGGTCGAGAAGATACATGCATGCCCTAATGACTCCATGCCTATGGCGGAAGGAGATGATCAACCTTCCGAACTGGACGCCTTCGCCTCCTCCTCCTCCGGCGAGTCAGGGCACTCCGCCTCCTCCACCGCCTCCTCCTCCGGTGAGTGACGATCAGGGCCCTCGGCCGGCTCCTTCTCCGGCACGTGGCGGCACTCCGCCTCCTTCTCCGCCTGCGCCGACGCGCCCGAGCAGTCAGCCTCCTCCTTCTCCGCCTCGTCAGCAAGGGCGGAAGAGACCTGCCGCCGCTCTGGCTGCTCCGGCGCGTCGTAGTCCTTCTCCTCCGCCTCGTAAGCAAGTAAAGAAGACAACCGCTCCGTCTGCTCGGTCGGCGTCTAGCAGTACAACCAGAGGCGGGAGGACATACAGATTCGGTCCTTCTCTGAAGACTCCAGAGAAGTTACCATATGAGAGGACCCCGGAGGAGAACGCCGAGATCGCGCGAACCGAAGTGGATGACTGGTTTCAAGGGTTGAGAGCAAAGAGACATCCACCTCCGGAGGAGAAGGTAGATCCGGTGAAAGTGAAGCGCACTCTGGCTCCCCTGGCAAAACCACCCAAGTCTCCGCTGAAAGGCAACTATGAGCGCATTATTGCAAAGACATGGGCCGAAGCGGAGCAGTCGGGAAGTACAGTCAGTGATCAAAGGCTGAAAGAACGACGAGCAGCTGGGAAACAAATTGCCCAGCTCGGCGAGCAAGCGAAGCAATCGTGCCGCCCCCCCTCAAGGTGCCTAGCGACATCGTCGATCCGAGGATGGTGCCCGGTTATGGCAATGTTGACGATTACCTGCCCGATGATGTACATTATGATACCATGGAGGTGCAGATACACAGATACGAGTACAGGAAGCCTCTCGTCAAAGATGAAAAATCTTTAACAACGATGATGCGAAGATTACATGATTGGTACTTGAAAATCTGCAGAGAGTCTGGGGGGAGGAGTACTTTGTATGCGAGAGTTAAACAGGAGCATGACCTCGTTGGAATTGAACTGTTGCCTATTCCATTTGAGGAGTTCTATCAGTTTTTCAATCAATTGGCCCTCGATAAAACAATGATCACCTGCTACTGTCTGTAAGTACTACTACTTCTGTCATTAAGTCTCTCTATATAGCTCATCTCTTTCATTGCATGTATTTATAATTATCCTCACTATATTATGCAGAATGAAGATCGCCGAATTGAAGAAAAGACAAATCAGTGATATTGGGTTCATTAACACATATCTCATAGATGCAACTGAGGTTCAACATCGTCCCGGAGATACTGAGGCCAACTTGCTACGATCATTCAAAAAAATTGAAAACAAAGATATAATACTCTTTCCTTACAACTTCAAGTGAGTGTTACTGTCTTGTGCATATTCGGTTTCCCTTATATATTAGTCCAGGTTATAGTAATGTAATTGATGAGTTATGCATGCGTGTGCAGTTTCCACTATATTCTCCTAGAGATTAGGCTTGAGCAGGGAGTAGTAACCGTCTTGGACTCTAAACGAAAAGATCCCCAGGAGTATGCGAACATGACTGAAATCCTCAAGAAGTAAGTTAAATCGATCATTATCCACCATATCAGCAACTTTGTTCATTTCCTGATATCAAGTAATTGTTTTGTTTGTCCGGCAGGGTTTGGAGAAAATTCACCAGAACAGTTCCGGGACTGCCGAAGGAGCTGGAATTTAGACACCCAAAAGTAAGTACTATAGTAGCATGTTCTGCGCATCTCCTAGTGATTCAAGCGCAAGTTTCATCAATACCATTTAGCATTCTTGCTTATCAGTTTGATTGACCTCTATTTCTTGTAAAGTGGTTGTGGCAGGAAAAAAGGAATGATTTCTGTGGATACTACGTCTGCGAGTCCATCCGCCACACGACCTGTGAGCGGGGCGGGTACTCTGACGAACAATATGAAGTACGTAAATAACAACATTCACAATTTTATTTTATTACCATCAATTGTATTGAGTTTCATTCATTCATATATATATGTATTGACCCCCTTCTTCAAATTAGATGTTTCGGAAGCGGGATGAACTCCTAGCACCAGCTCGCATGCGAGCAATTCAAGAGGAATTGGCGGCATTCTTTCTTGACCAAGTGATCACTGAAGACGGAGAATACTATGTGGACCATGAGTCCGTATGATTATATTTGTAAGAGATATTTATTGTATATATGTAGCCGGTAGTGTTGGATAGATATACGAGAACTTGTTGTTCGACCAATCTCTCGGAGAAGGAGAGGTGGTCGATATCACTTCTCTCTGTATGCATATATGTTCATGACAATCTTCTGTTTCCTTCGTTTGCTTACTAGCTAACTAGCGTGTCTAGTCCTCTCTATACGTATGTATAGTACGTAGCGTCGACCAAGCACGGACGTAAGAGAGGACACTTCTCTCTATTAATTATAGCTAGCTAACACAATATATGAAACACCTAAACTAACCCCCCAAAACCCCCAAACCCCCCCCCCTTTCAAAAAAAAACAAAAACCCCAGCCACAGAAATGCTGACGCGTCGATGCCTATTGGTCCCGGTTGGTGCCACCAACCGGGACCAAAGGGTCTCCTGCCTGGGCTCTGCGCACTGCCCACGTGGAGGCCCATCAGTCCCGGTTCTGGATTGAACCGGGACTAAAGGTATAGGGCATTAGTACCGACACTTTAGTCCCGGTTCAGGAAACGGGACTAAAGGCCCTTACGAACTGGGACTATAGGCCCTTTTTCTACCAGTGGACCCGAGACGAAAAGATCCCCAGGAGTATGCGGACATGACTGAAATCCTCGAGAAGTAAGTTAAATCGATCATTATCCACCATATCAGCAACTTTGTTCATTTCCTGATATCAAGTAATTGTTTTCTTTTGTCTGGCAGGGTTTGGAGAAAATTCACCAGAAAAGCTCCGGGACTGCCGAAGAAGCTGCAATTTAGATACCCGAAAGTAAGTACTATAGTAGCATGTTCCGTGCGTCTCCTAGTGATTCAAGCGCTAGTTTCATCAATACCATTTGGCATGCTTGCTTATCAGTTTGATTGACCTCTATTTCTTGTAAAGTGGTTGTGGCAGGATCAAGGGAGTGATTTCTGTGGATACTACGTTTGCGAGTCCATCCGCTACACGACCTGTGAACGGGGGTACACTGAAGAACAATATGAAGTGCGTAAGCAATAATATTCACAATTTTATTTTATTACCATCATTTGTGTTGAGTTTCATTTATTCATATATATATATATATATGTATTGACCCCCTTCTTCAAATTAGATCTTTCGGATGCGGGATGAACTCCTACCACTAGATCGTATGCGAGCAATTCAAGAGGAATTGGCGACATTCTTCCTTGACCACGTGATCGCTGAAGACGGAGAATACCATGTGGACCCTGTGTTCATATATAATTAGGAGATTATATTGTAAGAGATAATTATTGTATATATGTAGCCGGTAGTGTCGGATAGATATACGAGAACTTGTTGTTCGACCAATTTCTCGAAGAAGGAGAGGTGGTCGATATCAGTTCTCTCTGTATGCATATATGTTCATGACGATCTTCTGTTTCCTTCGTTTGCTTACTAGCTAGCTAGCGTGTCTAGTCCTCTCTATACGTATGTATAGTACGTAGCGTCGACCAAGCACGGACATAAGAGAGGACACTTCTCTCTATTAATTAGCTATCTAACACTATATATATATATATATATATGAAACACCTAAATTAAACCCCCAAAACCCCCAACCCCCTCCCCCCTTTCCAAAAAAAACAAAAACCCCAACCCCTGAAATGCTGACGCGTGGATTCCTATTGATCCCGGTTGGTGCCACCAACCAAGACCAAAGGCCCTCCTGCCTGGGCTCAGCGCACCGGCCACGTGGAGGCCCATCTGTCCCGGTTCTGGACTGAACTGGGACTTAAGAGCTAGGGCATTAGTAACGACCCTTTAGTCCCGGTTCAGGAACCGGGACAAAAGGCCCTTACCAACCGGGGCTAATGGTGGTTTATCTACTAGTGCCTTTGGTTTCTGCAGGGCCACTTGAACTCTAATAACTAGTTTTAATCCATCTAAGAACCTGGTTGTGTAGTGTAGTGGATAAGGGACTGTTTCATAAACAATTAGCTGGTCATATAGATCTGCAAATCGGTCTACATAGTCCTCTACTGTTGATGTTTAGCAATATGGAAGAGCTTCCTAATTAACTGTTGGTGATGGTTCCTACCAAACCTATTATGCAATAAATGACAGTACTGCTCCCAACTCGCATTTGGTACTCTCCGTTGGACAGACTCCAGCCATCGAGCTGCAGCTCCTTCAGAATATGCTGACTCGAGAGATATCCGCGAATCCAGAGGAGTACCCCCAACGCATGAAGTAATCTTCCCAACAGTTCTGCCACAACCTGGCATTACTACCGTCAAATGAGACAATTCAATGCATGAACCAGGAACAAATCGGCCATGAGCATCTGAAACGAAATTTTCCTCAGCAACTGAACTTTCATAAATCAGTTTTGCTAAAGCACATCTAGATGTGTCCTAAGTATTTCACATCTAAGTCATATGTCATTGATTTTATGTGAAGATTCATGCAAGCATTTTCTTTTGTCCTTTTTCTGTCCCTTCCTAATTTGATTGAGTCATTTAGATGTGCAATAACTAGTGCACATCTAGATGTGCCCTAGACAGACCCTTCATAAATTTATGCCCACCAGCGCCTCTTGCAGGTGATTGCACATATATATCTGCACCGCTTTCCTCTGTGTTCCTTCTCCTTACAAAATTTAGTAAAGAATAGCACGGATCCACTAGATTGATCAACAGTAGGTGTTGATGGTTCAGAAAATTGCACACCAGTACTTGGCCGATCTTCATTGTTGAATTCCTGACGGATCTTGTTGATGACGAGACCGAGCTCCTCGCACACGGCATCGATCCGATTGGTGATGACGCTTTCTAGCCATGTAGAGTTTTCGTACAGGAGCTTGCGGACCGCACAGATCTTGCCTTCCTGCTGCTCATGGTGGCGCTTGTCAAGATCTCCCGTGATGCCGGCCTTGAGAAGTTTGAAGATAGTACACCCCTCTTGCGACAGATCCTCCATGATCTCCTCCTGGCCGCGCTCCTTGTACCTCATCGGATGGCGATAATGTGGCAACTTTTTTCAAATTTGTGAACTTGTTTTCAAAATTGCTGAACTTTTTAAAATTAGATAAACTTTTTTTCAAAATCGGAGAATTTTTTAAAATATGTGATTTCCTTAAAATTGATGTTTTTTTAAAGAGAAAAAATGATGAACATTTTTTTTCAAATTCATGAACATCCTTGGAAAATTTTGATGATTTGTTTTCGAATTCCTTGTTTTTTTGTATATTTTTACAAATCCGTGAACATTTTTTATTTCCAGACTTTTTGTGAACTTTTTCTAAATAGTCAATAGTCGATGTGGGCCCTGATCATCGGTCAACAATGAGCAATCAATGGGGAACTGATTAAAACGAGTGAACCGGGGAAATAAAAAGCCACGCGAACTGAGACGTTCTTCTGTAGCGAGCGATCAAGGGATCCAAACTAGCTCTCACACATTTATTTGCCGCGGCCGAGATGGGAGGTGCGTGAGCGCCAGTTCTCCTAACCAAAGTTGAACGTGCCGACTAGGCCAAATCCCTAACTAAGAAGTACTCCTTGCAAAAATCACTCTCACATTCGCAGGTTTCGACAGGTGGTGCGCTGCACTCGACCTAGAAGTTTTCTTTCTTTTCGTAGATTCGCTTATTTAAAAAATTTATCTCTTAAATCATGCGCTCAATTTTCGCATCATTTTAACCGTTTGATTCCTCGCGTCGAGATCTTCAAAATTAGACCTCATGTTGATAGGTTTCGACAAACTTCTTTTTCACGAAAAAAAACAAACGAACAAAGTCCAAAAGGGAGCACTTTTTTCCCTTTCCGAAGAGACACGACTATGCCTCTCGCGGATGAAAATGTGTGCCTCCACGAAAAGCAAATACGTGACGCGTAAGAAAAGCCCGTCTTTTTCCTTTCGGGGAGGCATGACAGTCCCTCACGCGGAAGCAAATCTATGACTCCCCGAGATGTAAATTTGTGCCTCTCTCAGAAGAAAAAAAAACATTTTTTCCGTTTCCGAGAGGTATGACTATGCCCCTCGCAGAAGCAAATATGTACACGAGAAGCAAATTTGTGCCTCTTGCGGAAAGAAAAAATATGTTTTTCCTTTCCAAGAGGCCCGATTGTGCTTCTCATGGCACCAAATACGTGCCTCCACGAGAAGTAAATCTATGCCTCTTACAGAAGAAAAAAAATGTGTTTGTTTTCTTAACGAGAGCCACGACTATGCCTCTCGCGGAAGCAAATCCATGCCTCCATGAAAAATAATTTTGTGCCTCTTGCGGAAGGGAAAAACATGTTTTTTTTCTCTTTTCGAGAGGCATGACTGTGTCTCTCGCGGAAGCAAATCTATGCCTCCACGGGAAGTAAATTTGTGCCTATTGCAGAAGAAAAAAAGAAAAAACATTTTTCCTCATAATTTTTTAAATCTTTTTTCTTCAAATCCTAGGGAAAACCTAGAAGCCGAAAAAAACAAAAACAAATCATCTAAATGAAGAAAGCACATACACAAAAAAGTATAAAAAATCCAGCGAGAGCGCCTAGGGCGAGACTCATGGCGATGGCTGAGAGCGTGGTGTGCTTTCAGCCCACCAAAAGGGACCCTTGTCGGGACTCCAGAAGAAGTCCTCCTTGACTAGTTGCTCTCCTGATTAGGAGCACTCTTCTCCACCCGTGCGGGTGGAAATGAGCAAACGTGCACCCTGCTGCACATTTTGAGCTGGCCAATCGCTAGTGCCCCTGTTTTATTTCAATGCATTATTTTGTTTTTATCTTATTTTAGGAAAACATTTTGCTTTCATAAAGTTCTGAATTTAAAAACATTCATGAATTTCAATGATTGCAAATCCGGGTTTTTTTTCCTTCTGGAAAATCAAAATGTTTGTAAACTAAAAATTTGCGACGTCAAAGTGTTGATGAATTCAAAAAAGTCTCACGAATTCCCAAAAAGTTCATGACTTGTTTTATATATGTAAAATTTAGAAAATCATGTGTTTTAGAAAAGGTTTGCAAATTCAAGTAATGTTCACAAATTTAATAAATGTTTTTGAGTTCAGAACAATTTCACGAATTCAAATAATGTACATGAATTTCAGATAAATGTTTGTGGGTTCAAAAAAGGTTCACATGTTTGAAATGTACACTGATTAAATAAATGTTCATGAATTTCAAAGAATTTTCAAATGTTCATTAGTTAAAATAATCTTAAATAACATTTAAGCATGTCAAAACTTGTTCTTGAATTTAAAAGAAAACACAGAAATATGAATATTTGGAAATTTCGACATTGTTTGCGATTCTAAGATATGTTCATGATTTTAAAAAGTATGTCAAATTTCTAAAAAGGATTTGAATATAAAAAATAAAATGGAAAACCTGAAATGAAAAAAATAGAAAGAAATAGACAATGTTTTTTGTAGAAATACACTAACAGCCTGGCCAATTTCCGTGGGAGGGGTTTCATGTTTGGCACTATCTTTTTACCAGCGCGGGAAAATAAATTAACTTCATTGTCTGAAGTACTTGGGTTTGCGCTCTAGTTAGCTGGCTTGCCAACTATGGATGTTTTGGAAGATTCTTCAGATCGACTCGGATTAGGTTTAGAAACTTTTGTGTGTCTTTTTGCTTTTTGCTTTTCGTTTTTCTGTTTTTTTTCTTGTCTATGTGTGCTTATTATTGTTTTTTATTGTTTTCTTTATGGCTTTTATATTTTTTTTTGACTTTTCTTATTTTTCGAATACAAAATTTGAATTTTATTCAAATACATGTTCAATATTTTTCAGATAGACATTGAACATAACTTAGTACATGTTGAAAAAAAATATGTGTTAAACCTTTTCAGGTACACTTTCAATATTTTTCCAACACATGTTAAACAATTTTTAATGCATGATGAACTTTTTTTAGCACGCGTTGAACATTTTCATCAATTCCATTAATAGTTTTTTGATGTGCAAAATGTTTGTTAAGTGTTAGAACTTTTATTTTTGAATGGTTGTAAACTACACATTATGTATAACAACACTAAAATAGCTATGAATAAAACTCCACCGTGCGGCGAACAAAACAAGAGGGGAACAAGGATAGAACTATTCTCTTCACAATTATTAGATTTATGAAACCTAGACACGATGTAAAAACACTCATACAAGGGGAATTACAATTGGGTAGGCTTTCAACACCGCCTTTTGGATGTATAATACTATTCATAATTGAGAGTAGATTTTCAAAACATCAGTTCATCGGAGGACTTTATTTTAAATAGTTCAAACATCACATTCAAAATTTTAAGAAGACCTGAAAATAATTCTACATGATCATATGGATGGACATTACACATGTGTAAAGTTTGGTGATGAAACAACTAAACATGTGAGCTATACAAAAATGAAAACAATGGCAATTTATAAATAGTGAATAATACACGCATTGTTCATCTTTCCAAAATCATGATTTTTTTCGTTTGTGTGTAACTCCCATGGTTACTTATTTCTTAAAGAATTTGCACATATGTAACATACATCCATATGAACATGTGGAATTAATTTTGGAACTTTTTGAAACATCGAAATATCATTTTGGAAATTATTGAAAATATAGGCTCCAATGCACCCATCCACCAAAGTGACTTTTTGTTCATAATGTAACAATACTAGCATAATAGTGGATAAAACCCCATTGCAAACTAACAAATAAAAAAGAGGGAAACAATGCTAGAACTATTTCTACATGACCATTGGATGTACAAAAAGATGCACGGGGTGTAGAACACTAATATACCTGTAAAATGGGGATTGCAATAAGTGTTTTTTATTGGAGAATAGTTACATCGAACAAAAATGAAATGAAGCAGCAGGGTGTACCTCATCTTAAGGGGTAGCCTCGTGAGGTTGTGGAGCTTATTGATGTAACTAGAGTGATTAACCAAAAGCAAGAGAATTGTAGCACCCAAAAATACATGGCTATCAAGCGCCATTAAAACAAAGACGGGGATGAAGAGGGGAAAATCAGGAATATAGGAAAAAGGTTTAGTAGAATGAATACTGATCACCCGAACATTTTTTTTACCAAATAACCGTTTTACCCGAGCCATATTAACCAAATTAACCAAACGCCTAGGGCTACTTGAGAGGGGGGGGGTCAGTTCTCCTTCCCCCACTAAGTTTTTTAAAACTATGCAAGTTTAGTCTGTGCTATTTTTGTTACTTTTCTTAAGGGTCTGACTATACAACATATAGATGTGAGATATTATCTCACATCTAAGTTATGACATATTCAAAAATACAAAGTTGTACATGGTTCTACGCACACCCACATGAATAGCAAATTCAAAATAAATACTAGGAAAATTGAAAAAAAACTAAAAATTTGCGGCAACAAACTTGGTTGACCATTCTACTCACGTGTAAAGTTTCACAAAGTATTGACACCTGTGGTATTCTTAGTGAAGAAAATACAATTGGGACCTCACTATTCATTAAATAGTGTTTCTTAATATAGCTTTGATTTTGTCATTTTTGCCCAGAATAATAAGGATGTAAATTCTTTGTGAAACTTCATATGCAGGTATATCGGTTGACTAACTATGCTACAAAAAATGTCTATATCTTTTTTGTTTTTTCTTAGTATTTTTTCAAATTTACTATTCATAAAGGTGTGCGTGGACCACGTTCACCAATCCATGTTCCATCTTATTTGTCTTTTTCATGACTAAGCGGGACAATATTTTTGAAAGTAACCTAGTGCACTTGGGTATGGAATTGAACTCGGGACCTCATACAAAGGAACGAGAGCTCCTACCACTACACTGATACATGATGCTTAACATATTAGAGCACAGCGTCCAGACTAGAAGACACGGTTTGAAATTTTTTTGAAACTTTTTAAAGGAAATGTGACTTTTTGAAATGTCGAATATTTCTAAAAACACAAATGATTTTGAAATTTCAAAAAAACTATTTTTAAAATGTGAATAAACTATATAATTCTGATTTTTTGAAAACAAGAACAAATTTGTATTCCAAACATTTTCTTCTCGAACAAATTTTGAATACATGGAAACTTTTTTTGAAAATCCCCGAATAGGTTTTTAGAGTGTGGACACATTAAAAAATTCCAACTTGAGAAAACGAAAAAATTATACTATTTTATTTTAGTAATAAATTTCAATAAAAAAAATTGTTGCACTATTTTAAAAATGTTGAACATTTAAAAAATTATGCATTTCAGAAGATGTTTGTGAATGTTTCAAAAAGATTATAGAATGAATAAACATACTTATTTTAGAGAAATGTTCATGGACAACTTCTCAAAAGAACTTCACGCCTTAAGAGAGCATGAAATTTTCTTAGGAAAAAATTATTGCATTGTAAATAAATGTTCGCATATTTTTTTAAAAAAGTTCATACCATTCAGAAAAAGTGATCAGTAGGAATCTAGGAAAATGCTTGGGCCTGTATTTGAAAAAAAAATCATCATGTATTTTTTTTAAATGTTTAGTGTTGTTAAAAAAATGTTCCACGCGTTATTACAGAAAACATAGAGTGTGTATTACAAAAGGACATGTATTGCAAAAAATATACAACTATATAGGGCTACTTGGTTGGCGAGGAGTTGCGTGCCGAGAATGGGACATGCAACTAATGTCGGGCATTGAGTTGCATGTTTAGCTTGGACATGCAACTGGGTCAAGTGAGTTTACCTGTTGGGTTTGACCATGGAAACTAGGGTCGGGGGCAAGTTGCGTGTTGAAAAACCAAAGCCACAAACCTAGTTGTGAGTCAAAGGGTGGGCTTGCAACTAGGAGAACTACCGAGGTGAGTTGCCGAGTGAGGATGAACTTACAACTGGAAGCTAACAAACTATGAGGCCAGTGCGAGTCAAGTGTTGACTTGTCAAGGTCCACTTTGCAACTGGGATGAACAACTACGGTGTCCCAGTTGCGTTTCAAGCGTGTGTAACTTGCAACTAGGATTGAAAAAAAAAACACATGCCTAATTGCGAGTGAGGGTGGGCTTGCAACTAGGAGAACTATTAGCCTAATTGTGAAGTCAAAAAGGTGACTTGCAACCGAGAACAACTACGAAACTATGAGCCTAGTTGCGAGTTCAAGGTCAACTTGCAACTAGGATGAAACAAATTACAGTTTCCAGTTGCGATTCAATGGTTGGACTTGTAACTGGATGAAAGACAAAACACTGGCCCCAGTTGCGAACGGTGGGCGCAAACTAGGATAAAACAAACTAGGGGCCTGGTTGCGGTCAAGGTCGACTTGTAACTGAGACAACTTATGAAACAATTGATATGAGTTTGTGAGTTGAGGGTGGACTGCAACTGAATGAAAAAAACACATCCCAGTTGCGAGTCGAGTGTTGGACTTGGAACTGGGACAAACAACAACTATGGGCCTAGTTGCGAGTTGATGATGGACTTGCAACTGGGAAAACAACTAACCATGATCCAGTAAGCCAGTTGAGGATGGACTTTGCATTAAGACAACTACGAACAATTGAGCCTAGTTGTGAGTAAAAGGGTCGACTGGCAATTGGGAATGAACAAACTACGAGCCAGTTGTGAGTCAAGGTGGACCCGCAACCAGGATGAAAAACTAAACATTGCCAAGTGCGAGTCAAGGGGTGAACCTAGAAAGTGGGATGAAACAAACTATGGCCTTGTTGCGAGTCGAGTGTACTTCAACTAGGACAACTACACAAAAGTACGATACGAGTTGTTGAGTCGAGGGCGACTCGACTTGCACTTGGAAAACTACAAAAACTGCGAGACGAGTTGTGAGTCATGAGGGTGGACTTGCAACCGGAGCAACTATATGAAACTGAGTCTAGTTGCGAGTCAGTATGACTGCAACTGGGATGAACCCAACCTATAAGGGTGGACTTTGGAACTAGGATGAAAAAACAATTAAAACCCAAGCCAGTTTGTGAGCCGAGATAGAGTTGCAACTCGGACAACTACGAGCCCAATAGGAATGGATGATGGACTTGCCACAAGGGTAACTGCGGACTATGAGCCCATTTACGAGTCAAGAGTCGACTTGCAACTAGGATAAAAACAAACTAAGGGATCAGTTGAGATCAAGAAGGTGGATCTTGCAACCGGAATAAACAAAACACTGCCGAGTTGCGAGTCAAGGGTGGGTTTGCATGGATGAAATAAACTACAGGCCCAGCTGCGATTCGAGGATGTACTTACAAACTGGGACAGTACAAGACTGATGAGATGCAAGCGAGGGGCTCAACTGGGACAGTACATAAAACTGATACAAGGTGCGAGTCAAGGACATACTCCCTCTGTTTTTATTTAGTCTGCATATTAGGTTCCGAAGTCAAACTTTGCAAAGTTTGACCAAGTTTATAGAAAAATATAAACATTTACCATAACAAATCTATATGATGTGAAAGTACATTCAATAATGAATCTAGTGATATTGATTTTGTTTAAACTTAGTCAATTACAAAGCTACTTTGATCAAAGCATATGCGGACTAAATAAAAGGAGGGAGTACTTGCAACTGGGACAACTACAAACTATGAGCCCAGTTGCGAGTTGAGCATGGACTTGTGATCGGGATGAAAAGCAAATTGCTCAGTTGCGAGCCAAGAATGAGTTTTGCAACTAGAATGAAAAATTGGGCCTAAATGCGAGTCAAGGGTAATTTGTAACTCGACAACTACACAAAAAACTAAGAGGAAATAGAAAAATAAAAAAACCTAACAGTAGCTAAGCGAAGAAAGAAGAGTTGAGAGCAATGAGTGAACAATTCTGCGGCACCAACAACATAAGTGAGAAAAGTTTGCTGCCCACACGAAGTGAAAAATGACACAATTCTGGCAACAATGCAAGGCGCCGAAACGCCCCAGTGCGCTACGTACACATAGCCGGCCAACAATGGGGAGGAAATCATGAAACGGTCGACAATGACAACGGATCAAAACGCTTGCATAGAAAATTTCAGCAACAAAAGATTGTACATTTGAAAATTTAGATAAGTCATTGCTAAATCTCATCTCGATGTGTCACAATCTATGTGAAACAGAGGATCATATACTCACACTTACGCAAACATGAAAGACAATGAGAAAAATGGCCACCAGTGCGACACGAAAAACTGGCTCTACAACGCAAACACCAACACGACCCAAGGTACTTGCACTTGGGACAACTACAAACTACGAGCCTAATTGCGAGTTAAGCATGGACTTTTTATCGGGAAACACAAATTGCATGCCTAGTTGCGAGTCAAGGATGGGTTTGCAACTGGAATGAAACAATTTATGGGCCTAAATGCGAGTCAAGGGAGGATTTGTAACTCGGACAACTACACAATACTAAAAAGAAAAGAAGAAATAGAAAAATAAAAAAGAAAAAATAAAAAAACTGAACATTAGCTCAACGGAAGAAAGAGAGTGAGAGCAAAGTGTCATGTTATTCTATACAAAAATTGAACCCGCACCCACAACGTAGAGTGAGAAAAGCTGCTGCCCGCACAAAGTGAAAATTGACACAACCCGACAACAAATGCATTCCGCAAAACGCCCCCAATGTGCGCGACATCACATAGCCGGCCAACAACAGACATAAATCGCAAAATGGGTCGACAATGTGACGCGGATCAAAACGCTGCCCGAAAATTTCAGCAACAAAAGATTGTACATTTGAAAATTTAGATAAGATGTTGCTAAATCTCATCCCGATGTGACACAACATATGTGAAACAGAGGATCATATACTCACACGTAAGCAAACATGGAAGATGATGAGAAAAATGGCCACCAGTGCGACACGAAAAACCGGCTCGACAACGCAAACACCAGCACGACCCAAGGTACATGCATGTGAACAAAACAATTTTGCACGATACATACATGTTTGATCGAAAAAAAATTAACAAACAAAAAATACGTGTGGCTTGTCCATTTTTTTCATTTTTCACCTCTTGCGGTAAGATAACAAATAAGGAAAAAAATGCAACTAATAATGTGATGCAGGGTGTGTTTGCACGAGCTACAACCCATGCATGCAGCTACACATACGTGCAAAATCGACCACAGACCCCAAAACGATGTGCAAAAAAGCGCTCAATAAAAACCTATGGATCGATACGTGAAACAAACTAGTGCAAGCGCAGTCTGCGGAAGAACACCCCTAAAAAATGTGAGAAAAAAACAACGCGCTGTGCTGAGAAAAAAGAACGAATCTTAAAGGCCTTCCATCCTATGGTGATAGAGTTAGATGTGAGGTAACTATTTTATATCTAGATGTGAAATAATAAATCTATTTTCTTAATGTTGTTCCTTTTGTTATATAGCTACTAATCCCGGCTGAGACAATTTATATGGATCGGAGGAATAGTAGTTAGCTTTTGTATATAGTTTTCTCATATTTTCCTTTATTAACATAATTTTTAGTACCCATCATTAAAATCATGGGGCCAACTTTCGTGAAGTCCAAATGATTTGTGCCTTTCTTATTGAAGATTTATCGATCAGTTGGAAAAACAATCATTTGTATTACACATAAAAATTATAGTGTTACTCTATTTCTTTAGTATATATCCCCCTTTCTAAAATACTTGAAATGCTAAGTTTGTCCTAAGTCAAGCATCTTTAAGTTTGATCAAATTTATTGCAAAATATATCAATATCTACAACACCAAATTGGTTTCACTAGATTCATTGTAAAACATATTTTTCATGTTGTATAAATTTAATTTTGAAGATGTTAGTAAGTTTTTCTGTATACATGATCAAACTTAAAGAAGTTTTTTTTTTCTTTTTTGTGAGGGAAACTTAAACAAAACCATGATGGGGCTCAAGATGCTCTACCTCTCCCGGAACCGCCTCAGCGGCGAAATCCCTGGCGACACCTTCGAAGCCATGATGGGGCTCAGGAAGCTCTTCCTCGCCGACAATGCCTTCACGGGCGCCATCCCGGACACCATCACCTCGCCCAAGCTGCTCGTGGTGCAGCTCGCCAGGAACCGCTTCCAGGGCAACATCCCGGACTTCGACCAAAAGGACCTCCAGCTCTTCGACGTCTCCCACAACCGACTCTCCGGCCCCATCCCGCAAGGCCTCCGGCAGTTCAAGGCCGCCTCGTTCGAAGGTGAGTTCGTTCCTTCGTTCATTGCACGACGACGTGCACGTACGTTTACTTAGGCCATGTACAATGGGAGGTGTTTAGGGGAGGTGCTTATAGAAAAATAAACCAGGCTTTCCTTAAGCACCGGTGCTTATTTGTACAGGGTAGACGCTTAACTAAGCGTCTCTTCTATAAAAATAGACACCGGTGTTTGAAAAAATCGATTTATTTTTCAAAGCACCTCTCTAAGCACCTCCCATTGTACAAGGCCTTAGCTTGCTGCATGTGGCTTTCGTTCGATCGTGCTTGGAATTGTTTTGTGTGAATCTTAAATTATTTTCATTCGAGTGCAGTTAATTGTAGGTAGAGGTAGCGTTAAAATTAGTTAGTAGTCGTAATAGGATGGTTTGGGTGTAACGGAGCCAAACTTAACTTTTCATTTTGGCATTTGCCGTGCTCAGTTCAGCAAGTTATTATTAATTCCAGGGAACTAAAGATTGATGGAGTAGAGAGCCGGTAGTAGCTTTCGCTGCAAGAACCAGGTCAAGATCCTCGCAAAAAAAAAAGAACCAGGTCCAGAAAAAAATGAACCCCCTCGAAATTAATATAAATTAACGTGGATATGCCTTGCTTAGCTGGCTAAGCAAACAGTGCCTGGGAGAAGGGACACAAGTACTCTACTAATTCTTTTTCAATATACTATCTTTTTCTGCGAATAAATTCAATATACTACTAATGTTTAAAGTTTTATTATTAAACATGTTAAGAAAATATAAGAGCAAATATAATAGAGTGATGTAAGTGGGCTAGAATTTATATATTTTTGCTGAGGTGGAGGAAAGAGAATAGAAGGGAAAAGAGAAGCAGGTTACAGATGAACAACAAACAGCACACATGTGCTCCTAGAAACTCTATGAGAGTGTAAGGTGGATTATAGTAGTATATATTCATAGCTAACTGTTATTCGGTTATAAGATTAACAATAGATGATATGGCAATAGCATATAACTAGCAGCCCGCTATACTATTAACAATGCTCTAAAGCTGAATTGGTAGGAGCGCCATCGGTCGTCACATACTTCAACACTGATGTGTCTAGGATGTGACTTACGGAGAAGAAATCACATGGCTCATATCGTAGCTCTACAACACTAACCTTTCCTAAACCAAGAACAAGCAGAAGTAAGAGGAACCCTAAACCGGTCTCAGACGTCAGGGCACCGCAAAGCAACCTCAAATGTCCAGGCAGATGGCTTGGTCACTGACCAGTCCATCTAAACGGCACCTCAAATGAGCCTCAAACGCTCGGGTTGACCGTCACCCCTTATATCCAGCCGAAATATGGGACGGATATGGGAGCGTTTGGGCACGTCGGACTGACGATGGGGCTCCCGCTACAACAAAACACACATTCATGCATTTCCATGCAAACAAACTACACACAATGGTGTAGAGTGACAATGGCATCATATATAGGAGAGATGGGGGGCAACGAAGTTGCCGAGGAAATATGGGAGGACACAACATATGTGGCCAAACTTGAAAAGAGTAGAGAAACAACGAGGATGGGGTTATATAGATGATGGAGAAATGACTATGAATATAAAATCAATTGTTGGCTACCACATTAAGTATTTTAATTCAATTAAGAAATCATCTCCTTATTATGCATAAGCATGATTAAACTATAGCAAATCCACATACTATTGCAACACATAAGCATATTTTTTAGGCCAAATATTTCCCTTGTTTCATTTACTAAGAAGTAAAATGGTTACATAAGTTAAAGCACCTCCAAAGGCACCTCACCAGAAAAATACTACTAAAGCCTACTCTTCCACCATTATTCCGCCAAATTTCACAACCGACAACCTTACCTTTGACTCTAGTCATAATGAAAGAAGGTGTATGTGATATGTTAAGGAATAATCAGGCATTGTGCCTATTCCAAAACTTGCCCTTTTAGACGCCTTCCAACAGTGATCCAAGTTTGTGCTCTGTTTGTCCACCACACCTTTACTAAGGATAGTTATTGCGACGACAAGGTGTATAAATTGTAAAGCCAAGCCACGAGAGGACATACCCCCATATTTTCCTAGGGAATCATTCGATCATAAGGTGATCTATGATTTCCGAATAAGGAGGGCTAACCCCATGAAACACACAATTTCAATATCCCATTACTAGCGGTGGTCAACTATCCAAAGTGTGTTTGAGACCATGAGCCGCTTTTTTGTGCATTTTAGAGATATCCATGTGCTCTGCATTATCGGTCTCGTGCTCGCGGTGCTCAGCGGGCCAAGGAAAATCCTGCCTCACCAAGAGTTTTCAGCTAGTAGTGGCCCAAGAGAGATTAACTAGTTTGGCAACACAATATTTTCAAAACCATAGTAATCTAAAACTTTAGCATTCTAATGCATCAGCAATGAATACTTCAGTTCCTAAGAACTGCGATTTTCTCAGTTTGGTTTACAAAAAGAGGTCAAGACATCTTTCTCATATATTAAAAAAAGGTATTGGGGATACTAATATTTATAGAACTATGGTATTGTTGAAGCCAAACAAATCTAAGTTTTAAAAACCGTGGTCTTTAAAAACCCATAATATTCTTCGAATAGTCAAAAAACTAAAAGAGCTTGAAGTGAAAATGCATGCTAAGATTGATTGGTTGATGACATGGATAAAGTGTCAGGATGAGATGACATGTTGATTATGCGGCACACATGCATGACTTATTAATGTGGATGTGTTGCAAGATAAACAAAGATAAATAGTGGAATGAAGCATGAAACTAAAAAACATAGAAAACGTTAATAACTAATGATGTAGCATATGTGATGAGGTGACATGTGTGCAACTTGAGGAAAGTACAAGTAGTAGGCATTATTTATTTTGCTATATAGGACACTGAGCTGTCAAACACATCATGTGCGATCTTAGTCCAAGCAGTTACATCACATCACCGTGCAACCAAAATTCGTTAATACTCAGCTAAACCTAAATGGTGAAGGAGTTATGAGTAATATTTTTGACCAATCGACACTGTAAGATGACACCATATCTAGCATAACTCAAGATTCTTGCAAAAAAAATTTGTAACTCAAGGTTAACTAGAAATGCATGTGGTCAAACATCAATTGTTATAGTGTCACAAACTAAAGAGTTGTTGCCTCTCGGTACCATGGACAATGTTCAGCACCAGCCATGTAACCAAACTACTCTATACGCGTGGACATTCATGTGATAATTGCATTTGGGAAAACATACAGAACACACCAAATTGCTTATGTGTAGATTTGATTTTGCCATGATATATGCACCTTCTCATTCAAACTTTCCCTGGAATCCTCAGGAAATAAGGATCTCTGTGGCGCACCGCTCAATGTTGCGTGCCCTCCAACAGCATCTTAATTAGCGCCTCGTCGTCACCAGATTCATGGGTGGAGATGGGTTTAAGGTAGTTTGAGAGTCAAATAAAGTAATTTTTCCAAGATATCAACAATTTATAGGCAAAGGCTATGAGTGCAGAGGCTTGTTCCGCTTTTCCCTTTTGCATTTTCACAATAAGTCAGTAAACCAAATCTATGCTGATGGTAATGATGATGCTTGAGTTTGGTACTCTAGTTTATGCCACGTTAATTTTGGTTTAATGTCTCGCCTATCAATTATGAGTTTAACTCTGAATTTCACTATCGCCAAATGTTGTAAGTGTTATAGTTGTGTGCAATCAAAGAAACCTCGGAAGCCTCACATGGCAGTCGAGGAGATAAACTTGGCACCTCTAGAGCTCATTCATGATCTATGTGAGACGAATGGTGTGTTGCCAAAAGTTGAAAATAAAAAATTCATGATGTTCATTGATGATGCAACTATCTTTTGCTATGATTATCTGTTGCAAACTGAAGACAAAGCTTTTGACTACTTTAAAATCTATAAGGTTGAAGTAGAAAGACAATTAGTGAGAAGGATCAAGCATTTAGGTCATATCATGGTGGTGAGTACTTTCCCAAAACATTTGATGAAATCTGTGAGGAACATGGTATTATTCATGAGAGGACACGTCCCTATTATCCCCAATCAAATAGGGTAGACTAGAGAAAAAAATGTACGTTTACGTCAATGTCATGTTAGACACTGTTGGTTTATCTGATGCTTGGTGGGGGAGGCTTTGTTGACTTCATGTCATGCCTGAATGGAGTTCCTAAAAGAATAAAAATAAGACCCCTTATGAGGAGTGGGTTGGAACAAATCCATCATTTTATTATTTGCGCACTTGGGGATGCTTGATGAAAGTCAATATTCCAAAGGGCATCTTTGTTCTCAAGAGCAACTTGCAAGGCATCATTAATTTTAACAAAGTCAAATTGATAATAAGACGTGGCTTCCTCAAGTGATACTATAATGAAATTCCCTTCATGTAGTTCGTGCTCGAAGAGTTCAACTCTCTACTTTTCCTCTCTAAGGAGATTTTTGACGTTCTCAAAAAAATCATCACGTTCGGTGAGTGACTTAAGGAGCCAAAACAAGCACGAGCTTCACCATAAAGAGTCTTCATGAAAGCCATCAAGGAATCCTCATCATTATCCACACCACCATCACATTCATCCTCCAACACCTCACATGAAACATTGGGAGTGTGGATGGTGTGTTTAGGAATTTTGGACTTTGTTTTTACCTCTTTAGCAATGAGGCATCAATGAGAAGGGTTTGTCCTCGCTAGGGGAGTCGAAGAGGCCGGTGGAGGACGAGGAGGTAGTGGCATGCACAGCAATGGCGGTTGTTCCCACATGACCATCATCACCGCCATCTTCATCTCCGGACATGTACTCCTCATGAACAAGTGCCTTGTCATCTTTGCTCTTTGTGAACTCGGTGAACTTCTTCTTCTTGAGCACAAGCTTCTCGGACTTGTCTTCACATCTCTCATATGGGCAATCATGCACAGAGTGTCTTGGACTATCGCAATTGTAGCACTTTCTTCATCCAAACGATCTTCCTTGAAGATTCTTCCCTTTGTTTGCCATGGTACCCGGGTATTTCTTGACCAAGAGGGCCAAGTCTTATGCAAAATCATTGGCTAGGCAAGAGGTGTCACCCTCTTCTTCACAACTTTCTTCAACCTCATCTTCTTCCCTTGGAGGGCGATCAACGACCTCCTTGGCCTTCAAAGCAAGGTTTAAATTGTTGGTTTCTTGAGCAATGGCAAAGGTCTTCTTGGAATTGCTCTTCAAAAGAACATGAGTGGAGAAGGTAGACACAACTTGAGCTGCGGTAAACTTGTGGTAGTCCAGGTGTTGGTGTATCATCGGCACCGTGGTATGTTCCATGATAACCATGGAATCTATGAACTTGTCCTTGGTAAAATCATCATTTTCCCAAGAGCATCCAAAGGGTCTCAAATCTAGCACAAGAGAATTCAACCTTCAATACACTTCTTCTGTGATCTCAGCATTATTTCTCACAAATAAATTGCCTTCTTGTTGAAGTAAAGCCAACCGAGATCTCCGAATTGCTTCATCACCCTCGAGGGCCTCCTCAAGGCAATCCCAAATTTCCTTGGCGGTCTTGAGAAGAAAAATTAAGTCACTATAGTCATCGGTCACCGCGGTGTGCAATATGTTGTGGGTGGTGGCATTGAGTTGATCATCAACCGCTTCCCTAGGAGTAAGATTCATGGGATCCTTGGGGTTGAATCCGGTGACCAAAATCCCCCATAGTTGCGTAGATGCACTGCGAAATTGAGACTCCGTATCTAGCTTCCACTTAGCAAATGTGTTAGCTTTCAAAGGGGGCGGAGGCCCAAAAGGATTAATGCGAGGGTGTGCAAGGGTTGAGTAGAATAAAAAGGCTCCACAGCATTATACTTGGGAGCGCGCATGCGACCTAGTGATGCAAGTGGTTCCCTCGAGTCCTCTACATCATGAACTTAATTTGGATTGAATGAGTGTGATGCGGGTGTAGAGGGCTTTAAGCGATCATCGATTTCCTCTTTAACCGAGGAGCAAACCTCTTTCAACATTGCGGTTTTGTGGTCCGCAAACATTGAAAGAACATCTGCCACGGTTAAAGGGGCAACTGGGTTTATGGGGCTACAGGAGAAATGGCTTGAGGTATGGCGACCTCGGTCGCGGCAGGAGATAGTTTTAGACCATATCCTGCAAGTAGTGATGCACCTCCCATATACTCAAGATCGTCCATATCCTTAAGGATGTAAAACCTTATATGAGAGCACAAGGCTCTGATACCAATTGAAAGGATCCACACGGTCGACTAGGAGACTGCAAATTTTAATCGTGTTTGTCAATTTTAGGGATAAGTGGATAAATAGAGTTCACTAAATATGCAACTAGGTGAACAAAACCTAAATGACAAACAACCTTAGAGCTAACTATGCTAGGCAACAATCTAGTTAGCAAGCCAACAAGCATACAAATCAAAGTAATGTGCGGACAAGGATTAACCATAAGTGAGACAAGGACGTGAATTTTATCCCAAAGTTCACTCTGCCTTGCAGAACAACTAATCTTGGTTTAAAGAGGTGTTGGAGCCAAAGCTTATGTAATGCCATGGAAGGCTCACCGTATTCTCTTTCGAGTCAGCCCCAACGGATGAGACTCGAATCACTCGGGGTTGGTCTTGAAGGCGAGCACCACACCTTTAAAAATTTATCCGGAGCATGCCACAAGCAAGGAAGCTTCCCGAGGAACCTCTAACTGCCTAGGAGCCCAGTCTCCAAGAGTAACAAGTTAATGGTAGACAAATATTGTGGGGAACATGATTTTAGTTTGGTTAAAGTGTAGATCGGGTCTTTCTCTCCCAGTCCCCAAAGTTTTAGCAAGTTAGGGTGGAGGGATTGAGAGTATTGAGAAAAAATGAGGTGTAGCAATGGTGGAGCTCAACCAGACATTAGGGTTAGGGGATGGAGGTGGAAGAAGGCCCCTCAAACAGTGTTCTTGGTCAGGTGGGCTTTTCTACCCGTTGGACCTCATACGCACGGGGTACTCGGAGGCTAAAACACCACCCCGTGCGCATGGGGTGTCCAGAGAGTTTCGTGGCACCCCATGTGCATGGGGGCAAACTGACCCCGTGTGCACGGGGTGTCCAGAAAGTTTCTGACCAACCCATCCACACGGGTGTCAAAAGACCCCATGCACATAGGGTGTCTACAAATTCTCCGTTAATACTCAATGCAGACCTCGGCAAAGCACACTTCATAGGATAAGGGATGGTAGGTCTAGGAACGCTGGTGTATATGTTTTGAAGTATTCCCACATGACACGCATCCACGATCACCCCTCTTAATAGTGCGGTTTTTCCTATGACTCAAATCGAACCAAAATGAAAACCTTCAAGTCATCGGTAAAACCACGCTTTGATCTTTTTGAATTGGGGGGTCACACAACTCCAACATGATCTTTAGGGAACCAATATCTTGAGATAAACTTTAGCAACTGATATTAGTTCCACTAACCACATTGTCATCTCACAAAATATAATTAAGTGCCACTTGCACTTTCAACCTCAAATGGAGAAATCCACAGAGTTGAATGCCAATTGTTATTATACCAAAACTCACAAAGGCTTAACCATTTGTTCCACTTACAAGGGTGAGCACTAATGAAACATCTCAAGAAACACTCAATTTGCTGGTTGACTCGCTTAGTCTGACCATCAGTTTTAGGATGGTGAGAAGTGCCCATATTAAGAGTAGATCCGGTTCTCTTAACCAACAACTACCAGAAAGTACTAGTCAAAATGGCATCTCTATCTGATATAATCAACCTTGGCATTCCATGTAATTTGTATACATTATCAACAATACTTCAGACACCTTTGAGCATTGAATGGGTGTCTAAATAGCATAAAGTGGCAGTATTTAGAGAATTTTTCAATAAAAACTAGTATGGAATCACTTTGGCTAGAATGAGGAGGAGCAGTTGTGAATTCCACTGAAATAGTCTCCCATGATTTCTTAGCTAGGGGCAGGTAGGGGAGATAACAAACCTGGATAAGGAATTCCCTCAGTTTTAGCTCTCTGACACACAACACAAGACTGCACCAGTTCCATCATAAATTGCTTCATGCCAGCCCACCTAAAGAGAGATTGAATTCTTTTCTATGTGGTAGGAAACCTAGAGTGTCCTCCAACAGGGCTACTATGGAAAGCTGTAATTTTTTGGCTTCAATATTACCGCCAATCCAAATAGCATTTTTATATCTAATTAGCCCATTTCTTAACTGAAAATTTACTTTAGAATTTGGGTCCACTATGAACTGTTGCAACAACTCAGTGGATTTGTCATCCAACTTATAGTTGTCAGCAATTTCAACAAGCCAGGTGGGATGTGAGATGGACAACACTTTAGAATGATCATGAGGTCTTCTAGGCAAGGTATCATCAATTGTATTATCAGATCCCTTCTAATAGACAATCTCATAATTAAAACCCAACTATTTAGTGAGTGCTTTCTATTTCCAAGGAGTGTGGAGCATTTGATCTTGAAAATGAGCCAAACTCTTCTGGTCAGTTTTGATGACAAAATTATGAACATGTAAGTAAGCTCTCCACTGCTCCATTGCGAGTAAAATAGCCATATACTCCTTTTCATATACTGACAAAGCCCTGCTCCTAGGGCCCAAAGCTTTACTAACATAAGCAAGTGGTTGGCCTTGTTGCATAAGGACAACTCCAATTCATGTGTCACATGCATCTGTTTCAATAGTGAAAGGAAGATCAAAGTGAAGGAAATATGCCCTAGAGGCAATAATAAAGTTGTTATTTATATTTCCTTATATCATGATAAATGTTTATTATTCATGCTAGAATTGTATTAACCGTAAACTTAGTACATGTGTGAATACATAGACAAACAGAGTGTCACTAGTATGCCTCTACTTGACTAGCTCGTTGAATAAAAGATGGTTAAGTTTTCTAACCATAGACATGAGTTGTCATTTTATTAACGGGATCACATCATTAGAGAATGATGTGATTGACTTGACCCATTCCGTTAGCTTAGCACTTGATCGTTTAGTTTGTTGCTATTGCTTTCTTCATGACTTATACATGTTCCTATGACTATGAGATTATGCAACTCCCGAATACCGGAGGAACACTTTGTGTGCTATCAAACGTCACAGCATAACTGGGTGGTTGTAAAGATGCTCTACAGGTTTCTCCGATGGTGTTTGTTGAGTTGGCATAGATCGAGATTAGGATTTGTCACTCCGATTGTCGGAGAGGTATCTCTGGGCCCTCTCGGTAATGCACATCACTATAAGCCTTGGAAGCAATGTGACTAATGAGTTAGTTGCGGGATGATGCATTATGGAACGAGTAAAGAGACTTGCCGGTAACGAGATTGAACTAGGTATTGAGATACCGATGATCGAATCTCGGGCAAGTAACATACCGATGACAAAGGGAACAACATATGTTGTTATGCAGTTTGACAGATAAAAGATCTTCGTAGAATATGTAGGAACCAATATGAGCATCCAGGTTCCGCTATTGGTTATTGACCGGAGACGAGTCTCGGTCATGTCTACATAATTCTCGAACCCGTAGGGTCCGCACGCTTAACGTTCTGTGACGATCGGTATTATGAGTTTACGTGTTTTGATGTACCGAAGGTTGTTCGGAGTCCCAGATGAGATCACGGACATGACGAGGAGTATCAAAATGGTCGAGACATAAAGATCGATATATTGGAATGCTATGTTTGGACATTGGAAGGGTTCTGGGTGAGTTCGGGCATTTACCGGAGTACCGGGGGGTTACCGGAACCCCCCGGGGTGTACATGGGCCTTAATGAGCCTTACTGCGAGAGAGGAGGAGGCGGCCAAGGTGGGGCGCCCCCCCCCCCCAAGCCCAATCTAAATTGGGAAGGGGGCCGCCCCCCCTTCCTTCTCCCTCTCTCCTCCTTCCTTCCTCTCCTACTCCAACTAGGGAAAAGGGGGAATCCTACTCCCGGTGGGAGTAGGACTTCCTCTAGGGCGTGCCATTGAGAGGGCCGACCCTCCCCTCCTCCACTCCTTTATATACGGGGGAGTGGGCACCCCATAGACACACAAGTTAATTGTTTAGCCGTGTGCGGCGCCCCCCTCCATAGATTTCTACCTCGGTCATATCGTTGTAGTGCTTAGGCGAAGCCCTGTGTCAGTAACTTCGTCATCACGCCGTCGTGCTGATGAAGCTCTCCCTCGACACTTAGCTGGATCTAGAGTTCGTGGGACGTCACCGAGCTGAACGTGTGCAGATCGCGGAGGTGTCGTACTTTCGGTACTAGGATCGGTCGGATCGTGAAGACGTACGACTACATCAACCGCGTTTTCATAACGCTTCCACATTCGGTCTACGAGGGTACGTGGACAACACTCTCCCCTCTCGTTGCTATGCATCACCTAGATAGATCTTGCGTGTGCGTAGGAAATTTTTTGAAATTACTGTTTTCCTCAACAGTGGCATCCGAGCCAGGTCTATGCATAGATGTTATATGCACGAGTAGAACACAAAGAGTTGTGGGCGATAATAGTCATACTGCTTACCAGCATGTCATACTTTGATTCGGCGGTATTGTTGGATGAAGTGGCCCGGACCGACATTCGCGTACGCTTATGCGAGACTGGTTCTACCGACATGCTTTGCACATAGGTGGCTGGCGGGTGTCAGTTTCTCCAACTTTAGTTGAATCGAGTGTGGCTACGCCCGGTCCTCTTTGAAGGTTAGAACAGCACACTTGACAAAAAATCGTTATGGTTTTGATGCGTAGGTAAGAACGGTTCTTGCTCAGCCCGTAGCATCCACGTAAAACTTGCAACAATAAAGTAGAGGACGTCTAACTTGTTTTTGCAGGGCATGTTGTGATGTGATATGGTCAAGACATGATGCTAAATTTTATTGTATGAGATGATCATGTTTTGTAACAGAGTTATCGGCAACTGACAGGAGCCATATGTTTGTCGCTTTATTCTATGCAATGCAATCGCCCTGTAATTGTTTTTACTTTATCACTAAACGGTAGCGATAGTCGTAGAAGCAATAGTTGGCGAGACAAGAACGATGCTACGATGGAGATCAAGGTGTCGCGCCGGTGACGATGGTGATCATGACAGTGCTTTGGAGATGGAGATCAAAGGCACAAGATGATGATGGCCATATCATATCACACATATTGATTGCATGTGATGTTTATCCTTTATGCATCTTGTTTTGCTTAGTTCGGTGGTAGCATTATAAGATGATCTCTCACTAAATTTCAAGGTACAAGTGTTCTCCCTGAGTATGCACCGTTGCAAAAGTTTGTCGTGCCGAGACACCACGTGATGATCGGGTGTGATAAGATCTACGTTCACATACAACGGGTGCAAGCCAGTTTTGCACACAGAATACTCGGGTTAAACTTGACGAGCCAAGCATATGTAGATATGGCCTCGGAACAGTGAGACCGAAAGGTCGAGCGTGAATCATATAGTAGATATGATCAACATAGTGATGTTCACCATTGAAAACTACTCCATCTCACGTGATGATCCGACATGGTTTAGTTGATTTGGATCACGTGATCACTTAGATGATTAGAGGGATGTCTATCTAAGTGGGAGTTCTTAACTAGTATGATTAATTGAACTTTCATTTATCATGAACTTAGTACCTGATAGTGTTTTGCATGTCTATGTTGTTGTGGATCAATGGCCCGTGTTACTGTTCCTCTGAATTTTAATGCGTCCCTAGAGAAAGATAAGTTGAAAGATGATGGTAGCAACTACACGGGCTGGGTCCGTAACTTGAGGATTATCCTCATTGCTGCATAGAAGAATAACGTCCTGGAAGCACCGCTAGGTGCAAGACCCGCTGCAGGAGCAACGCCGGACGTTGTGAACGCCTGGCAGAGCAAAGTTGATGACTACTCGATAGTTCAGTGTGTCATGCTTTACGTCTTAGAACCGGGACTTCAACGACGTTTTGAACGTCATGGAGCATATGAGATGTTCCAGGAGTTGAAGTTAATATTTCAAGAAAATGCTCGGATTGAGAGATATGAAGTCTCCAATAAGTTCTATAGCTGCAAAATGGAGGAGAATAGTTCTGTCAGTGAGCATATACTCAAAATGTCTGGGTATCATAATCACTTGACTCAGCTGGGAGTTAATCTTCCGGTTGATAGTGTCATTGACAGAGTACTTCAATCGCGGCCACCAAGCTACAAAAGCTTCATGATGAACTATAACATGCAAGGGATGGATAAGACGATTCCCGAGCTCTTCGCAATGCTAAAGGCTGCGGAGGTAGAAATCAAGAAGGAGGATCAAGTGTTGATGGTCAACAAGACCACCAGTTTCAAGAAAAAGGGTAAAGGGAGAACTTCAAGAAGAACGGCAAGCAAGTTGCTGCTCAAGGGAAGAAGCCCAAGCTCATATTGTCTTTTTGGTGGCAACCCTTCAGGTGGTATAAACACTTCTTGGTATTTGTCTAAAATTTGTTGTAGTGGCTTTGCAACAGGTAGATGGATGTTCAAATTCAGACAGGGTTGCTAAGAAAATACAAGTGAGAGCACATTCCTTAGGCAACAATTCTTGCAGTGTGACCTTTTTCCTTTGCAACTTAGAGCAATCCACTTTTCCTCCCAATCAAATTTCATAGGGTTGTGGTTGGCCGGCCAATCCAATCCTAGAATGACATCATAAGATCCCAACTGTAATAAACAAAAGTCAGTGTCACAAGAGTGTCCAGAACAAGTCCATTGACACTTCTAAATGCTAGCAGCGCACATTAAATGAGAACCACCTACAGTTGAGGGAGTCTCGGATTAAGGGGTCCTCGGGCGTCCGGCCTGTTAGCCATGGGCCGGACTGATGGGATGTGAAGATACGAAGACCGAAGACTGCACCTGTATCTGGATGGGACTCTCCTTGGCGTCGAAGGCAAGCTTGGTGACCGAATATGTAGATTCTATTCCTTTGTAACCGACCTTGTGTAACCCTAGATCTCCCCGGTGTCTATATATACCGGAGGACTTAGTCCGGAAAGGGAGATACTCATTACCTTAGTCATACAGGCTAGACTTTTAGGGTTTAGCCACTACGATCTCGTGGTAGATCAACTCTTGTAATACTCATATTCATCAAGATCAATCAAGAAGGAAGTAGGGTATTACCTCCATAGAGAGGGCCCGAACCTGGGTAAACATCGTGTCCCCTGTCTCCTATTACCATCGACCTTAGACGCACAGTTCGGGACCCCCCACCCGAGATCCGCCGGTTTTGAGACCGACATCGGTGCTTTCATTGAGAGTTCCACTGTGCCATCGACGAAGAGGTTCGATGGCCCCTTCAATCATCGATAGTGACGCTGTCCAAAGAGAAACCTTCCTCCCCAGACAGATCTTCATGTTCAGTGGCTTTGCACTGTGGGCCAACTCGCTTGGACACCTGGAGCAGATCGATAGCTACGCCCCTGGCCATCAGGTCAGATTTGGGAGCTTGAATTACATTGCGGACATTGGAGATTTGATCTTCGCCGGATTCGAGACCGCGGCAACCGCTCCTGGTCACCTTGACAAGCATGACCTAAATCTGTCGTCAGACCGCATCCAGGAGATAGCTCCTGCGACCACTCCGGCCTTAGATCCAGAGCACACCGCGGCATCCAAGGATGGGAGGCTCGACGCCACCACGGAGGCCATAGATTCCCTGGCGTTGGAGCCGCACATGGACTTAACCTCACGCAATACTCGTGTCACCGGAACTCCGGACTCTTCTCCGGGTATAAGCTCCGAACCATGTGAGTCCGCGGATACCGAACTTGATCGCTTATCGATCTTCGAGTTCAGCGCCGCAGACATCTTCCAGCACTCGCCCTTGGGCGATGTGCTGAACTCATTAAAGAACTTGTCCTTGGCGGGGGACTCATAGCCAAACTATGTACGGTTCGATCTAGGGGCTGATGATGGGGAATTTTGCTTCCCACCCGCCACCCACTCCATAGCCACTGTCAAGGACTTAACCGACATGCTTGATTACGGCTCCAAAAACATCGTCAGGACGGACGACGATGCCGACGAGGAGCAGGGCCAAAGCCCGCCATTCATTGGGTGATGGACGGCCACTTCTTCCTACAACGTATACATGGTGGATACGCCTAAAGAAACTAACAATGATGACAAAGAGGATCCAGTTGAAGACAAACCTCCGGAGACAAAGCCCAGTCGCCGGCGTCAGCGACGCTGCTCTAAGTCACATCGTACGAAAGACAACAACACCAGCACCGGAGAAAACAATACTCCGGACAATGCCGAAGACAATGAAGACCCTGTTGGAGCAACCTCCGAACAGGACGAATAGGCCATACACGAAGACTCGGAGGATAGTAACTACCTTCCGCTCTCCGAGGAAGAGGAAAGCCTCGGCAACAAGGATTTTATCGTGCCCGAGGAACCTCTCGAGCAAGAGCGCTTCAAACACCGGCTAATAGCAACTGCAAGAAGCTTGAAAAAGAAGCAGCTTCTGCTCCAAGCGGACCAAGATCTGCTCAATGATAGATGGACCGAAGTCCTGGCCACCGAAGAATACGACCTTGGTGGCCCAGCCAAAAGCTACCCGAAGCGTAGTTTGCTACCTCAGTTCGATGACGAGGCGCTGGAGTCCGTACCATCATCGCACAATACGGCAGGCCGACCACAACTTGGTCCGGATAAAGCGGCAACTCAAGCCGAACACCAGACCGCCCCACCTCACTATAAAGGCAAGAATAAAGCGGCTCGGGGTTGTTCATACAACCTTCGACAGGACTCGGACAGTAGAGCAGGACACGCAAGATCGGTCTACGGATCGCGAGGACGTGCCGCAACACGCGACGATGGCTACCTATTCAGACGTAACAAACTTAGCCACGCCCGAGCAGAAAACCGCAAATCGACACCATCGGAGGTACGCTGCAGTGTGGCCCAACATAGAGGCACCGCACACCCTCTTTGCTTCACAGACGAAGTAATGGAGCATGAATTCCCATACGGGTTCAAACCCATGAATATTGAATCATACGACGGAACAATGAATCCCGCGGTATGGACCGAGGACTTCATGCCATCAAATACCTACCACTAAAACTCAAAGTACCAGCTCGGTACTGGTTAAACAGTCTGCCAGAAAATTCTATCAGCAGCTGGGAAGATTTGGAAGACGCCTTCCGCGGCAACTTCCAAGGAACATATGTCCGGCCACCGGACGCCGATGACTTAAGTCACATTGTCCAATAGCCCGGAGAGTCAGCCAGGAATCTCTGGACCAGGTTCTTAGTTAAAAAGAACCAAATCATAGACTGTCCGGACGTGGAAGCCCTTGCGGCCTTCAAACACAGCGTCCAGGATGAATGGCTGGCACGCCACCTCGGTCAAGAACGACCTAAATCCATGACAGCCCTTACCGCTCTAATGACCCGCTTTTGTGCGGGAGAAGACAGCTGGCTCGCTCGTAGAAGCAACAGCGCCGGCGACTCGGGCACCTCCGAAATCCGAGATGGCAATGGCAAGCCACAACGAAGCAAACACAATAGTCGCAATGATAATGAAGGATCACGCGATACAGCGGTCAACGCCGGATTTAGCAATACCAAATCCGGTCAACGGAAAAAGCCATTCAAGGCGAACAGGGACGGACCATCCAACCTAGACAGGATATTGGACCGACCCTGCCAGATTCACGGCCACCCCGATAAACCAGCTAATCATACCAACAGAAACTGTTGGGTCTTCAAGCAGGCCGGCAAGCTCAACGCCGAACACAAGGGAAAGAGGCTGCTAGGCGATAGGGACGATGGAGAGGTTCACCAACCAAACACCAGGGGTCAGAAGCAATTTCCCCCCGAGGATCGATCAACCCTAGAGCGGAAGTAGCAGTTTGGCTTCTGCCGCCCACCTCATATACACGCAAAAAATTTACCGTGCATACATCACTAAACACTCAAGATACCATGGGCATTGGCAGAAGCACAATACGGACAAGCTTGCAAGCATTCCAGTAACATTTTTTATCTACTTTCTTTTTACTTATTTCTTCATTATCTCTTAAATAGGTGATGCATTATACGTCTCCAACGTATCTATAATTTATGAAGTATTCATGCTATTATATTATCCATCTTGGATGTTTAATGGGCTTTACTATGCACTTTTATATTATTTTTGGGACAAACTTATTAACCCAGATCCCAGTGCCAGTTTCTGTTTTCTCCTTGTTTCAGTGTTTCACAGAAAAGGAATATCAAACGGAGTCCAAACAGAATGAAACCTTTGGGAGAGTTATTTTTGGAACGGAAGCAATCCAGAAGACTTGGAATATACGTAAGGGAAGCAATGAGGAAGGCATGAGGCAGGGGGCGCGCCCACCCTCATGGGCCCCTCGTGGCTCCCCTGACCAACTTCTTTCGCCTATATATATCCATATACCCTAAAACCATCGGGGAACAGAATAGATCGGGAGTTTCGCCGCCGCAAGCCTCTGTAGCCACCAAAAACAAATCGGGACCCTGTTCCGGCACCCTGCTGGAGGGGGGAACCCTCACCGGTGGCCATCTTCATCATCCCAGTGCTCTCCATGACGAGGAGGGAGTAGTTCACCCTCGGGGCTGAGGGTATGTACCTGTAGCTATGTGTTTGATCTCTCTCTCTCTCTCGTGTTCTTGAGGTGATACGATCTTGATGTATCGCGAGCTTTGCTATTGTAGTTGGATCTTATGATGTTTCTCCCCCTCTACTCTCTTGTAATGGATTGAGTTTACCTTTTGAAGTTACCTTATCGGACTGAGTCTTTAAGGATTTGAGAACACTTGATGTATGTCTTCCCGTGCTTATCTGTGGTGACAATGGGATATCACGTGATCCACTTGATGTATGTTTTGGTGATCAACTTGCGGGTTCCGCCCATGAACCTATGCATAGGGGTTGGCACACGTTTTCGTCTTGACTCTCCGATAGAAACTTTGGGGCACTCTTTGAAGTACTTTGTGTTGGTTGAATAGAGGAATCTGAGATTGTGTGATGCATATCGTATAATCATACCCACGGATACTTGAGGTGACATCGGAGTATCTAGGTGACATTAGGGTTTTGGTTGATTTGTGTTATTCTAGTACGAACTCTATGATAGATCGAACGGAAAGAATAGCTTCGTGTTATTTTACTATGGACTCTTGAATAGATCAATCCGAAAGGATAACTTTGAGGTGGTTTCGTACCCTACCATAATCTCTTCGTTTGTTCTCCGCTATTAGTGACTTTGGAGTGACTCTTTGTTGCATGTTGAGGGATAGTTATATGATCCAATTATGTTATTATTGTTGAGAGAACTTGCACTAGTGAAAGTATGAACCCTAGGTCTTGTTTCCTAGCATTGCAATACCGTTTACGCTCACTTTTATCATTAGTTACCTTGCTGTTTTTATATTTTTCATATTACAAAAACCTATATCTATCATCCGTATTGCACTTCTATCACCATCTCTTCGCCGAACTAGTGCACCTATACAATTTACCATTGTATTGGGTGTGTTGGGGACACAAGAGACTCTTTGTTATTTGGTTGCAGGGTTGCTTGACAGAGACCATCTTCATCCTACGCCCCCCACGGATTGATAAACCTTAGGTCATCCACTTGAGGGAAATTTGCTACTGTCCTACAAACCTCTGCACTTGGAGGCCCAACAACGTCTACAAGAAGAAGGTTGTGTAGTAGAAATCAACGCAAAGGACAAGCATCTAAACCGACTCCATCGGAGTTCGGATCCGTACACTCACCTAAGGGGCTACCTCCGTCAAGGATTCCCCTCGCCGAGGACAGGCGGCGCAGACGTGCGACAGGAGGTCCAAAATAACTTTTTGTAGACCGCACTCTTTATTTCGAGCCTGTAATATGCCTTTTTCCTCCGCCTTCGACCACGGGCATGTCAAATAGCCAGGGTTGTGGTCTTTATATATATAAAGTAATCATTGGCATATTGCTCAGGTCCCAGTAAACATTATCCGAATTAATCATTCATGTCTTTTCGCCAATGAATATGGCTCCTAAGGTTGTTTCACAGATATACCTCGGCATAACCTGCTAGGGGCTCGGTATGGGAACAAATGAGTTGCCAACAAAGTCTGAACAGCTTTACAGCGTACTTCTGTGTCGCGAGTTTGGCCTTATATGCATCAGCTTCGAATCATGTCTTGGGTCAATGGTTGGGTTGCCCGGCTCCTGTGCTTGCTACCGTACGTTTCGCTCTATCGGCTAGGGTAGTAAAGGGACAACTACTGCGATTGTGCTTCCGGTTCATCTGGTCAAGCACCTCAGTAGAGAAAGCTGAAAACCGACTGTCATGATCCTGCGAGAGCTGGTCAACCACTCGATGACTTATCGGAATCTGTCGTGATTCCCTCCGTTTCACACGAAGGACCTATTTTTTAGGTCATATATGTAATGCACCATATTGGAATAAGTCGTATGCATGCCAGGGGCTATATCGTAGTCCCCCCAAAAAAACTCCTATGGCTAAGTGAAAGTGTTAACGCCCTATAGTCTGATTGCCTGGTTCGCCGCATTATCACCTCCTTCATGGACCAAGACGTTGGATCAAGAGTGATTAAATGCTTTTCCAAACACCCCTGTACTTCCTACGAGGGGGCTGAAGCCGACGACTGGAAAACTTTCAGATTATATTAAAACGGCCGCACAGGAGGAACATGAGCTTTCAAGCAAAACATAAAAATAGATTAACTATAAAATTGTCTTTTACAATCCTCATACACCTCACTCGAACATTATGTCTTTCAAGCATTGACCCTCTATCAAGCGGGTGGCCTCCAGGACGTCTTCAAAATAATGCTCCGGTTCGTAACGGTCCTTGCCCTTGGGTGGACACTTCGCCGCAACATTGATGGCCTTCATCCTCCCCCAGAATGTCTTGACACGGGCAAAGGCCATCCGTGCACCCTCAATGCACGCAGACCGCTTCATAGCGTCGATACGTGGCACTGCATCAACGAGCCGCTGCACCAAGCCGAAGTAGCTATTCGGAACAAGCTCAGTTGGCCACAGTTGGATTATGACGTTCTTCATAGCAGTGTCGGATATCCTATGAAGCTCGGCCCATTGAGACATCTATTCATTCAGCAGCAGAGGGCGCGTCGATGCACCAAATTGTGACCAGAAAAGCTTCTCCGATGCATATCCCTCTCGCGCTTGATAAAACTACGCCGCATCGGAAAAACTCTTCGGCAAGTCTAAAAACTCATCCGGAGAACTCCACACTTGGTTAAGCCGAGCATAGTTCGGATCACCGAACTTAGCCTGCATCAAAAAGGGCTTACCGGCCGCAATCTCCCCAGCTTGCCGGATCTCCTCACGGGCTGCTCTGGATTCAGACCGCGCTTCTCTCGCCTCTCGTAAGGCCTTGTCAAGTTCAGCCATTTTGGCTTCATTTTCCTTCTCAAGAAGTTCACAGCGGCTAGTAGCATTTTTTAATTCGAGCGCCATCGTGGATATCTTCTCCTCGTCTTGGCACCGAGCAGCTTGTTTGGCTTTTAACTCAGTCGATGCCTTCTCAGCAGCCGCATTACTAAACCGGGCCTGCTCCTTGGCCCGGGCCAGCTCCGCCCGAAGAATTTCAACGGCGGCAGCACCATCTGCAGTCATGCATATTCCAGTATATAACCTTCAGCGTCATGCTTATATAAAAAAATTGTATGTGAAGGGACTGCCCCAAATACATACCTTGCGACTCGTCCAGGCGCATATTGATTAACGCAATGTCATCCCCTGCCACATCAAGCTTCCGCTGCAGCTCGGAAATATCCATAGTCTGGGAAGTAGCCAGGGGAAGCAGCGTGTGTTTTAGTTAATCAGATTAGTCCTTGAGTATTTCTTCTTGATCCTCTGTTCGCCTCCCATGTGGAGCCAACCCGAGTCTCAGGGGCTACTACCTATACACAGGTGCATCTTTGCAAATAAAATATAGTTGAAAACATTATATTACAAACCTCGAAGCCTCTTAGCAGGCTCATGATGGCTTCATTCAATCCGCTCTTC
>NC_053028.1:668905001-668917250 GCF_003073215.2 Triticum urartu
AGATTCACGAAGTAGCAAAAGTAGAGCTCGATTGACTCAAGCTAGGGTGCTCCATAATTGCAAAAACAGACACAGATGGATAGAGCACTACAATATTAACAAAACATCCTTACTGATCATCCTCAAAAGAGGCACGGATCACTAGGAAACAACATGAACATATGGCATAACAACAAAATCAGGACAAGGACTTGGTGAAAATCTAAGTCCCTGAAATCAGCATTACCGATTACGCTACTTTGCAAGCTTGCGCTAGAAACCACAAATATCACAAAAATACATGGCAAGCACCTCTATAAAGATGGCATGGCATATAACAAAACACATGTAGAGCTCAGGATCATAGCATGCACACATTAATCATGGCAAAAATGACAAAATGCCATTTGCTGAAACAGATCTGACATATTACTCACATAGCCCTCTTCCAACGACATTTCGGGCATCAAGATGAGCTCAAATGAAAATGATGCAATGACATGAAATGATGTACTCGTCAAGACGAACGTTTTGATATGCTACACGCACAAATCGGAGCTACGATGAGGGAGTTATGATGCGATGAATAGAGACATATAATATGCAGATCCGGGGACTTGGAGAAATCTCAGGACCGAAAAGTGAGCGTCGGGAAACTATTTGACGCACAGGGCAGGGAATAAGGGTGCTCACCCAATGGGCTTGGCCCATGACGCAGCGGAGACCAAGCAGCCTGCCGGGCCGAGGGAGATTGGGCCGGGGAGGCCGAGGCCCACGCGGTCAACGGGGAGGGGATGGGCTCCTCCCGACCAATCTGGAGGGCGGCGGCGCCTGAGGGAGCTCGGCTCCGGCAGCCTGTCGGCGGTGACGCAGTCGGGGCCCGGCAAGGAGGGCGGATCCGGCGAGCTCACTGGCAGGAGGAAGCGCGGCGGCGCGCGGGCGAAGGCGGTCGGCGCGGATCGGGCAGGGAGGCGGGGCGACGCACGGGGGCCGGAGCTCGCGGCCGGTGAGGCGCGTGGCGTCGAGCGGTGGCGCGGCGGCCGACGCACAGGGAGGCGGTGGCGCGAACGAGTGAGGAGCGGGGCGGAAGCGCGGGGACGAACGCCTCGGGCGGCAGCGGCGGCGACCGGGCCCCCACGGGCCGGATCTGGGCCCCGCGGGCCGTGCGGCGGTGGGAGGCGGCGGCGACACATGGCGGCGCGCGAGTGGAGGAGGGAGGCGGCGGTGCTGAGGTGGCGACTCCCGATTGGCTGGAGCGACGTGGTGGCGGGGTGGACGCGTCCAGCGGCGGAGTGGACATGTCCAGCGGCGCGGAGGACGAATTTTTAGGGTTTGGAAAGAGAAGATCCGGGATTTGAAATGGGGGGTCTATTTATAAAGGTAGAGGGAGCTAGGAGTGTCCAAATGAGGTGCGGGTTTCGGCCACACGATCGTGATCGAATGACCGAGATGATGGAGGGGGTTTTGGTGGGTTTTGGGACACTTTGGAAGGATGTTGGGCTGCAACACACACGAGGCCTTTTCGGTCCCTCGGTTAACCGTTGGAGTATCAAACGAAGTCCAAATGGCACGAAACTTGACAGGCGGTCTACAGGTAGTAAACCAAGGCCGCATGACAAGTCTCAGTCCAATCCGAAAACGTTTAACGCCCGCACAGGAAAAGAGGTAGAAAGGGACACCGGGTGACATAGGAGCACCGGATTGCAAAACGGACAACGGGGAAAATGCTCGGATGCATGAGACGAACATGTATGCAAATGAAATGCACATGATGACAGGATATGAAAATGCATGACACGCAAGCATTGAAAATGCAACAACAACGAATAACTGGAGGACACCTGGCACAATGGTCTCGGGGCGTTACACCGTCGTCCACCGCCCTGGTGCTCTCGGCGCGGCGTGGTCAACGTGGTCAAGGAACGGCTTCCATCGGAAGAGTACCATACATGGAGAGGCTGACAACTGGGTCCACGGCCGCGGCAAGGAAGTGCCTCCTTATTACACGGAAAATAAGGATTCCTCCACCTGACAGGAGGGACCCACCGGACCGGCCACCGTATTTTGTGGAAAAAATGTTTCCCCCTGACTGTTGGGACACACCAGCTACATCTTCGCACGCAAGGAAGTGCCTGACAATCGGGACCCACCTGGTCGAAGTGTATGTAGCATTGTCATTCTGGTCACGAACATGTACCTACATACTGGTCGATCGGTCTATCTGCAGGCTGCAGCGACGAATCGTGGCCGTGTAAGGAAGGGCACGTGTCGTAGTAGAGGTGCACATGTGTCATAGTAGAGGCGTGCACGTAGCATGTCACGCAGTCCCGTTAATATTGTGTACACATATGTACAGCGGCCAGGGTGCAAGAAAGTAAATACGGCCACGTACGTACATCCGGGCGGTGTCTTGAACGCCTACTCGCGCATACGTATGGCCAAGTCTCATGTACATGGCTGGGTCGGAATGAAGAAACTGCGTCGTCATCATGTTCATGGGGAGGCAACAGAATGCTCGTGTTCATCGGGAGGCAACAGAATACGTCGTGTTCATCGGGAGCCAACCTGCTTGGATGGAACAACCGATAGAAACGAGGCATGGCGAACTGCAGAACGAAGGAAACAGCCTTGTTTTTGATCGGACTAGGTCAAAACAAGATCCTGTTCATCAGGAGGAATCTAGCATACCGCAAAACGGAGGAAACAGACTTCTCTTGGACCTCCTACGGTCGAAATGGGGTCCTGTTGATCGGGAGGGGTGTGGCGTACCGCAAAATGAGACTCCACGGGTACTGTTCATCTCCACCGTCGACCTCCTCCGGCCTCCACGGGCTACTGTCCATCCACCATCGACCTCCTCCAGCCTCCACCTGCGACTGTTCGTCCACGGGCTCCTGTTCAATCAACCTCCACCGCTCCTCCACCAGCTACTATTCGACGAGCCGTCTCCACGGGGTCCTGTTCAATCACCCCTCCACGGGCTACTGTTCATCCAGCCCTCCATTGGCTACTGTTCAACCAGCCCTCCACAGGGTCCTATTGATCCAGCCCTCCACGGGGTCCTGTTCACCCACCCCCAACCGGCTCGATCGGGGTCCTGTTCATCCAGCGATACATGCCTCTACTACCACGGGGTCATGTTCATCCAAGCCCCCACTAGGAACTATTCATCCAAACCCCCACCCCCCAACGACGCTCACTGTTCATCTAGAGGCAACATTGATCAAATTTAGTTAGCAGTAGTAGTGAAGGAATCGCTCGATCGGGTTCAGTTAACAGCCATCGATCGATCGCTTGGGTTCTGTAACGCGTAGCTTGTAGTGCAATCGCTCGGTTCTAGTTAGGTGAACGCCTCGCTCGGGTTCAGTTAGAGCCCAACGCCTCGCACTCACGCGTATACGTGTACGAGAGAAACGTGCATCGCTCAGCCCCCGACCACCCACCAAAACCGGGAACTCCTCGATATTTTCCTCGCCCTCGCTTGTACCATGGTTTTTTCCGTCATGGATGACACAAAGAATGTCATGCAGCTACGTCTCTGGCATGCCCAGGACGAAAAGCCCATTTTCTGTCATGATTTTTTGTCATAGAAGTAGGAGCCCACCGCATCTATGATGATACCAGATTTTGTCATAATTATCGTCATAGAAGTGTCATAAGCATGACATAAATAAATTATTTGGCCCAAAATGTCACAGATGTGTCTTTTTTTTGTAGTGATGAGTAGTTTACCACAGACCTACGGGTCCATATCTAGTAGCTAGATGGCTTGTTCTCTCTCTTTGATTCTCAATACCATGTTGTCCTCGATGTTCTTGGAGATCTATCTGATGTAATACTTTTTGCGGTGTGTTTGCCGAGATCCGATGAATTGTGGATTTATGATCAGCTTATCTATGAATATTATTTGAATCTTCTCTGAATTCTTTGATGCATGATTTGACATCTTTGTAATTCTCTTCGAACTATTGGTTTGGTTTGGCTAACTAGATTGGTTTTTCTTGTAATGAGAGAAGTGCTTAGCTCTTGGTTCAATCTTGCGGTGTCCTGTCAGGACCCCGATTCCAAGTCACATCAATCAAGCCGGTAACACCTCACATCACTTTGCGGCCTCACGCACGGTATTCCCACGGGTGTCGCCTTACCATGGCCAGGACCGTTTGTGCCTTTTGGCTCACGTATATGATAGTGTCGCTAGCATCCATATGACAGAGAACCCGGGCCGACATGACTAGCAGGACTCTGGTGAACCGGGCTGTAGCAGACTACTATGGCTCATGGAAGCACAAGACTACATTTCCCCATAAGAGAGGCTACCAAGGATAAACATCTAGGTTGTCGGATCCCATACATACCAAGCATTTCAATCATACACACAATATGCTCAATATGTGCAATACAACATGGCATCACAACAAGACTCTACGACTCAGAGTATTTATTCATTAGGCTCCGAGGAGAGAGATATTACAAACATGGGTCTCATGACCCAACAATCATAGCATACAAACAAAGCACATGCGGAAGCTTAACATGTCTGAGTACAGACATCTATAAATCAAAAAGGCTAAGAAGCCTGACTATCTACCAGATCCTGCCGAGGGCACAAGATCATAGCTGAGGTATCAAGCTAAACGTCGAAGTCCCACGGAACTACTAGCGAGACTGACGTCTCTGCAAAACATAAAATAAGCAAACGTGAGTACAAATGTACCCAGCAAGACTTACATCAGAACTAACTACATATGCATCGGTATCAACAAAGGGGTGGTGGAGTTTAACTGCAGCAAGCCAGCTTTGACTCAGTGGCTAACCTGAACTACGACTGCAAGTAACTCTTTTGAGGTGGCGCACACGAGTCCACAAATTCACCATACCAATACACCACTATGGATCCGCTCCCGTCTCCCTGCGAGAACGCCATCCATAGCACTCACGCTTATCTTGCGAGTTTTAGAGTATCCACTTTCACTTGTCTATGAACTATGCAAGGGGTCCAAGTTTCCATATCCGAGGAATCCGGCTATTCGAATAGATAATGATAACCCTGCAGGGGTGTACTTCTTCACACACGCTCTTGCCACTTACCACCATGTACACATCGTGTATCTCGGCAACCTTCAAGCGGAAGCCTGGCGAGGGAGTCGGCCACGACCTGACTAACCACAAGTCTCTAGTCCAGGTTTATCGCCTATTCGGGTTCCATCCGCAAGGAGATCCGGCCGGGGTGTCGCTCACGGCCCCAAATGATGTGTGCAGGGTTCCCAAGCCCACCATCCGGGTGCCACTTGGTACACCGTGCCACTGTGCCTAGTCTGTCCCAAGCCCACCTGTACCGGGTGCCACTTGGTAGACTACTAACACTACCTACAAACACCAGAAACTAGTTGCAACTCCTGGACAGAGATCAGGTTGATTAATAAGTCGAGAGAGCTTGGAGCGCCCGGAGCCCAATGTGTGGTAGTAACTGTTCATGGATCACAAACACAGAACTCAGTTCCTGAGGACGGCTGCAATGAGACAACCCACCATGTACTCCTACATGGCCTCTCACCGCTACCTTTACCAAATCGTGTTCACACACTTAGCTCTCAACGGTAGGACATGTTCACCACGTTCCAATTCATTCTCGATGAATCAGACCTGACTCAACTCTAAGCAGTAGCAGGCATGACAAACAAGCATGAATGAGTAGGCACATCAGGGCTCAAACAATTCCCTACTCATGCTAGTGGGTTTCATCTATTTACTGTGGCAATGACAGGTCATGCAGAGGAAAGGGGTTCAGCTACCGCAGCATGTAACAGTTGAAACGTGTTGTCCTAATGCAGTAAAAGAGAGCAGGAGCGAGAGAGTGGGATTGTATCGGAATGAACAAGGGGGTTTTGCTTGCCTGGCACTTCTGAAGATAGTATAGCTCTTCATCGGTGTCATCGATCACATCGTCGGAAACACGTCTACTGAGGGGGGAATTACCGGCAAACAAGAAGAATACAATCAATGCAATGCAACAATATGATGCATGATCATGACATGGCAATATGCTGTGATTTGGGCTAATGCAACAGAAAGTCATTTTAATTGAAGTGGAATTCAAAACTACATCAAATTCCAACTCCAAACCTATTATGAAATTTGCCCTAATCATGTTTCATCCTAAACAGTGAGGTTAACTTGCTCAAACATGCATGAAAATGGTACAGATGGATTCCTTGAATTTTTCTGATTAATTTTTCATATATATATTATTTCATTTGGAGTTATAGATAATTTTCTATGATTTTTAGAAGTTTTGAGCATTTTCTGGAATTTCCTGAATAAACTTAAATCCAAAAAATAATTTATTGCGTCAGCATGACCTCATGCTGACTTCAGCAGGTCAACCGGGCTGCTCAGGTCAAACCTGACCCGTGGGGCCCGCGTGGCATTGACTCAGTTGACTAGCAGGGTTACAATTAACCTATACTAGTGCTGTTAGCAGGGCGGGGCCCACTTGTCATTGACTAAGAGGTTAACTAAGCAGTGATTAGGCCCTAATCTAACCACTGCCACGTCAGCACCACCGGATCAAGTCGCCGGCGACCTTACAGGACAGCGGTGGCTTGTCGGAAACTCTATTCCGGTGACCATTCGCGTGGCGGAGGGCATCTACGCGTTGCGGGTGCTTGGCCGCATCCATCTACGGAAGCGAGAGGGGATGAGGTGGTCGGAAACAGCAACGGCGGCGAGCGAGGCGGCGGCCGGAGTTCGGGCATCGACCGAGACGACACCTCAGAGCATGTTAGGAGCAGCGGTTGGGTGTTTTGAGCTCCTGGAGACGCGCTGAGCGCGTTGCTATGCTCGACCATGAGGGGAAGAGCTCAGGAGCACGGGCCTGCTGGCTATGGCGGACGGCGGCGCGGGAGCTCGCGGGGTACTGCGCTGTGACACGAGGATGACGAGGGAAGAAGGGGGGAAAGGGACCAGGGCTCACAGCGAGGTGAAGGGTGCAGACGGCGGGGCTAGGGACGACCCGGGTGGCACGCGAATTCCTGCCCCGGCTTTGTCGACCTGGGAAAGGACACAGCTATCCGCCCTAGATCTCTTGTAGTTTGCATCGTTGACGCTTTCAATAAGCATTTCATCATCATGGTTATAAATTTAATAGAGATTGGAAATGATAATTAGAACACGCCGGCAACCGACCAACGTAGCGAGATCCCTCGTTGATAAAGTGTCTTCCCGAGTTCATAACATCGAGTGACGCCAGTAGCATGTTGACAGATTACGAGCGGCCCGTTGCACGAAACTTATCTTCTTTTAAGAGACAAAGTTGTTCTGAGTAGTGAGGTTTAGCTGAAAAGTGAAGCCTCTACCAGAATATCATATTTCCCAACATTGTCCATGAATTAAACACCTATATTTGGTTGAGTTTAAAGTTACTTAAACTGGTTTCCACAAATCTGGAACTATCTGAATAAATCAAATATGCCCTCAAGAAGAATGTCACAGCAGTGGGCCGTGGCAACAACAACAGCCTGTGGACGGCACTAGCACAATCAGCGTGTCTATCGTTGGGAGGTGGGATATTGATTTGCAAACATAAAGCTAGAAAGAGATAGAAGAACTAGACGGATAGAGGAAGTATGAGAAACCAAGAAGAGACGCACAGGAGGAGGAGAGGACGATCTAGACCCGCCGTGCCATCTTTAGCCTTGGAGACGCTGGCCTAGTTGGGCTCCCAAGCGAGGCCACACCACGGCCCGTGACCCCGGTGGGAAGCCGCAGGGGTGGAACAGGAGTGGAGCTCGCGCGTGTTGCGCTTCTAGACCTTCTGCCAGGAGGACGCGTCGTGTCGACGCGCGCGCAACCGACTCCACCTCCTGCTTCCACTTCCTGCTTCCCCTTCGCCCTGTCCTCGCGCCACGAGACGACGCCACGAAGCCCCTCGCTCTCTGGTTCTCTCTCCCCTCACATCCTCTACTCCCCAGCCCAGATGGCCGAGCTGCTGCCGACCGTCCATTGTCCACGGCCACCGGCCCTCCCTCGCCCATCCAACATGCTCCAGAGATCCGCCACGCCGTCCCCGTCAACTCCACCAAGCCACATGAGCTGGGAAGGCACTGCAACTCCCTCGACGTCGTCTTCTACCTCGGGCCACCGAGATCGCCGGCCGATTCGCGCCACCCGGGTCGTCCCCAGCCCCGCTGTCCGCACCCTTCACCTCGCGTGAGCCCTGGTCCCTTTTCCCCCTTCCTCGTCGCCTCGTGTCACAGCAGTACCCCACGAGCTCCCGCGCCGCCGTCCGCCATGGCCGCAGGCCCGTGCTCCTGAGCTCTTCCCCTCAATGATCGAGCATAGCAACGCGCTCAGCGCGTCTCCAGGAGCTCAAAACACCCAACCGCTGCCTCCTAACATGCTCTGAAGTCGTCCGCGTCGATGCCCGACTCGGCCGCCGCCTCGCTCGCCGCCGTTGCTGTTTCCGACCACCTCATCCCCTCCCGCTTGTAGATGGATGCGGCCGAGCACCCGCAACGCGTAGATGCCCTCCGCCGCGCGAATGGTCGCCGGAATAGAGATTTCCGACAAGCCACCGCCGTCCTGTAAGGTCGCCGGCGACTTGATCCTGGTGGTGCTGACGTGGCAGTGGTTAGATTAGGGCCTAATCACTGCTTAGTTAACCTCTTAGTCAATGACAAGTGGGCCCGCCCTGCTAACAGCACTAGATTAGGTTATTATAACCCTGCTAGTCAACTGAGTCAATGCCACGCGGGCCCCACGGGTCAGGTTTGACCTGAGCAGCCCCGTTGACCTGCTAAAAGTCAGCATGAGGTCATGCTGACGCAATAAATGATTTTATGGATTATTTCTATTTTGGAAATTCCAATAAAATTAGCAAAACTTCAAAAAATCATAGAAATTAATCTATAACTCCAAATGATAAGTTATATATGAAAAATCATCAAAAAAATCCAATATATCCATCTGTATACATTATGCATGTTAGAAGAACGTAGGTTAGTTTGAATTCCACTTATCCAACTACAATGACTATATGTTGCTTAGCCAAATCAACGATTCCATGATCATATCATTTTGCAATTGATTCTCCTTGTTTGCCGGTAATTGCCCCCTCTCAGTAGACGATGTTTCGACGATGATCGATGACACCGATGAAGAGCTATATCTTCAGAAGTGCCAGGCAAGCAAAACCCCCTTGTTCATTCCGATACAATCCCACTCTCTCGCTCCTGCTCTCTTTTACTGCATTAGGACAACAACGATTTCAACTGTTACATGCTGCGGTAGCTGAACCCCTTTCCTCTGCATGACCTGTCATTGCCACAGTAAATAGATGAAACCCACTAGCATGAGTAGGAATTGTTTGAGCCCTAATGTGCCTACTCATTCATGCTTGTTTGTCATGCCTGCTACTGCTTAGAGTTGAGTCAGGTATGATTCATCGAGAATGAATTGGAACGTGGTGAACATGTCCTACCATTGAGAGCTAAGTGTGTGAACACGATTTGGTAAAGGTAGCGGTGAGAGGCCATGTAGGAGTACATGGTGGGTTGTCTCATTGCAGCCGTCCTCAGGAACTGAGTTCTGTGTTTGTGATCCATGAGCAGTTACTACCACATGTTGGGCTCCAGGCGCTCCAAGCTCTCTCGACTTATTAATCAAATTGATCTCTGTCTAGGAGTTGCAACTAGTTTCTGGTGTTTGTAGGTAGTGTTAGTAGTCTACCAGGTGGCACCCGGTACAGGTGAGCTTGGGACAGACTAGGCACAGTGGCATGGTGTACCAAGTGGCACCCGGATGGTGGGCTTGGGAACCCTGCACACATCATTTGGGGCCTTGAACGACACCCCGGCCGGATCTCCTTGCGGATGGAACCCGAATAGGCGATAAACCTGCACTAGAGACTTGTCGGTTAGTCTGGTCGTGGCCAACTCCCTCGCCAGGCTTGCGCTTGAAGGTTGCCGAGATACACGATGTGTACATGGTGGTAAGTGGCAAGAGCGTGTGTGAAGAAGTACACCCCTGCAGGGTTACCATTATCTATTCAAATAGACGGAATCCTCGGATATGGAAACTTGGACCCCTTGCATAGTTCATAGACAAGTGAAAGTGGATACTCTAAAACTCGCAAGATAAGCATGAGTGCTATGGATGGCGTTCTCGCAGGGAGACGGGAGCGGATCCATAGTGGTGTATTGGTATGGTGAATTTGTGGACTCGTGTGCGCCACCTCAAAAGAGTTACTTGCAGTCGTAGTTCAGGTTAGCCACTGGGTCAAAGCTGGCTTGCTGCAGTTAAACTCCACTACCCCCTTTGTTGATACCGATGCATATGTAGTTAGTTCTGATGTAAGTCTTGCTGGGTACATTTGTACTCACGTTTGCTTATTTTATGTTTTGCAGAGACGTCAGTCTCGCTAGTAGTTCCGTGTGGACTTCGACGTTTAGCTTGATACCTCAGCTACAATCTTGTGCCCTCGGCAGGATCTGGTAGATAGTCAGGCTTCTCAGCCTTTTTCATTTATAGATGTCTGTACTCAAACATGTTAAGCTTCCGCATGTGCTTTGTTTGTATGCTATGATTGTTGGGTCATGAGACCCATGTTTGTAATATCTCTCTCCTCGGAGCCTAATGAATAAATACTCTGAGTCGTAGAGTCTTGTTGTGATGCCATGTTGTATTGCACATATTGAGCATATTGTGTGTATGATTGAAATGCTTGGTATGTATGGGATCCGACAACCTAGATGTTTATCCTTGGTAGCCTCTCTTATGGGGAAATGTAGTCTTGTGCTTCCATGAGCCATAGTAGTCTGCTACAGCCCGGTTCACCAGAGTCCTGCTAGCCAAGCACTACTGCTCCGGAACACTTGACTGGCCGGCATGTGATTCACTTCGTTCCTTTTTCTATCCCTTCGGGGAAATGTCACGCGGTGACATCCGGAGTCCTGCCTAGCCTGCTAGCCTGGTTCACCGGAGTCCTGTTAGCCCAGTGCTACCGCTCGGATTCACACGCTGCTGACCGACATGCTCGATGTTGATTCATGTATGCCTGTCCCCGTAAGTTAGTGCCACTTTGGGTTCATGACTAGTCATGTCGGCCCGGGTTCTCTGTCATATGGATGCTAGCAACACTATCATATACGTGAGCCAAAAGGCGCAAACGATCCCGGCCATGGTAAGGCGACACCCGTGGGAATACCGTGCGTGAGGCCGCAAAGTGATATGAGGTGTTACCGGCTAGATCGATGTGACTTGGAATCATGGTCCTGACAGCTTTGGTATCAGAGCCTGACTGTCTGTTGGATTACCAAGCCAAACCGGTCTAAGTTGAGTCTAGAAATGCTTTAGTTATGTAGGGGAATTGATTGTGGAAGGGAACGTAAGGCTCTTTTTTCTCCTTTACCTTATGCCCTTCTGATCTGAGTCAACCTCTTCTTTTCTACGGGGATTAAGAACTAGGCTTCTCTTCTATCTCTCAGTAGATGTGTTACTAAACTGTAGTTTGCCTAGGATTGTTGAGTTCAAGCTTCAGTTCAGTTCCTACTACTTCCATATGTTCATAGCTGGCCTCAGAACCTTGATATTGTTATGTTGAGTGGCTATGCCACCATTTTTGTAGGATGTCTCATATCATTTTGAGCATTTACAGCCGTTATGATGTCCGAGTCATCCCAGGTTTCTAAACAATCTGATGCATTTGCAAATCCTTTCTTTCCATTCCCGATGTCCTTTTGGTGAGAATAAGCACACTAATCAATGATTTGAGGTACTCTGTTGTCTTGACATATATATTTGAGCTATTATTATGACACTAGGGTATCTTAGAGATAGTAATCTAGACATGTTTGGTGTTCCCTATGTGATGATTCTGGCCACCATTCTCGATAGCATCTCGTGATGTTATTTAGTTAGTAGGTATTCTATTTCCGGGTCCTTGGACCCAAGATTCACCCTACTTACCTCATGTTGATAGTGTTTGCTTGTTCCTTTAGGATATTAGTAACCTTTGCGATAGTCCTCGAGGTCCGTGGTATTTTGTTCTTCCAAATACCATGAACCATTACGCCAGAAGTTATTTGAACCAAAAGATCACAATCAGAGTACTCTTGAGGAGTTCTCGATTCATAATTGTGAATCTGCCAGTCCTACCTCTCTACATGGGTTATCCGGAAGAAACATGTTGAACTTGGTTCGACATACTAATCTATGCATCCACAACTCAGAAAGTTATATGTTCCTTTGAGTTATCCCCCTTCAGTTATATTC
>NC_053028.1:668918250-668946035 GCF_003073215.2 Triticum urartu
TGATACAAAAAGGCCCAAGCTTGGGGAAGCTATGTTTGATGAGGATGACATATTTGAGAATATATTTGCTGCAAGTAATGATTGTCCCAAGCTTGGGGATGCTATGTTTAATAATGATAACATTTTTAGCCTTCCATGTTTTGATATGCAAAGTGATTATGATGACAACAAAGTTGCTACTTATGATGATTGTTGTGATGAAACTTATGCTATAAAAAGTAGTGATTATATTTATAAAACTTGTCATGATTATGAATACCCCTTCTCTGAACATTACTCTTTTAATGTGGAAACAATTTATAGTATTCAAGTCTCTTATGATACTCCCACTATTCCGACTGAGAAGAAATTTGCTTATGTGGAGAGTAGTAAATTTTATATGCTTGTAGATCATGAAAAGAATGCTTTAGGTGCTGGTTATATTGTTGAATTCATTCATGATGCTACTGGAAATTATTATGAGGGAGGAACATATGCTTGTCGGAATTGCAATAATATCAAGTTTCCTCTCTATGTGCTTAAAGTTTTGAAGTTATGCTTGTTTTACCTTCCTATGCAAGTTGATTCTTGTTCCCACAAGTTGTTTGCTCACAAAATCCCTATGCATAGGAAGCATGTTAGACTTAAATGTTCTAGTCATATTCTTCATGATGCTCTCTTTATGTTCAAAGTCTTATCCTTTAGGTGAGCATCATTGAAATCATCGTGCCTAGCTAGGGGCGTTAAACGATAGCGCTTGTTGGGAGGCAACCCAACTTTATTTTTGTTCCTTGGTTTTTGTTCCTATTTATTAATAAATAATTCATCTAGCCTCTGTTTAGATGTGGTTTTATGCTTTTAATTAGTGTTTGCGCCAAGTAGAACCTTTGGGAAGACTTGGGGAAAGTCTTGTTGATCATGCTGTCAAAAACAGAAACTTTAGCGCTCACGAGAATTACTGCCATTTTTATTTGGACAGTGCTATTTAGTTAATTATTTTTGCAGATGATTAATAGATAAATTCCTCAGTTCCAGCAATTTATTTGAGAATTTTATGAGTTCTATAAGTATATGTTTGATCCAGATTACTACAGACTGTTCTGTTTTTGACAGATTCTGTTTTTCGTGTGTTGTTTGCTTATTTTGATGAATCTATGGCTAGTAAAAGAGTTTATAAACCATAGAGAAGTTGGAATACAGTAGGTTTAACACCAATATAAATAAAGAATGAGTTCATTACAGTACCTTGAAGTGGTGATTTATTTTCTTATACTAACGGAGCTCACGAGTTTTCTACTTTAAGTTTTGTGTTGTGAAGTTTTCAAGTTTTGGGTAAGGATTCGATGGACTATGGAATAAGGAGTGGCAAGAGCCTAAGATTGGGGATGCCCAAGGCACCCCAAGGTAATATTCAAGGACAACCAAGAGCCTAAGCTTGGGGATGCCCCGGAAGGCATCCCCTCTTTCGTCTTCGTTCATCGGTAACTTTACTTGGAGCTATATTTTTATTCGCCACATGATATGTGTTTTGCTTGGAGCGTCAATTTATTTTGTTAGGATTTGCTTTCTGTTTGAATAAAATACCAAGATCTGAAATTATTAAATGTTATAAAGTCTTCACATAGTTGCATAATTATTCGACTACTCATTGAGCTTCACTTATATCTTTTAGAGCATGGTGGTAGTTTATTTTGAAGAAATAGATGAACTCTCATGCTTCACTTAGATTATTTTGAGAGTCTTAAATAGCATGGTAATTTGCTTAAAATCCTAATATGCTAGGTATTCAAGAATAATAAAAATTCTCTTATGAGTGTGTTGAATACTAAGAGAAGTTTGATGCTTGATGATTGTTTTGAGATATGGAGATGGTGATATTAGAGTCATGCTAGTTGAGTAGTTGTGAATTTGAGAGATACTTGTGTTGAAGTTTGTGATTCCCGTAGCATGCACGTATGGTGAACCGTTATGTAACGAAGTCGGAGCATGAGGTGTTTATTGATTGTCTTCCTTATGAGTGGCGGTCGGGGACGAGCGATGGTCTTTTCCTACCAATCTATCCCCCTAGGAGCATGCGCGTAGTACTTTGTTTTGATAACTAATAGATTTTTGCAATAAGTATGTGAGTTCTTTATGACTAATGTTGAGTCCATGGATTATACGCACTCTCACCCTTCCACCTTTGCTAGCCTCTCTAGTACCGCGCAACTTTCGCCGGTACCATAAACCCACCATATACCTTCCTCAAAACAGCCACCATACCTACCTATTATGGCATTTCCATAGCCATTCCGAGATATATTGCCATGCAACTTTCCACCGCTCCATTTATTATGACACGCTTCATCATTGTCATATTGCTTTGCATGATCATGTAGTTGACATTGTATTTGTGGCAAAGCCACCATTCATAATTCTTTCATACATGTCACTCTTGATTCATTGCATATCCCAGTACACCGCCGGAGGCATTCATATAGAGTCATCTTTGTTCTAGTATCGAGTTGTAATTCTTGAGTTGTAAATAAATAGAAGTGTGATGATCACCATTCAATAGAGCATTGTCCCAAAAAAAGGGAAAGGCCAAAAAAAAGAAAGGCAAAAAAAAGAAAAGGCCAAATAAAAAAAAGAAAATAAATAAAAAAGGGGCAATGCTACTATCCTTTTTCCACACTTGTGCTTCAAAGTAGCACCATGATATAGCGAGTCTCATATATTGTGCTTCAAAGTAGCACAATGTTCTTCATATAGAGAGTCTCATATGTTGTCACTTTCATGTACTAGTGGGAATATTACATTATAGAACTTGGCTTGTATATTCCAATGATGGGCTTCTTCAAAATGCCCTAGGTCTTCGCGAGCAAGCAAGTTGGATGCACACCCACTAGTTTCTTTTGTTGAGCTTTCATACATTTATAGCTCTAGTGCATCCGTTGCATGGCAATCCCTACTCACTCACATTGATATCTATTGATGGGCATCTCCATAGCCCGTCGATATGCCTAGTTGATGTGAGACTATCTTCTCCCTTTTTGTCTTCTTCACAACCACCATTCTATTCCACCTATAGTGCTATATCCATGGCTCACGCTCATGTATTGCGTGAAGATTGAAAAAGTTTGAGAACATCAAAAGTATGAAACAATTGCTTGGCTTGTCATCGGGGTTGTGCATGATTTAAATATTTTGTGTGGTGAAGATGGAGCATAGCCAGACTATATGATTTTGTAGGGATAGCTCTCTCTGGCCATGTTATTTTGAGAAGACATGATTGCTTTATTAGTATGCTTGAAATATTATTATTTCTATGTTAATATTAAACTTTTGTCTTGAATCCTATGGATCTGAATATTCGTGCCACAATTAAGAAGAATTACATTGAAATTATGCCAACTAGCATTCCACATCAAAAATTATCTTTTTATCATTTACCTACTCGAGGACGAGCAGGAATTAAGCTTGGGGATGCTTGATACGTCTCCAACGTATCTATAATTTTTGATTGCTCCATGCTATACTATCTACTGTTTTGGGCAATATTGGGCTTTATTATCCACTTTTATATTATTTTTGGGACTAACCTATTAACCGGAGGCCCAGCCCAGATTTGCTGTTTTATGCCTATTTCAGCGTTTTGAAGAAAAGGAATATCAGACGGAGTCGAAACGGAATGAAATCAACTGGAGAAGTTATTTTTGGAAGGAAACACACCTGATGGACTTGGACCCCACGTCAGAAGATACGGGAGCTGACCACGAGGGTGGGGGCGCGCCCTAGGGGGGTGGGCGCGCGGTGGGCGCGCCCCCCTGCCTCGTGGGGCCCCCGTGGCTCCCCTGACGTGCTTCTTCTGCCTATATAACTCCATATACCCTAAAACTTCCAGAGCAACAATAGATCGGGAGTTCCGCCACCAGAAGCCTCCGTAGCCACCGAAACTCAATCTAGACCCGTTCCGGCACCCTGCCGGAGGGGGCAATCCTTCTCCGGTGGCCATCTTCATCATCCCGGTGCTCCCCATGATGAGGAGGGAGTAGTTCTCCCTCGGGGCTGAGGGTATGTACTAGTAGCTATGTGTTTGATCTCTCTCTCTCTCGTGTTCTTGATTTGGCACGATCTTGATGTATCGCGAGCTTTGCTATTATAGTTGGATCTTATGTTTCTCCTCCCCCTCTTCTCTCTTGTAATGAATTGAGTTTCCCCTTTGAAGTAATCTTATCGGATTGAGTCTTTAAAGACTTGAGAACACTTGATGTATGTCTTGCCGTGGATATCTGTGGTGACAATGGGATACCACGTGCCACTTGATGTATGTTTTGGTGACCAACTTGCGGGTTCCGCCCATGAACCTATGCATAGGGGTTGGCACACGTTTTCGTCGTGATTCTCCGGTAGAACTTTGGGGCACTCTTTGAGGTCCTTTGTGTTGGTTGAATAGATGAATCTGAGATTGTGTGATGCATATCATATAATCATGCCCACGGATACTTGAGGTGACATTGAAGTATCTAGGTGACATTAGGGTTTTAGTTGATTTGTATCTTAAGGTGTTATTCTAGTACGAACTCTAGGGCTGTTTGTGACACTTATAGGAATAGCCCAACGGATTGATTGGAAAGAATAACTTTGAGGTGGTTTCGTACCCTACCATAATCTCTTCGTTCGTTCTCCGCTATTAGTGACTTTGGAGTGACTCTTTGTTGCATGTTGAGGGACAATTTTATGATCCAATTATGTTAGTATTGTTGAGAGGACTTACACTAGTGAAAGTATGAACCCTAGGCCTTATTTCCTATCATTGCAATACCGTTTACGCTCAGTTTTACCATTAGTTACCTTGCTGTTTTTATAATTTCAGATTACAAATACCTTTATCTACCATCCATATTGCACTTGTATCACCATCTCTTCGCCGAACTAGTGCACCTATACAATTTACCATTGTATTGGGTGTGTTGGGGACACAAGAGACTCTTTGTTATTTGGTTGCAGGGTTGCTTGAGAGAGACCATCTTCATCCTACGCCTCCTACGGATTGATAAACCTTAGGTCATCCACTTGAGGGAAATTTGCTACTGTCCTACAAACCTCTGCACTTGGAGGCCCAACAACGTCTACAAGAAGAAGGTTGTGTAGTAGACATCAGCCTCCCCCAAGCTTGTGGGAGACTCTCTTCTTTAATTTGCACAAAGTTGTATATTTCCCTCAGAGCAGCTTGTTTCTTATGAGCAGGGAAATATTTAGCAGAGAAGTAATAAATCATATCCTAGGGACTACGCACACAACCAGGATCAAGAGAATTAAACCATATCTTAGCATCACCCTTTAATGAGAACGGAAATATTTTGAGTATATAAAAGTAACGCGATCTCTCATCATTAGTAAACAGGGCGGCTATATCATTTAACTTCGTAAGATGTGCCACAACATTTTCAGATTCATAGCCATAAAACGGATCAGATTCAACCAAAGTAATTATATCAGGATCAACAGAGAATTCATAATCCTTATCAGGAACACAAATAGGTGAAGTAGCAAAAGCAGGGTCGGGTTTCATTTTATCTCTAAGTGATTCTTTGTTCCATTTAACTAATAACCTCTTGAGCTCATATCTATCTTTGCAAGCTAAAATAGCGCCAGAAGATTCCATATCAATAAAATAGCCCTCAGGAATAACAGGCATATTTTCATCATCACTTTCATCATCGTATTCAGATTCAATAATTTCTTTTTCTCTAGCCCTAGCAATTTGTTCATCAAGAAATTCACCAAGGGGCACAGTAGTATCAGGCATAGAAGCAGTTTCATCATAAGTATCATGCATAGCAGAAGTGGCATCGTCAATAACATGCGACATATCAGAACGAATAGCAGAAGCAGATGTAGGTGTCGCAAACTTACTCATAACAGAAGGTGAATCAAGTGCAGAGCTAGATGGAAGTTCCTTACCTCCCCTAGTAGTTGAGGGATAGATCTTGGTTTTTGGATCTCTCAAGTTCTTCATAATGATAAGCAGATATATATCCCAAGTGACTCAAAGAATAGAGCTATGCTCCCCGGCGACGGCGCCAGAAATTAGTCTTGATAACCCACACGTATAGGGGATCGCAACAGCTTTCGAGGGTAGAGTATTCAACCCAAATTTATTGATTCGACACAAGGGGAGCCAAAAAATATTCTCAAGTATTAGCAGCTGAGTTGTCAATTCAACCACACCTGGAAACTTAGTATCTGCAGCAAAGTGTTTAGTAGCACAGTAATATGATAGTGGTGGTAACGGTAACAAAAGAGTAGTGCAAGCAAAAGTAAATATTTTTGGTATTTTGTAGTGATTGTAACAGTAGCAGCGGAAAAGCAAATAAGCGTAAACCAGTATATGAAAAACTCGTAGGCACCAGATCAGTGATGGATAATTATGCCGGATGCGGTTCATCATGTAACAGTCATAACATAGGGTGACACAGAACTAGCTCCAATTCATCAATGTAATGTAGGCATGTATTCCGTATATAGTCATACATGCTTATGGAAAAGAACTTGCATGCCATCTTTTGTCCTACCCTCCCGTGGCAGCGGGGTCCTATCGGAAACTAAGGGATATTAAGGCCTCCTTTTAATAGAGAACCGGAACAAAGCATTAGCACATAGTGAATACATGAACTCCTCAAACTATGGTCATCACCGGGAGTGGTCCCGATTATTGTCACTTCGGGGTTGCCGGACCATAACACATAGTAGGTGACTATAGACTTGCAAGATAGGATCAAGAACTCACATATATTCATGAAAACATAATAGGTTCAGATCTGAAATCATGGCACTCGGGCACTAGTGACAAGCATTAAGCATAGCAAAGTCATAGCAACATCAATCTCAGAACATAGTGGATACTAGGGATCAAACCCTAACAAAACTAACTCGATTACATGATAAATCTCATCCAACCCATCACCGTCCAGCAAGCCTACGATGGAATTACTCACGCACGGCGGTGAGCATCATGAAATTGGTGATGGAGGATGGTTGATGATGACGAGGCAACGAATCCCCCTCTCTGGAGCCCCGAACGGACTCCAGATCAGCCCTCCCGAGAGGTTTTAGGGCTTGGCGGCGGCTCCGTATCGTAAAACGCGATGATTTCTTCTCCCTTATTTTTTTCTCTCCGAAAGCAAATATATAGAGTTGGAGTTGGCGTCGGAGGGCATCCAGGGGGCACACGAGGTAGGGGGCGCGTCCTAGAGGGGGGGGGGCGCCCCCACCCTCGTGGACAGGGTGTGGGCCCCTGGTCTTCATCTTTGGCGAGGATTTTTTTTATTTTTTCTAAGATGTTCCGTGGAGTTTCAGGTCATTCCGAGAATATTTGTTTTATGCACATAAAACAACATCATGGCAATTCTGCTGAAAACAGCGTCAGCCCGGGTTAGTTCCATTCAAATCATACAAGTTAGAGTCCAAAACAAGGGCAAAAGTGTTTGGAAAAGTAGATACGACGGAGACGTATCAATCACCACATACAGACACTCTCTTCAACCTGAAAGAGTATCGAATCAAGCATTGATTTTTCCATGAAACCACATAACAGCGAGGGCTTCTTGGTCATATCTTTATATGCATCAACAAAGAAGCTAGTGGATCAAATTCACACATAGGGTAGCTCATCACGAGGATACAAACATTTAGACCTTTAAGAACTGGCACAATCAACATCATTCAGATGAAAGGAGGAGCATTCACGACATAACCCTAGTGTTAGGAAAGAACCCCTCTCTAAACCCTAGAACACTAGGCACCGCCGCCACCGCCACTGCTCCAGGGACAACCGCCAAGAATTGAAACCCAAGTTTCAATTATATTTGCTAAACTGCTAATCAAGAATTGAAACCCAAGTTTCGGTGAGCAACAAAAAGCCTCTACTTGTCTCACCTAACCCCTCTCTATCTACTCTCTCCCCAATCACGCGAGGAAACAAGCCTGGAACACGTCGCATCAAAGCGCGGAGTCACCCGTGCAATCCCTAAATCCCTTTCCCCCACGCGAAATCCCAAAACATGGCGAGACGCCGCGGCGAATCGATTGGAGCCTAGCTAGTTGTGGCGCGCGCAGGGAGGAGGAGATCGAGGGGGACTTACGGGGCTGGAGTGTCGGAGGAGGCGAGAGGCGACCGCGCGTGGTGGCGGCGCACGACGCCGTCGACGGGGGTGAGGCGGCCAGGGAGGAACCCTAACCGCGGCGGCGGCGTCGAAGGGGATCAATTGTGAGAGTGAGGGGGTGCGGGGGGGGGGGCGCTCGGGCAGGTTTTCTTTTCCGCTAGTAGTAGCGCTGGGTAGAGGCCGGCGCTACTGCTAAGCCCACCAGCTGTAGCGCCCGTTCGAAAGAAACGCTACAGGTAAGTGGCTACCGTTTTTGCCCTGCGGCCCATGTAACAGCAGCGCGGCCCAAGCTAACAAACGCTGTTGTTATTTAATAGTAGTAGCGTGTTTTCTACCCAACGCTACTGGTAAATACCAGTAGCGTGGGGTCAAAAACAAGCGCTACTGGTAAACTTCTACCTATAAGCATTTTCCTAGTAGTGAATGAATCACCTCACCTTACCAAGATTAACTTTCTGTTTCTTTATTTTATTCTTACATACTCAACTGATTTTGCTTAAGTTTGCACATTTGTTGTTCTATCTTCCATGCTTCCATGCCAGGAAATATTGCTATTTCATTTCCATGGAAATTTATAGTTTCTAGAGATAATTTTTCTTCAACAGGTAAAATTTGTGTCATTGTTTCTACAGCAGGAACTTGCTTTTTCAACTAACTTGGCATCTCTACTCCTTTAGTACCGACCGGGCTCACTGAATGGCTCCAAGGTCAAAACAAGCTTTGAGGTGGTGGGCGTGGATCCAAACCACTTGCAAATTTATTTATTTTTGTATTGGGAGTATTTGACAGGTTAAGGTGCTATTTCCAGTGCCGTTTTTATTTTTGGGTGGTGCCCTTGCTAATTGTCTTAATGCTTCATACAGAATATAAAAATAGCATGAAATGCAGGCACTTCCCTCAGCTTTTTACCTTCAGCTATACATTTTTTTAACAAACCTTGAGCTATACATAGGTATAGTCCTTTTCCTGCTCAAGTACCAGGTGACTCAGATGTTGCAATCATCTTCATCATTGCTTCTTCCAAGCACCTTATTTTATTTTATTTTATTTTATTTTGCTACTGTAGATTTTGTTTGATTAACAAAGACGAGGCCCTACTACCTGTGATGTTTCCAATTGTTTGTTATCTCATATTATGGTTATGAGAAGATACAACTATTTAATGTAACACCTATTTTTACAATTGCTGATATGAACTACTTGGCTATACTTTGCAGAACTTATGAACTGACATGCATAAGATTGATTTACAACAAGAGTCTAACATAATTCACAAGAAGTATCTCAAAATGGCAATATATACATAACCTTTCCTGGCGTCCCCATTCCATATCTTTTCTTAATTTGCTTATATACATTAAACTTATTTATTCCTATGAGATCACTTATGTCATATCACTGTATTTAGTAAAAAAAATGATACACTTTGCTATCTTTACAACTATACTCCAAGTACTATGTACATTGCAGTTTTTTCTCCTATATATATAAGAGACCTACGATGCGAACAAATTTAGTCAACTTATGTATTCTTATGCGCATAGGACCAAGAGTTCCTGTAGCAACGCGCAGGGTATCATCTAGTTTTAATAGAGGGCACGTGCAAGGCACCCTCATCAAACCTCTTTCGATAGAATTATTGGAGCGTGCAAGGGGCATTGCACTGTACCATCATCTTCTTCGATAACACAAACCTCTTTAAATAGATAGCTCCGTCCAATATGAGCTTGAGATGGACTTGTTCAAGTTGGTACTGGAGCTAACCATGCAAACATCAACATTAAGATTGGTTAAGGCTTTTGGCTTTTCTATCCCATACGCTCTTGTCACATGAAAATCATCCTCCCTGCTAACCACATTCTTCTTACGGATAGCAGTACCAACTTCAAAATAAAATTTCATGCCGAATAGTATACGTGAGCATAAAATCCAAGCTGTTTTAGTGTTATTATTTTTGAAGGAGATTTTGAGGGGTAGTATTATTTTATTTTTATTTTTTGAGATCACTTTTATTTTATTTTATTTTATTGACTAGGAGAATTTTAGGAGTGGCACATTCGTGGAGTTGTGACACGGACGGTTTATAGCCCACGAACGTATTGCTGGCCCATTTCCAGTCGCGTCAGTTTCAATCCCCACTTCCCCTCCCCGTAGGTTTATCACTCCCCCCATTTCCCCTCCCCGCACTCGACTGCGCCGCCGGAGCTTTCTTCCGCCGCCGCGCCATGCCCACCCACCCAAGCTGATCGATCTCACCCAAGCTGATGGAGAACGGACGCGTATCAGCCCGGATCAGGTACGCAGAGCAGGCATCGCCATGAATCGTCGCGACCTTCCTCTCCCTTCTTCACCCGATCCCCTGAGACCTCTTCTCCATCTCTGTCTGCAGGTCGTCCTCTTCACCTCCCAGCGGCAGCGAGACGGCGGCCGAGAGACTCACCGACGACCTCCTTATCGAGATCCTCTCGCGCGTGCCCGCCAGGTCGCTCTGCCGCTTCCAGTGCGTCTCCAAGCACTGGCTCGGCCTCATCAACGACCGCAGCTACCGCCGGAAGCTGCCCCAGACCCTGGACGGCTTCTACGACGCGGGTCAATTGCTAGATTCAGGTGTTCCTTTCACCAATATCTTGGGAAGCCGCCATCTCACATATCCCGCCTTCCTGCCCGGCCGTCGGCTGGTCTTTCTCTTGGACTCCTGCCACAGCCTCCTTCTCTTCTCCTCATACGTTGCTGGCGACCATGGCGACGAGATACGGTACGTTGTGTGCAATCCCGCCACAGAGGAATGGGCTGAGTTGCCGGATTCCGGCTATTCCGGTGATGCGTCTAGTATAAACTTGTGTTTTGATCCAGCCGTGTCCCCCCATTTCTATGTGTTTTGTTTGCCGGTCGTGGAGGTGGAGGACCAACATGGCTTCTGTATTACCGGAGTGCATGTCTATTCATCTGAAACCGGGAGTTGGGTTCATAAGGAGAAGAGATGGAGCGGCAATATTGATGTCGGTTATGATCCGTCATTTATCTATCTTAATGTTTATCTGCATTTTTGCGCCATTGTTGATGATTCTGCCCGCCAGCTAGCTGCAGTGGACAAGGAGGGGGCAGCAAGGACTGACTTTCGTGTTCCTGATGATCTGGATGTTTGTTTTATTCAGCAGTCACAGGGCTGCCTGCATTATGCTGGTTTTGACAGAGGTGACAATGATGATGATGTTGATCAACTGCTAGTTTATGTTCTTAAAGACTATGACAGCAAAGAATGGATACTGAAGCATAGCGTCGAAACTTCACATGTGTTTGGAGGGCGACACGCAGTCAGCCTTTATGAGGACTTTGATTGGATTGCAATTCATCCAGAATGTAACTTGATCTTCTTCACTCTGGCCTGGGAGGATATCACATTCATGTGCTATGATATGGATCATGGACAAGTTAAAGTGATCTGCAATCTTGAAGAGAGCAAGCCACCATATTTTCCATATGTGCCACTATATGAAGAGTTACAATCGTTGCACAAGTGACGTCTTATTCGTGCTATGGAGCAGCGGGCATGGTATGTCTGCTTGAGTTATGTCCTCCTTTCTCTTATGTATGCATGCTTTTAAGTTTGGTGCAATGGTGGTTCATTCTGAGGGCACTGCGGCTCATTTCTCTCCGACTAGTTATTCAAAGTTTCAATTTAGCTTCTCTTGCGTGTACTTGTTTTGTCTCTGTATACCAATGGTTCTAGACAATGGGAGATGGTGATACACTTTGAATGATTACATTGTCACTTCTTTTGGTGCTATTTTTCTTGTCCTGTGTTTTAAATAGGTTATGTTATTAGCAGAAAATCACAGCCACAATGATGCTGTTGATAGGAAATGTTATAATGTTCATCCTGCTGTTAGACAGCTTTTGAACAAAATTGCTTCAGAAGACTAGGAAGTTATCCTATTTATTTGTGGGTTTTGTTCACATAGACATAGGTAGGTTTAAAGAGATTAAAATGAGCAATGCCGAGCACTTCCCATTTTAGTCTTGCATATAATGGTGCACATACACTCCAGTCCAATGCAACTTTCTGTGTTAATAAGATAGGTAATTTGACTTAATACTGAGGCGTTTGCCTACTGGGACGATGTTCAACTCTTTCCGGAGATTCATGCTGAGAAGCTCATGATTGAAACTAATTTCTTTAGCTGGTCAACCAATGGAAGGCTAGTATTTCGAGCAGAGCTCCAATCTTACTTGTTCTTATGCACATTCAGGAGCTTACTAGGGTGTTTTCTTCTTTTGATTTAGTTCATGTAAACCAAGAAGTCAGTGTGGCAGCTCACCAAACCGCTAAATAATCTTCTCGTACTGGTCCTTTGTGTTTCTGATCTCTCAGCCCCTGGTGTTCCTTGCACCCTGTATTCAGCAAGATTGTAAACTTGCCAACCTATCAATATAAACTTAGTCTAGGAAATGAGAAAATACTTGGTACTTGTTGAGACTGCGCGGGATCTAAAGCTAATTTCAGACATTGTTCTATGGAAAGTTAAAACAAATCAAAGCTATTGATCCAATAGGATTGTATGAAGTTGCTGCATGAAAGATATGCGTGCCTGTACTTTTTAGTTGTTAGCTAGCCCATGTCAAACAATTGGTACAGTTAGAGTATTTATAGTGAAAAATTACTTGCAATATAAGTTCTTTCTGTTATCAGCACATGACATACCTCCGGAAAGTGTTGTTATCTGCTTGATTTCTCTGAATAGGCTGATCAATTCATCTGCAACACAAATATAGTCCATGGTTATGAATAGGCCGACATCAAAGAGGAAAAGAACCAAAAGAAGCACATAGATGCACATGGGGAAAGCCAATTAGTTTCTCTGATTCAAATTCTGGTCAACAACACAAACAAATTTTGAGCTAGAAACCCAACTGGTTTCAGTTTGAGAAAAGGACCTTGAAATGATTATATATTATGCTAAAACATTGCAATATCAGCCTTCTTTTTTATGTATGCTGTCAGTGGTGCTCAAACAAAATAGGGGAGCCCTTTCTTTTTTATGGATGTCCTTGGCCTCTGCTGTTTTGTCATGTTGCGGATGGTCAATGCTACGGGGTATTTTTAGATATATTACTTTATACCTTATGCTCTGGAGTTTATGAATAAATCAAATAGCGCACATGCCGCCCATATCAACATGGATTAGTGACCTATGCCTTTGTTAAATATAACTGTATATGTTATGCATAATCATATCCAATGGTATATTTCCAACCAAACACAAATAATTTGGATATTTGGTCTGAGGGCGTCGGCGTCTTATGCCTCTGTTGCTCGAACGTATTTATTTAGCTGGTTTCCTGCATGCAGAGAAAATCAAATGAATATGACTGACAAGTTAAAGCAAATAGTACAAAACAGAAATAATAAGGTGATCACATGATGTGTGGTTCCTTGTTTTTTGTAAAAAAAAAGGGTTCCATATTTATGATTCTTTGGGAAAGTTGGAAAAAAAAGGAAAGAATTGCAAGTCAAAGGAGGATATATTAGAAAATAGTGAGATAAAACCACCTTGTTTTGCTAATCATATCATTTTCAGCAAGGAAGGGAAGCTAAAATATTCATGTTCCACAAAACACAATAACAAAAATTAATAATTGTTCCATGTCTGATGTTAACCTCTATGGCAATCTATTTGCTTGGCTATATCCCTAAAGAAAAACAGGGGGGGGGGGGTTATAAAGAGTGGATTTAATTGACTCAAAAAGAAGCAACAGGAGGATATAAACACAATGAACACACCCCACCTCTGTATGACTAGGATGCACACAACCAGCAATACACACACACACACACACACACACACACACAAAGAATCGGGCTGACAAAGAGCAAAGTTATACAAGAACGTAGCTATGCCTAGGCGGAGGGGAAAAAGCTCGAAGCTATCAAAACAATGATTGACGAACTAAAGCAACAACCATCAACACCAGCCATCTTTTGGACAACACAAGGACAATTGTAAACGTTTTCCAGCAGCAACACCTCCAAGAAGGGAACGGCAATCATAGGCCACATCGCTGGATTTTGACCTTCGAAGTCCACGTCCTAGGTTTTCACCCTGAAGATCAAGTCCAAGCAACTTTGAGCAATGCATTCAACAAATAATCGACCCAAAAACACTGCCATTGCCTGGTATAGCCCACTAGGGTCAGACCTGGGTTTTCACGTCGAAACTTGAGATTACGTACTCGAGAAGCACCACCAAATTGAAGTCATCCTATGTCGTCGCCGCCACTTTCCACGATCCTAGTAGCTACATGCGTGCACCATCTTAACGTGAGAAGCCACACAAGTGATGACCATGCCCGCACAAGCAGGTAGTCAAACCATGACAAGAGTTGGTTACCACCAAAGATCCGAACAACGAAGGTCGTTTCATACATACAACGAAGATTGATGAGGGACAAAGGTCACCGACACTGCCAAACTTCCAATTCGGGACACTCCGACAGCCCCGCACCTTCCTCATGAGTGACGGTCGATGGCAGATCTACATAGCACAAATTAATTAGCTAGAGCTATAATAACGTTTACATCACATTTATCATAGCCTCACATCAGCTATCATATAAACATTTTTTAGTTGTTAGCTGGCCCAGGTCAAGCAATTGGTACAGTTAGAACATTCATAGTGAAAACTTACTTTTCCGTCATCAGCACATGACGTACCTCCGGAAAGTGTTGTTATCTTCTCGTTTCTCTGAGTAGGCCGATGAATTCATCTGCAACACACATAGTCCATGGTTATGAATAGGCCGACATTAAAGAAGAAAAGAACAAAAGAAGCACATGGGGAAACCCTATTAGTTGACAAAATTATTCTAGTCTATTTCACTACTTTGTAGATGTTGAATTGTGGCCTTGAAAGGTAGGGTTTGGATGGCTGGAGATGCTTAAAAGATTTAAAAAAGAGTGAGTTGTGCATTTAGTGGATTCGCAGCTGCTGTTCTATGGAATGCTCAGTGGGATGTGTGAATTTTTGGTTAGATTTTACCGCCAGGTTGAATAGCGCGTCGAATGTTTTCCATCTACTAATTTTGTCCTAATAATTATGCAGGCTTGTCTTGTGTATGTTATGGTCGAGCTTGTGCTTGGATTATAAATATGTCATTTTTTGCTCTGAAAGTAAAGATACTTTGATTTAATTTGTGCCCATAATACATAGTATTTTAACGATAAGATGTATGACACATGCTGCAGATTTTGAATGAATGTTCCGTTGCAACCATTCTTGGCCTCAATTGTTCTTAAGTTGTTTTATTGTTCCACCAATTTTGTTTGTGCAAAATCTATCAGCCAAAAATTTGCTTCTGTTTTTTTGAACCATTGGGTCCTATAATGTTTGTTTACATAAAACGATTTTGACTCGTGTGCAATTCACTTGCATTTTACAGGTCTACAGTTATTTTGTAGGCACAGACGAGTACTGCATTGAGGAACCAGCGAAGAAAAAAAAGCACATATGTACAGATTCGAGGTAGGCTTATCATTTTCTTCTTCCAATCCATTTATCTTGAGATCATTTCGCACAAAAGGCATACATGAAGACAGTCGTGGAACAAATAATATCTATTTACTTTTGCCCATAAAATCCATATACAACGGCTATAATACCTGCTGTCTGCAGTACAGTTTATCCTGTGCCAAAGCTTGTTAGGTGATTTCGATTTACTATATAAGTTTTTTTTTTTGGTTTCTTTCCTTGAGGTCAGTGCTTATTGCACACTTTTATGTCATGTCTCAAAGAAAGGTGTGGAAACATGCATTTTTTGGACATGATATTCCTGTCAAATGCTTCCTATAGACTATGCATCATGCTTAGATGATTCTTCTGTTCAGTACCAGAAGAGCACAAGTAGATCGAGTTGTTGCATGCTTGAACCAGCCACACCAAGCCTGAGTTCAGTCAAACCATCAAGAGGTACCAAAATGAATCCGTGCATGATTAAAATTAGTATTGAAAGGTCTTTAATCTGCCAATAAATGGTTTCCTTATTTATACCTCCAAACATGGGTCCACAGCCTAATGAAATTGCAGTTTCTACATGCAAAGAGGAATATTCCACTGTATAAATGGTTCTAGAACTATTAGCTGTAATGCATTATGAGGTACAACCTTAGTTTTAAACATTTTGCATACTAACAGATATGTATTGCAATTTTAATTTGCGTCCCTGCAGCAATTTTACTATTCTTTGTCTTTTACTATGCGGATCCGCGGCACCGTGAGAGAGGTAACGCCGGCCGGCGCTTCACCACTGGCTATTGTTTGGCGGCGGCAAGGAGAAGGGCGCCGAGGATGTGCTGCTCTGTGCACGGCCGTCGAAGTACAACATCGCTATGATGTTTGTGGTTTCTCTATTTTTCCTCCTATTGCCTGTTCCCAGTTTTACAAACTGTTAAGTTGGTGCTTGATTTCGCTTTCAGATTTTTCTGTGGCTTTCTCCATTAGCATGTTTCTCCTCAAGGACCATATTAATCTGGCTGGCGTTTGCACATGTGATTTTGGTTGAGGTATGTGCAAGGTCATCCCCCTCTAGACTGTAATTTGTCTGTAGGTTTTTGGTAGATTTTACTTATCGGGGGCTAAGGCAGTGGTGATGCCGCAGGTTGACCGTTTGTGTACTACGAGAGGTGCCACAATTATTTTCATTCTGGCTCATGTAGTTCAAATCAGTTTTCATATGAAAGAAATTTAAGCTATATATGCATGGTATTTGGTAATACTTTAACTGCAGCTTAGGATACAAACGCAATTACATTAATCAGTTGTTAAACAGGCTACTGGCATGCTGCCTCTTCCTCTTTATTTATTTATTTTTTTGCGAAAAATGCTGCCTCTTCCTCTGATGCAATGAACACGAGGGAAGTCGCCAACGCATTCCGGCTCTTCCGGTGAGGTGTCTACTATAAGCTTGTGTTTTGATCCAGCCGTGTCCCTCTATTTCCATGTGTTTTTGTTGCCGGCCGTGGAGGTGGAGGACCAACATGACTTCTGTCTTACCGGAGTGCATGTCTATTCATCTGAAGCCGGGAGTTGGATTCATAAGGAGAAGAGATGGAGTGGCAATATTGAAGTCACTACTGATCGCCTTGATCGGTCAACTATCTATCTTAATGGTTATCTGCATTTCTGCGTCACTGTTGATGGTTCTGACCGTTGTGGACAAGGAGGAGGGGGAGCAAGGACTAACTTTCGTGTTCCTGATGGTTTGGATGTTGGTTTTATTCAGCAGTCAGAGGGCTGCCTGCATTATGCTGGTTTTGACACAGATGGCAATGATGATGATGATGTTGTTCAACTGCTAGTTTATGTTCTTAAAGACTATGACAGCAAAGAATGGATACTGAAGCATAGCGTTGAAACTTCGCATGTGTTTGGAGGGCGATACATAGAAGACCTTGATGAGGAATTTAATTGGATTGCAATTCATCCGGAATGTAACTTGATCTTCTTCACTGTGGGCCAGGATATCACATTCATGTGCTATGATGATGTTGTTCAACTGCTAGTTTATGTTCTTAAAGACTATGACAGCAAAGAATGGATACTGAAGCATAGCGTTGAAACTTCGCATGTGTTTGGAGGGCGACACATAGAAGACCTTGAAGAGGAATTTAATTGGATTGCAATTCATCTGGAATTTAACTTGATCTTCTTCACTGTGGGCCAGGATATCACATTCGTGTGCTGTGATATGGATCGTCGACAAGTCAAAGTGATATGCAATCTTGAAAAAGGCAAGCTGCCATATTTTCCATATGTGCCGCTATATGAAGAGCTACAATCGTTGCACAAGTGATGTCTTATTCATGCTATGGAGCAGGGGGCATGGTATGTCTGCTTGAATTTGGTCCTCCTTCCTCTAATGTATGCGTGTTTTTAAGTTTGGAGCAATGGTGGTTCGTTCTGGGGCTGCGGCTGATTTCTCTTAGACTAGTTATTCAAAGTTTAAATGTATTTTTTTGGCTGTACAAGTGTTGTCTCTGTATTACCAGTGGTTCTGAACGGCAGGAGGTGGTGATACACTTTGGATGATTGCATTGTCACTTTCTTTTGGTGCTATTTCCTTGTCCTGTGTTTTAAATAGGTTGTGTTGTTAGCTGAACATCACAGCTACAATGCTGCTGTTAATAGGAAATATTGTGGATCATAATGTTCATCATGTTGTTAGACAACTTTCGACACAAAATTGCTCAGAAGACTAGGAAGTCATCTTTATCTGTGGGTCTTGTTCACATAGTAGTTTAAAAAAGTTTAAACTAAGCGATGTCAAGTACTTTCCTTGTTAGTCTTGCCTATAATGGTGCACATACACTCTACTCCAATGCGACTTTAATTGTGTTAATAAGAGAGGTAATTCGACTTGCTGCTGAGGCATTTGCTGGTCAAATCTGTTGGGAAATTCATGCTGGGAAGGTCATTGAAACTAATTTCTTTATCTGGTCAACCTTTGGTAGGCTAGTACTTCGAGCTGGGCTGGAATATGGTATGAGCCAATATGGCAGCTCGCCAAACTGCTAAATAATCTTTCCCAGGCCCTGACGTTCCTTGCACACTGTATTCAGCAAGATTGTAACATTACCAACCTATCAATATAAACTTAAATTTCTAAGATGTAGTTCTAGAAAATGATGAAATCTATATACTTATTGAGATTACACGGGGTCTAAAGTTCATTTCAGATATTATTCTATGGAAAGTTAGAACAAAGTAAAGCTATCGATGTAGGATTGTATCAGGCTGGTTACTAAACATATACTGTTTTGGCACGAAAAAGAGACATGCATGTTCATAGTATTTAGTACTTGGCTATCGCAGGTCAAATGATTGGTGCAGTCGCAATGTAAGTTATTTCCATTATCAGAAGTTGTTCGAAATCCACAAGGTGGATGAGGAGGTATTTCCGCTGCTCACCATGAAGGACCTCAAGGACATGGGCATCAGTGCCATTTGGTCGTACGTGGAGCTCAGGAGCAGCTGTTTCCCGAGTTGGGTGAGAGCTCCGAGCTTTTTGTTTCTTCTCCCGTGGAAGGAAGGTGGCTCTCGAAGGCGGCCAGGGTGATCCTCATCAACTCCTCGCTATCCAGCCTCCTCTGGTTCCTCATGTCTTCTACAGCCTCCATGAGACTCTCCATCAGGAGATCGTCAAGTACCAGTCTAGGTTTCTTTGGGCAGGCGAGGGCGAGAAGCAGAAATACCATATAGTGAGCTGGCCCGACATTTGCAAACCCAAGGACCAGGGAGGTCTTGGGATCTTGTCATCTAGCGCATGAACATTGTTCTCCTGACCCGATGGCTCTGGCGAATCGCCAATGGGGAGGGAGGACTCTGGCTAACCATCATCAGGAATAAGTACCTTCCGGGCCAACCCCTTGCTTTCTGCCAGCGTTCTGGCGGCTCCCAGTTCTGGCAGGCTGTGATCTAGCTACTGCCTGTGCTCCGCATCGACACGTCCATTTCGGTTGGCTCCGGGTCCTCGACCCTGTTTTGGTTCGATCGTTGGGTGGGGGACTCCCCCCTCGCCGCGCGATTCCCGAAACTATTCTCCATAGCGGTTGACCCTCGGGTCTCTGTCGAGATGGCCCTTATTGACTTAGGGCGTCTTGCTTTCCGGCGTCCCTCAGCCCCCTCGAGGTGGCCGCCTAGGACTCCCTCCTCCAGGACATCGCCCTTCTGTCAATGGATGTCGAGGGCGCCCCTGACTCCATCTCTTGGCGACTGGAGTCCACCGGCCGCTTCTCTACTAAGTCCTTATACTCGTCCATCGCTCCTTCGTCGGCCCCTGAACCCTTTAGCCTGATTTGGGACATCCGTCTTCCTTTGAAGATCAGGATCTTCTTGTGGCAGTGGATTCGGGGACGCCTACCCTTTGGGGTAGAGGTCCTCAAGCGTAATGGCCCAGGAGACGGGATGTGCCCCCTTTGTGGCACGGTGGAGGATGCTAATCACATCTTCTTCTCCCGCTCCACGGCCAGTTCCTGTGTTCTTGCTTTCGCGAGATGGTCGATGGACAGTGGTGCAACACCAACTTCCCGGACCTGCTTCCCGAGATCCACGCCGGCGCCCCCCGCCACCGCCATATTAGATGGTTGTGCGTTGGGGTCCTCGCTTGGACGCTTTGGACCATCCGCAACAAGCTTGTTCTTCACAAAGTGCCTCTTCGACATGCGAGTGACGCGATCTTTAAAATGTGTGGTTACCCGCAGCTTTGGCGGCCGCTTAGCCGCCCACAGGACCGGGACGCCATCAACACCCTCCTCGCCGACCTTCGCTCGATGGCCTTCCGCGTGGCGCCCCCGTTGCCGCCCCCTCCTCCGGAGCCCGATTAGGCCTGCTGTTTCGGGCTGCTGTGCTTGTGTTTGTGTTTTGATTTCAGGGCTTGTTGAGCTGTGCCCTCAACATTAACCCCATTTGATACTTGCTGTGTTCGTGGACCTTGTGTGTGTGTGTGTGAACCTTGTTGGATGCTTGGGCGGTTTGCTTTATATATAAAGCGGGGTGAAAGCCTTTTTGGGTAAAACGCCTTATGTTTAGTTACGGAGGTGGTAGTAGCGGCATTAACAAATGGTGATTTTAGCAATCCTAGTGTGTTGGCATGGAGACATGAACGAGATTCTTCTTATTCATCCTAAATAGTGAAGGAAATATGCCCTAGAGGCAATAATAAAGTTATTATTTATTTCCTCGTATCATGATAAATGTTTATTATTCATGCTAGAATTGTATTAATCGGAAACATAATACATGTGTGAATACATAGACAAACATAATGTCACTAATATGCCTCTACTTGACTAGCTCGTTAATCAAAGATGGTTGAGTTTCCTAGCCATAGACATGAGTTATCATTTGATTAACAGGATCACATCATTAGGAGAATGATGTGATTGACTTGACCCATCCCGTTAGCTTAGCACTTGATCGTTTAGTATGTTGTTATTGCTTTCTTCATGACCTATACATGTTCCTATGACTATGAGATTATGCAACTCCCGTTTACCGGAGGAACACTTTGTGTGCAACCAAACGTCACAACGTAACTGGGTGATTATAAAGGTGCTCTACAGGTGTCTCCGAAGGTACTTGTTGGGTTGGCGTATTTCGAGATTAGGATTTGTCACTCCGATTGTCGGAGAGGTGTCTTTGGGCCCATTCGATAATACACATCACTATAAGCCTTGCAAGCATTGTAACTAATGAGTTAGTTGTGGGATGATGTATTACAGAACGAGTAAAGAGACCTACCGGTAACGAGATTGAACTAGGTATTGAGATACCGACGATCGAGTCTCGGGCAAGTAACACACCGATGACAAAGGGAACAACGTAGGTTGTTATGCGGTTTGACCGATAAAGATCTTCGTAGAATATGTAGGAGCCAATATGAGCATCCAGGTTCCGCTATTGGTTATTGACCGGAGACATGTCTCGGTCATGTCTACATAGTTCTCGAACCCGTAGGGTCCGCACGCTTAAAGTTTCGGTGACGTTTGTATTATGAGTTTTTGTGTTTTGATGTAATGAAGGTAGTTCGGAGTCCCAAATATGATCACGGACATGACAAGGAGTCTCGAAATGGTCGAGACGTAAAGATCGATATATTGGACGACTATGTTTGGACACCGGAATGGTTTCGGGGAGTTTCGGACATATACCGGAGTACCGGGGGGTTACCGGAACCCCCCGGGGAGACTAATGGGCATATTGGGCCCTAGTGGAGAAGAGGAGGGGTGGCCAAGGGCAGCCGTGCGCTCCCTTCCTCCCAGTCCGAATTGGACAAGGAGGGGGGGGGGCGCCCCCCTTTCCTTCCCCTCTCTCTCTCTCTCCTTCCCTCTCCTCTCCTACTCCTACTTGGAAGGGGGGAGTCCTACTCCCGATGGGAGTAGGACTCCTCATGTGGCGCGCCTAGGGAGGCCGGCCCCCTCCCCCTCCTCCACTCCTTTATATACGGGGAGGGGGGCATCCCTTGGAGACACAACAATTGATCTCTTGATCTCTTAGCCGTGTGCGGTGCCCCCCTCCACCATATTCCACCTCGATCATATCATAGCGGTGCTTAGGCGAAGCCCTGCGTCGGTAGCAACATCATCACCGTCATCACGCCGTCGTGTTGACGGAACTCACCCGTGAAGCTCTGCTGGATCGGAGTTCGCGGGACGTCATCGAGCTAAACGTGTGCTGAACTCGGAGGTGCCATGCGTTCGGTACTTGGATCGGTCGGATCGTGAAGACGTACGACTACATCAACCGCGTTGTGCTAACGCTTCCGCTTTCGGTCTACGAGGGTACATGGACACACTCTCCCCTCTCGTTGCTATGCATCACCATGATCCTGTGTGTGCGTAGGATTTTTTTTGAAATTACCACGTTCTCCAACAGTGGCATCCGAGCCTGGTTTTATGCGTAGATGTTATATGCACGAGTAGAACACAAGTGAGTTGTGGGCGATACAAGTAATACTGCTTACCAGCATGTCATACTTTGGTTCGGCAGTATTGTTGCATGAAGCGGCCCGGACCGACATTACGCGTACACTTACGCGAGACTGGTTCTACCGACGTGCTTTGCACACAGGTGGCTGGCGGGTGTCAATTTCTCCAACTTTAGTTGAACCGAGCGTGGCTACGCCCAGTCCTTGAGAAGGTTAAAACAACACTAACTTGACGAACTATCGTTGTGGTTTTGATGCGTAGGCAAGAACGATTCTTTCTCAGCCCGTAGCAGCCACGTAAAACTTGCAACAACAAAGTAGAGGACGTCTAACTTGTTTTTGCAGGGCATGTTGTGATGTGATATGGTCAAGACATGATGCTATATTTTATTGTATGAGATGATCATGTTTTGTAACCGAGTTATCGGCAACTGGCAGGAGCCATATGGTTGTCGCTTTATTGTATGCAATGCAATCGCCCTGTAATGCTTTACTTTATTACTAAGTGGTAGCGATAGTCGTAGAAGCAATAGTTGGCGAGACGACAACGATGCTACGATGGAGATCAAGGTGTCGCGCAAGTGACGATGGTGATCATGACGGTGCTTCGGAGATGGAGATCACAAGCACAAGATGATGATGGCCATATCATATCATTTATATTGATTGCATGTGATGTTTATCTTTTATGCATCTTATTTTGCTTAGATCGACGGTATCATTATAAGATGACCTCTCACTAAATTTCAAGGTATAAGTGTTCTCCCTGAGTATGCACTGCTGCGAAAATTCTTCGTGCTGAGACACCACGAGATGATCGGGTGTGATAGGCTCTATGTTCAAATACAATGGGTGCAAAACTGTTGCACACGTGGAATACTCAGGTTAAACTTGATGAGCCTAGCATATGCAGATATGGACTCGAAACACTGAGACCGAAAGGTCGAGCGTGAATCATATAGTAGATATGATCAACATAGTGATGTTCACCATTGAAACTACTCCATCTCATGTGATGATCGGACATGGTTTAGTTGATATGGATCACGTGATCACTTAGAGGATTAGAGGGATGTCTATCTGAGTGGGAGTTCTTTAATAACTTGATTAACTGAACTTTAATTTATCATGAACTTAGTACCCGATAGTATTTTGCATGTCTATATTGTTGTAGATAGATGGCCGTGCTGTTGTTCCGTTGAATTTTAATGCGTTCCTTGAGAAAACAAAGTTGAAAGATGATGGTAGCAATTACACGGACTGGGTCCGTAACTTGAGGATTATCCTCATTGCTGCACAGAAGAATTACGTCCTGGAAGCACCACTAGGTGCCAAACCTGCTGCAGGAGCAACACCAGATGTTATGGACGTCTGGCAGAGTAAAGCGGATGACTATGTTGGGGAACGCAGTAATTTCAAAAAAAATTCCTACGCACACGCAAGATCATGGTGATGCATAGCAACGAGAGGGGAGAGTGTTGTCCATGTACCCTCATAGACCGAAAGCGGAAGCGTTAGCACAATGCGGTTGATGTAGTCGTACGTCTTCACGATCCGACCAATCAAGTACCGAACGTACGGTACCTCCGAGTTCAGCACACGTTCAGCCCGATGACATCCCTCAAACTCCGATCCTGCCGAGTGTTGAGGGAGAGTTTCGTCAGCACGACGGCGTGGTGATGATGTTGATGTTCTACCGACGCAGGGCTTCGCCTAAGCACCGCTACAGTATTATCGAGGTGGACTATAGTGGAGGGGGCACCGCACACGGCTAAGAGATCCAAGGGATCAATTGTTGTGTCTATGGGGTGCCCCCTGCCCCCGTATATAAAGGAGCAAGGGGGGAGGCGGCCGGCCTAGGAGGAGGGCGCGCCAAGGGGGGAGTCCTACTCCCACCGGGAGTAGGACTCCTCCTTCCCTTGTTGGAGTAGGGGAGAAGGAAAGAGGGGGAGAGGAACAAGGAAAAGGGGGCTGCACCCCTTGTCCAATTCGGACCAGAGGGGGGGCGCGCGCCTCCTTCCTTTTGGCCTCTCTCCTCTATTCCCGTATGGCCAAATAAGACCCATATACTCCGCGGCGAATTCCCGTAACTCTCCGGTACTCCGAAAAATACCCAAATCACTCGGAACCTTTCCGATGTCCAAATATAGTCGTCCAATATATCGATCTTTACGTATCGATCATTTCGAGACTCCTCGTCATGTCCCCGATCTCATCCGGGACTCCGAACTCCTTCGGTACATCAAAACTCATAAACTCATAATATAATTGTCATCGAAACCTTAAGCGTGCGGACCCTATGGGTTCGAGAACAATGTAGACATGACCGAGACACGTCTTCGGTCAATAACCAATAGCGGAACCTGGATGCTCATATTGGCTCCTACATATTCTACGAAGATCTTTATCGGTCAGACCGCATAACAACATACGTTGTTCCCTTTGTCATCGGTATGTTACTTGCCCGAGATTCGATCGCCGGTATCTTAATACCTAGTTCAATCTCGTTACCGGCAAGTCTCTTTACTCGTTCCGTAATACATCATCCTGCAACTATCTCATTAGTTGCAATGCTTGCAAGGCTTAAGTGATGTGCATTACCGAGAGGGCCCAGAGATACCTCTCCGACAATCGGAGTGACAAATCCTAATCTCGAAATACGCCAACCCAACAAGTACCTTCGGAGACACCTGTAGAGCACCTTTATAATCACCCAGTTACGTTGTGACGTTTGGTAGCACACAAAGTGTTCCTCCGGTAAACGGGAGTTGCATAATCTCATAGTTATAGGAACATGTATAAGTCACGAAGAAAGTAATAGCAACAAACTAAACGATCAAGTGCTAAGCTAACGGAATGGGTCAAGTCAATCACATAATTCTCCTAATGATGTGATCCCGTTAATCAAATGACAACTCATGTCTATGGTTAGGAAACATAACCATCTTTGATCAACGAGCTAGTCAAGTAGAGGCATACTAGTGACACTCTGTTTGTCTATGTATTCACACATGTATTATGTTTCCGGTTAATACAATTCTTGCATGAATAATAAACATTTATCATGATATAAGGAAATAAATAATAACTTTTATATTGCATCTAGGGCATATTTCCTTCAGACTACTCAATAGTTTAGTGTGCCATGCTTTACGGCTTAGAACCGGGACTTCAACGATGTTTTGAACGTCATGGAGCATATGAGATGTTCCAGGAGTTGAAGTTAATATTTCAAGCAAATGCCTGGATTGAGAGATACGAAGTCTCCAATAAGTTCTACAGCTGCAAGATGGAGGAGAATAGTTCTGTCAGTGAGCATATACTCAGAATGTCTGGGTATAACAATCACTTGATTCAACTGGGAGTTAATCTTCCGGATGATAGTGTCATTGACAGAATTCTTCAATCACTGCCACCAAGCTACAAGAGATTTGTGATGAACTATAATATGCAAGGGATGGATAAGACAATTCCCGAGCTCTTCGCAATGCTAAAAGCTGCGGAGGTAGAAATCAAGAAGGAGCATCAAGTGTTGATGGTCAACAAGACCACTAGTTTCAAGAAAAAGGGCAAAGGGAAGAAGAAGGGGAACTTCGAAAAGAACAGCAAACAATTTGCTGCTCAAGAGAAGAAACCCAAGTCTGGACCTAAGCCTGAAACTGAGTGCTTCTACTGCAAGCAGACTGGTCACTGGAAGCGGAACTGCCCCAAGTATTTGGCGGATAAGAAGGATGGCAAGGTGAACAAAGGTATATGTGATATACATGTTATTAATGTGTACCTTACTAATGCTCGCAGTAGCACCTGGGTATTTGATACTGGTTCTGTTGCTAATATTTGCAACTCAAAACAGGGACTACAGATTAAGTGAAGATTGGCTAAGGACGAGGTGACGATGCGTGTGGGAAATGGTTCCAAAGTCGATGTGATCACAGTCGGCACGCTACCTCTACATCTACCTTCAGGATTAGTTTTAGACCTAAATAATTGTTATTTGGTGCCAGCTTTGAGCATGAACATTATATCTTGATCTTGTTTGATGCGAGACGGTTATTCATTTAAATCTGAGAATAATGGTTGTTCTATTTATATGAGTAATATCTTTTATGGTCATGCACCCTTGAAGATTGGTCTATTTTTTTAAATCTCGATAGTAGTGATACACATATTCATAATGTTGAAGCCAAAAGATGTAGAGTTGATAATGATAGTGCAACTTATTTGTGGCACTGCCGTTTGGGTCATATTGGCGTAAAGCGCATGAAGAAACTCCATACTGATGGACTTTTGGAATCACTTGGTACTTGCAAACTGTACCTCATGGGCAAGATGACTAAAATGCCGTTCTCCGGAACTATGGAGCGAGCAACTGATTTGTTGGAGATCATACATATTGATGTATGTGGTATTGGGGAACGTTGCAGAAAACAAAAATTTTCCTACGGTTTCACCAAGATCCATCTATGAGTTCATCTAGCAACGAGTGATTGGATGCATCTACATACCTTTGTAGATCACGAGTGGAAGCGTTCAAAGAACGGGGATGAGGAAGGCGTACTCGACGTGATCCAAATCACCGGAGATCCTAGCGCCGAACGGACGGCACCTCCGCATTCAACACACGTACGGTCAGCGTAACGTCTCCTTCTTCTTGATCCAGCAAGGGGAAAGGAGAGGTTGAGGGAGATGGCTCCAGTAGCAGCATGACGGCGTGGTGTTGATGGAGCTGCAGTACTCCGGCAGGGCTTCGCCAAGCACTATGGAGGAGGAGGAGGTGTTGGAGAGGGAGAGGGAGGCACCAAAGATCAAGGGTAAGAAGTCCTACATCTCCCCACTATATATAGGAGGGCCAAGGGGGGGGGGCGCCGGCCCTAGGAGATCTAATCTCCTAGGGGGGTGCGGCCAAGGGGAGGAATCCCTCCTCCCCAAGGCACCTAGGGGTGCCTTCCCCCTTTGGGACTCTTCCCTCCTTGAAACCCTAGGCGCATGGGCCTCTTGGGGCTGGTGCCCTTGGCCCATGTAGGCCAAGGCGCACCCCCTACAGCCCATGTGGCCCCCCGGGACAGGTGGCCCCACCCGGTGGACCCCCGGGACCCTTCCGGTGGTCCCGGTACAATACCGGTGACCCCGAAACTTGTCCCGATGCCCGAAATAGCACTTCCTATATATAATTATTTACCT
>NC_053028.1:668947035-669001222 GCF_003073215.2 Triticum urartu
GCCCCCTGCCACCATATTCCTTGATAATACTGTAGCGGAGTTTAGGCGAAGCCCTGCTGCTGTAGTTCATCAAGATCGTCACCACGCCGTCGTGCTGACGGAACTCTTCCCCGACACTTTGCTGGATCGGAGTCCGGGGATCGTCATCGAGCTGAACATGTGCTCGAACTCGGAGGTGCCGTAGTTTCGGTGCTTGATCGGTTGGATCGTGAAGACGTACGACTACTACCTCTACGTCGTGTCATCGCTTCCACAGTCGGTCTGCGTTGGGTACGTAGACAACACTCTCCCCTCTCGTTGCTATGCATCACATGATCTTGCGTGTGCGTAGGAATTTTTTTGAAATTACTACGAAACCCAACACTAGTTGCATAAGGTGGCTAGCGGGTGTCTGTCTCTCCTACTTTAGTCGGATCGGATTCGATGAAAAGGGTCCTTATGAAGGGTAAATAGCAATTGGCATATCACGTTGTGGTCTTTGCGTAGGTAAGAAATGTTCTTGCTAGAAACCCATAGCAGCCACGTAAAACATGCAAACAACAATTAGAGGACGTCTAACTTGTTTTTGCAGGGTATGCTATGTGATGTGATATGGCCAAAAGGATGTGATGAATGATATATGTGATGTATGAGATTGATCATGTTCTTGTAATAGATGATCATGGAGCCCCAAGATGGAGATCAAAGGAGCTATATGATATTGGCCATATCATGTCACTATTATTTGATTGCATGTGATGTTTATCATGTTTATACATCTTGTTTACTTAGAACGACGGTAGTAAATAAGATGATCCCTCATTAAAATTTCAAGAAGTGTTCTCCCCTAACTGTGCACCGTTGCTAAAGTTCGTCGTTTCGAAGCACCACGTGATGATCGGGTGTGATAGATCCTTACGTTCACATACAACGGGTGTAAGACAGTTTTACACATGCAAAACACTTAGGGTTAACTTGACGAGCCTAGCATGTGCATAGACATGGCCTCGGAACACAGAAGACCGAAAGGTCGAGCATGAGTCGTATGGTAGATACGATCAACATGAAGATGTTCACCGATGATGACTAGTCCGTCTCACGTGATGATCGGACACGGCCTAGTTGACTCGGATCATGTAATCACTTAGATGACTAGAGGGATGTTTATCTGAGTGGGAGTTCATAAGATGAACTTAATTATCCTGAACATAGTCAAAAGGTCTTCGCAAATTATGTCGTAGCTCGCGCTTCAGTTCTACTGTTTAGTTATGTTCCTAGAGAAATTTAGTTGAAAGTTGATAGTAGCAATTATGCGGACTAGGTCCGTAAACTGAGGATTGTCCTCATTGCTTCATAGAAGGCTTATGTCCTTAATGCACCGCTCAGTGTGCTGAACCTCGAACGTTGTCTGTGGATGTTGCGAACATCTGACATACACATTTTGATAACTACGTGATAGTTCAGTTAAACGGTTTAGAGTTAAGGCACCGAAGACGTTTTGAAACGTCGCGAAACATATGAGATGTTTCGAGGGCTGAAATTGGGATTTCAGGCTCGTGCCCACGTCAAGAGGTATGAGACCTCCGACGATTTTCTTAGCCTGCAAACTAAGGAGAAAAGCTCAATTGTTGCGCTTGTGCTCAGATTGTCTGAGTACAACAATTGCTTGAATCGAGTGGGAGTTGATCTTCCAGATGAGACAGTGATGTTTCTCCAAAGTCATTGCCACCAAGCTTCTAGAGCTTCGTGATGAACTATGATATATCAGGGACATATATGATGATCCTTGAGATATTCGCGATGTTTGATACCACAAAAGTAGAAATCAAGAAGGAGCATCAATTGTTGATGGTTGGTGAAACTACTAGTTTCAAGTAGGGCAAGGGAACAAAGGGATACTTCATGAAACGGCAATTCAGCTGCTGCTCTAGTGAAGAAACCCAAGGTTGAACCCAAACCCGAGACTGAGTGCTTCTGTAATAAGGGGAACAGCCACTGGAGCAGAATTACCCTAGATACTTGGTAGATGAGAAGGCTGGCAAGGTCGATAGAAGTATATTGGATATACATTATGTTAATGTGTACTTTACTAGTACTCCTAGTAGCACCAGGGTATTAGATACCGGTTCGGTTGCTAAGTGTTAGTAACTCGAAATAAAAGCTACGGAATAAACGGAGACTAGCTAAAGGTAAGCTAACGATATGTGTTGGAAGTGTTTCCAATGTTGATATGATCAAGCATCGCACGCTCCCTCTACCATTGAGATTGGTGTTTGCGTTGAGCATAGACATGATTGGATTATGTCTATCGCAATACGGTTATTCATTTAAGGAGAATAATGGTTACTCTGTTTATTTGAATAATACCTTCAATGGTCTTACACCTAAAATGAATGGTTTATTGAATCTCGATCGTAGTGATACACATGTTCATGCCAAAAGATAGTAATGATAGTACCACCTACTTGTGGCACTGCCACGTAAGTCATATCGGTATAAAACGCATGAAGAAGCTCCATGTTGATGGATCTTTGGGCTCACTCGTTTTTGAAAAGTTTTTGAGACATGCGAACCATGTCTATTGGTGTATATGCATGAAGAAACTCCATGCAAATGGACTGTTTTGACTCACTTGATTTTGAATCACTTGAGACATGCAAATCATACCACATGGGCAAGATGACTGAAAGCCTCGTTTTCAGTAAAATGGAACTAGAAAGCAACTTGTTGGAAGTAATACATTTTGATGTGTGCAATCCAATGAGTGCTGAGGCATGTAGTGGATATCGTTATGTTCTTACTTCACAGATGATTTGAGTAGATGTTGAGTATATTTACTTGATGAAACATAAGTCTGAATTATTGAAAGGTTCAAGTAATTTCAGAGTGAAGTTGAACATCGTCGTGACAAGAGGATAAAATGTCTATGATATGATCGTAGAGATGAATATCTGAATTACGAGTTTGGCACAGAATTAAGACATTGTGGAAATTGTTTCACAACTAATATAGCCTGGAACACCATAGTGTGATGGTGTGTCCGAACATCATAACTACACCCTATTGGATATGATGCATACCATGATGTCTCTTATCGAATTACCATGATAGTTTATGGGTTAGGCATTAGAGACAACCAAATTCACTTTAAATAGGGCACCACGTAATTCCGATGAGATGACACCGTATGAACTATGGTTTAGAGAAACCTAAGCTGTCATTTCTTAGAAGTTTGGGGCTGCGACGCTTATGTGAAAAATTTTCAGGCTGATAAGCTCGAACCCAAAGCGGATAAATGCATCTTCATAGGACACCCAAAACAGTTGGGTATACCTCCTGTCTCAGATCCGAAAGCAATAAGGGATTGTTTCTAGAATCGGGTCCTTTCTCGAGGAAAAGTTTCTCTCGAAAGAATTGAGTGGGAGGATGGTGGAGACTTGATGAGGTTATTGAACCGTCTCTTGAATTAGTGTGTGGCAGGGCACAGGAAGTTGTTCCTGTGACACCTACACCAATTGAAGTTGGAAGCTTATGATAGTGATCATGAAACTTCAGATCAAGTCACTATCAAACCTCGTAGGATGACAAGGATGCGTACTACTTCAGAGTGGTACGTAATCCTGTCTTGGAAGTCATGTTGCTAGACAACAATGAACCTACGAGCTATGGAGAAGCGATGGTGGGCCCGGATTCCGATAAATGGCTCGAGGCCATAAAATCCGAGAGAGGATCCATGTATGAAAACAAAGTGTAGACTTTGGAAGAACACTCGATGGTCGTGAGGCTGTTGAGTACAGATGGATTTAAAAGGAAGACGGACAATGATGGTAAATGTCACCATTAAGAAAGCTCGACTTGTCATTAAGATGTTTTCCCGACAAGTTCAAGGAGTTGACTACGATGAGACTTTCTCACTCGTAGCGATGCTAAGAGTCTGTTGGAATTATATTAGCATTACTGCATCATTTATGAAATCTTGCAGATAGGATGTCAAAACATTGTTTCCTCGACGATTTTCTTGAGGAAAGGTTGTATGTGATACAACCGGAAGGTTTTGTCAATCCTGAAAGATGCTAATAAGTATGCAAAGCTCCAGCAATCCTTCTGAGGACTGGAGTAAGCATCTCGGAGTTGGAATGTATGCTTTGATGAGATGATCAAAGATTTTGGGTGTATACAAAGTTTATGAGAAACTGGTATTTCCAAAGAAGTGAGTGGGAGCACTATAGAATTTCTGATGAATATATGTTGTTGATCGGAAATGACGTAGAATTTCTGGAAAGCATATAGGGTTATTTGGAAAGTGTTTTTCAATGGAAAGCCTGGATTAAGCTACTTGAGCATTGAGCATCAAGATCTATAAGGATAGATCAAAACGCTTAATGGTACTTTCAAATGAGCACATACCTTGACATGATCTTGAAGGTGTTCAAGATGGATCAGTCAAAGAAGGAGTTCTTGCCTGAGTTGTAAGGTATGAAGTTAAGACTTAAAGCTCGACCACGGCAGAATAGAGAGAAAGGACGAAGTCGTCCCCTATGCTTAAGACATAGGCTCTACAGTATGCTATGCTGTGTACCGCACCTGAAGTGTGCCTTGCCATGAGTCAGTCAAGGGGTACAAGAGTGATCCAAGAATGGATCACGACAGCGGTCAAAGTTATCCTTAGTAACTGGACTAAGGAAGTTTCTCGGTTATGGAGGTGGTAAGAGTTCGTCGTAAAGGGTTACGTCGATGCAAGCTTAACACCTATCCGGATAGCTCTGAGTAGAGATACCGGATACGCTATAATGGAGCAACAATTTAGAATAGCTCCAAGTAGAACAGTTATTTGGAATAGCTCCAAATAGAACGTGGTAGCTGCATCTAGGAGATGACATAGAGATTTGTAAAGCACACACGGATCTGAAAGGTTCAGACCCGTTGACTAAAACCTCTCTCACAAGCAACATGATCAAACCCAGAACTCTTGGTTAAGTCACATGGCATGTGTGAGTGTTAATCACATGGCGATGTGAACTAGATTATTGACTCTAGTGCAAGTGGGAGACTGTTGGAAATATGCCCTAGAGGCAATAATAAATTGGTTATTATTATATTTCCTTGTTCATGATAATCGTTTATTATCCATGCTATAATTGTATTGATAGGAAACTCAGATACATGTGTGGATACATAGACAACACCATGTCCCTAGTAAGCCTCTAGTTGACTAGCTCGTTGATCAATAGATGGTTACGGTTTCCTAACCATGGACATTGGATGTCGTTGATAACGGGATCACATCATTAGGAGAATGATGTGATGGACAAGACCCAATCCTAAGCATAGCACAAAGATCGTGTAGTTCGTATGCTAAAGCTTTTCTAATGTCAAGTATCATTTCCTTAGACCATGAGATTGTGCAACTCCCGGATACCGTAGGAATGCTTTGGGTGTATCAAACGTCACAACGTAACTGGGTGACTATAAAGGTGCACTACAGGTATCTCCGAAAGTGTCTGTTGGGTTGGCACGAATCGAGACTGGGATTTGTCACTCCGTGTAAACGGAGAGGTATCTCTGGGCCCACTCGGTAGGACATCATCATAATGTGCACAATGTGATCAAGGAGTTGATCACGGGATGATGTGTTACGGAACGAGTAAAGAGACTTGCCGGTAACGAGATTGAACAAGGTATCGGGATACCGACGATCGAATCTCGGGCAAGTATCGTACCGCATAGACAAAGGGAATTGTACGGGATTGATAATCCTTGACATCGTGGTTCATCCGATGAGATCATCGTGGAACATGTGGGAGCCAACATGGGTATCCAGATCCCGCTGGTGGTTATTGACCGGAGAGTCTCGGTCATGTCTGCATGTCTCCCGAACCCGTAGGGTCTACACACTTAAGGTTCGGAGACGCTAGGGTTAGGAAGTTTGTATGTGGTTACCGAATGTTGTTCGGAGTCCCGGATGAGATCCCGGACGTCACGAGGAGTTCCGGAATGGTCCGGAGGTAAAGATTTATATATGGGAAGTCCTGTTTTGGTCACCGGAAGAGTTTCGGGGTTTATCGGTAATGTACCGGGACCACCGGGAGGGTCCCGGGGGTCCACCAAGTGGGGCCACCAACCCCGGAGGCTTGCGTGGGCTAAGAGTGGTGAGGGACCAGCCCCTTAGTGGGCTGGTGCGCCTCCCACAAGGGCCCATGGCGCCTAAGAGGTGGAAAGGGGGCAAACCCTAAGGGATATGGGCCTTAAGGCCCATATTGGTGCGCCTCCCTCTCCTCTCCCCCTCTTGGCCGCCATCCTTGATCCCCATCTAGGGCTGCCGCCCCCCTAGGGGTGGGAACCCTAGAGGGGGCGCAGCCCCTCCCCTTCCCTATATATATGAGGCCTAGGGCTGCCCATAACACGTGATCGATCTCTCGTTGGTTGCCAGCCCTGCAGGATTGCCACGCTCCTCCCATCACCACCACGCCGTTGTGCTGCTGCTGGATGGAGTCTTCCTCAACCTCTCCCTCTCTCCTTGCTGGATCAAGGCGTGGGAGACGTCACCGGGCTGTACGTGTGTTGAACGCGGAGGTGCCGTGCGTTCGGCACTTGGTCATCGGTGATTTGAATCACGACGAGTACGACTCCATCAACCCCGTTCACTTGAACGCTTCCGCTTAGCGATCTACAAGGGTATGTAGATGCACTCTCCTCCCCTCGTTGCTAGTCTCTCCATAGATAGATCTTGGTGACACGTAGGAAAATTTTGAATTTCTGCTACGTTCCCCAACAGGCACAAAGGATTGAGCTACTGAAATATTGAAGAGAGCTTCAAAGTATGCCCAAATACGCAACAAAAAGTCGTATGCCCTTAGGATTAGGAGAAGATACATGCATCCCTAATACATCTCTACCGCGGGCATACAAGGATATGAGATGTTAGGGCCTGAAAATTGGGATATTCAAAGGACCCAAGGAATGTATGGTTTGCTTTAAGCGCGGATGGCATTAATCCTTTCGGGGAGCAGAGCAGCAATCACAGCACCTGGCCCGTGACTCTATGTATGTATAACCTTCCTCCTTGGATATGCATGAAGCGGAAGTTCATTATGATGCCAGTTCTCATCCAAGGCCCTAAGCAACCCGGCAACGAAATTGATGTGTACCTAAGGCCATTAGTTGAAGAACTTTTACAGCTGTGGAATGGAAACGGTGTACGTACGTGGGATGAGCATAGACAGGAGGAATTTAACCTTAAGGCGTTGCTGTTCGTGACCATCAACGATTGGCCTGCTCTCAGTAACCTTTCAGGACAGACAAACAAAGGATACCACGCATGCATGCACTGTTTAGATGACACTGAAAGTATATACCTGGACAAATGCAGGAAGAATGTGTACCTGGGCCATCGTCGATTTCTTCCGACCAACCATCAATGTCGAAAGAAAGGCAAGCATTTCAAAGGCGAGGCAGATCACCGGAAGAAGCCCGCCATGCACACCGGTGATCACGTGCTTCCTATGGTCAATGATTTACACTACGTAATCTTTGGAAAGGGTCCCGGTGGACTAGCTGTTCCGAATGACGCTGAGGGACACGCACCCATGTGGAAGAAGAAATCTATATTTTGAGACCTACCCTACTGGAAAGACCTAGAGGTCCGCTCCTCAATCAACGTGATGCACGTGACGAAGAACCTTTGCGTGAACCTGCTAGGATTCTTGGGCGTGTATGGGAAGACAAAAGATACACCTGAGGCACGGGAGGACCTGCAACGTTTGCACGAAAAAGACGGCATGCCTCCGAAGCAGTATAAAGGTCCTGCCAGCTATGCTCTTACGAAAGAAGAGAAAGAAATCTTCTTTGAATGCCTACTCAGTATGAAGGTCACGACTGGCTTCTCGTCGAATATAAAGGAAATAATAAATATGCCAGAGAAAAAGTTTCAGAACCTAAAGTCTCATGACTGTCACGTGATTATGACGCAACTGCTTCCGGTTGCATTGAGGGGGCTTCTACCAAAAAACGTCCGATTAGCCATTGTGAAGCTATGTGCATTCCTCAATGCAATCTCTCAGAAGGTGATCGATCCAGAAATCGTACCAAGGCTAAGGAGTGATGTGGCGCAATGTCTTGTCAGTTTCGAGCTGGTGTTCCCACCATCCTTCTTCAATATCATGACGCACGTCCTAGTTCATCTAGTCGACGAGATTGTCATCCTGGGGCCCGTATTTCTACACAATATGTTCCCCTTTGAGAGGTTCATGGGAGTCCTAAAGAAATATGTCCGTAACCGCGCTAGGCCAGAAGGAAGCATCTCCATGGGCCATCAAACAGAGGATGTTATCGGGTTTTGTGTTGACTTCATTCCTGGCCTTAACAAGATAGGTCTCCCTAAATCGCGGTATGAGGGGACACTGACTGGAAAAGGCACTCTTGGAAGAGACTCAATAATATGCAGGGACGGATATTCTTGGTCTCAAGCACACTACAAAGTTCTACAGAACTCTACCTTGGTGACCCCGTATGTCGATGAACACAAGAACAGTCTGCGCTCCAAACACCCGGAGCAGTGCGACGACTGGATTACATGTGAACACATCACGACTTTCAGCAGTTGGTTGGAAACACGTCTCAGAGGTGACAACACTGTTTGTGATGAGTTGTACTTGTTGTCCAGGGGACCATCTTTGACTGTATTGACTTACAAAGGATACGAGATAAATGGGAATACATTTTACACGATCGCCCAAGATCAAAAGAGCACCAACCAAAATAGCGGTGTCCGCTTTGATGCAGCAACCGAGAGCGGAAAGGACACATATTATGGTTACATAGTGAACATATGGGAACTTGACTACGGACCTGATTTTAAGGTCCCTTTGTTTAAGTGCAAATGGGTCAATCTGTTAGGCGGCGGGGTACAGGTAGACCCACAGTACGGAATGACAACAGTGGATCTGAAAATTCTTGGGTACACTGACTAACCGTTCGTCCTAGCCAATGATGTGGCACAGGTTATCTATGTGAAGGACATGTCTACCAAACCGAGAAAAAGAAAAGATAAGGAGCGAATACATCATACGATGAGCCAAAGTGCCACATAGTTCTTTCAGGAAAAAGGGACATCCTAGGAGTGGACGGCAAGACAGACATGTCTGAAGATTATGAAAAGTTTCATGAAATTCCTCCCTTCAATGTCAAGGCTGACCCAAGCATCCTGATAAACAATGAAGATTATCCATGGTTACGGCGCAATAAGCAAATGACACAAGCGAAGAAAAAGTGAAGACTTTCTCCCGCAATAAGCAAATGCTATGTGGGTGAAATTATGATACCATCCCAACTTTCAACTTTTTCAGAGTTCATTTGAAATGCTTTCATGTCTTATGGTTCGAAACTTTGATACTTCGAAAGTGATTGTCCATTTTGTACACGAAGTGCATCAAGTTTTTGTCGTAACCCTCTCTACTTTTTGCAACATGCTATGTGGATGAAATGATGATACCATGCCAACTTTCAACCTTTTCAGAATTCATTTTGAAATGCTTTCCAATTTCAGAGTCATTTAGCTCAAAGAATGAATTAATAGCAAATAGAATGAACTACAAAACTTTTATGAAAATAAAAACAATCAATTAAAATATTATGTTATGATCAACTAAAATAAAACTATAATATTCTTCAATAGCAAAAAGAATATAATTTTTGTGACCTAAAATCAAACTATAAGTATTTAATTGTAAGTATAAATAAAAAATAAATAGCAAAGAAGAAAAAAAATTCTATTTTTATAGTAAAGTTATTCATAAACTAGTGATTCACACAAATTTTATAAAATTCCAATTTAAACTATTCAAAATTTTAAAACTAATGGCACTAACAGAAAGTTTATAATTTTTGTGACCTAAAATCAAAAAGAAATCACTAAAAAACTATAAGTATTTAGTTGTAAGTATAAATAAAAAATAAATAGAAAAAAATTTATATTTTTATAGTAAAGTTATTCATAAACTAGTGATTCACACAAATATTTAAAAATTCAAATTTAAACTATTCAAAATTTAAAACTAATGGCACTAACAGAAAGTTTATAATTTTTGTGACCTAAAAGCAAAAAGAAATCACTAAAAAACTGTAAGTATTTAGTTTTAAGTAGAAATAAAAAAAATAAAAAACCAAAAAAATGTAGAAATAAAAAAGAAAAAACCAAAAAAAATGCCACCTACTAGGCCTCCACGGCCTGAATACGACTAGAAACCCTACATGGGCCAGGATTCAGGCCCGCAGAGGCCCAATAGACCCACAGGCAGTAGCAAGTTTAGGCCCGAAAGCCTGCATTAGAGAGGAGCTCGACTGGAGAGGCATAGCAGCGCTTATAAACCAGTGCCGGCGCCCTTCAGCTAGCGATGTGGGACTAAACTTTTGGGCGCGGGCAGCACAAGGGCATTGGTCCCGGTTGGTGGCACCAACCGGGACTAAAGGGGGCATTGGTCACGGTTCGTGGCACCAACCGTGACCATTGCCCCCCTTTAGTCCCGGTTGGTTCCACCAACCGGGACCAAAGGCCGCCGCTTCCCGCCCTTTGGGCTGCCGAAAATTGGCCTTTGGTCCCGGTTGGTGGCACCAACCGGGACTAAAGGGGGGCATTGGTTCCGGTTTGTGCCACGAACCGGGACCAAAGCCTTTTCTATATAAGCAGAGACTTAGCGTTTTTTCAGATTTCATCGCCAGTTCCCCGCCCCGACGACGCCGCCAGGCTGCCCGAGCTCGCCCCGACGACGCCGTCAGGCTGCCCCGCCGTCGCCGTCACCTCGCCCGTGCCCGTCGTCGCCCGCGCCCTCGCCGTCGCCCGGGCCCCTGCCCCGGCCCGCCCCTTCCCCGACGCGGCCGCCCCGGCCCGCCCCCATCACCGTCGCCCGCGCGCCGCCCCGGCCCGCCCTCGCCGTCGCCCGCGCCCCTGCCCCGACGCCATCCTCGCCGCCGACCTCTCCTTAGCTTGGTCCGGCCGCCGGCGCCATCCCTTTGCAAATTTTTGTTCATAGATGATAGAGATCAAATGATGATTTTTTTGTTCATAGATGCATGATAGATGATCAAATGATGTTTTTTTTGTTCATAGATGATCATATGATTTTTTTAGGTTATTTTCATTTGTAGAATTTTTTTATGTATCTAGGAATATTTTTGTTTATAGATGATAGATGATCAAATGATGAATATTTTTGTTCATAGATGATAGATGATCAAATGATGTTTTTTTGTTCGTAGATGATCATATGATTTTTTTAGGTTATTTTCATTTGTAGAAATTTTTTATGTATCTAGGAATATTTTTTTTCATAGATGATAGATGATATATATGATGATGATATATATGATGATGTTTTTTTTTCATATATGCATTTTTTCATATATATGATGATGTTAGTGGAGAGGAAAAAGTAAAATAAGGAAAAGGAAAATAGGTAGAGAAAGAAGGAGAAGAAGAAGGAGAAGACGAGGAGAGGAAGAAAAGGAAGAGGAGAAGAAGAAAGGAATAGAGGAGAAGAAGAGAAAATTAGAATATATATTCTATTTTCTCTTTTCTCCTCTATTCCTTTCTTCTTCTCTTCTTTTTTTGCTTCGACACATGGGGGGGGTCGAGAACGTCGGACATTCATGAGAGAGGCGAGGAAGAAGGGGAAGAAGAGGGAGAAGAAGAGGAGAGGAAGAAGAGGAAGTCTTCTCCTCTATTCTTTCTTTTCTTCTTTTTTCTTCTTCTTCTTCCTCTTTATTTTATCGGGAACGAGGGTCGTCGAGAGGTCGAGGAGCGGTAGAGGAGAAACCCTAAATAGAAAGTATTGTCGGTGTGAGATACATGTACCGTCGGTGTCAGACACTACCCCCACATCCCACAAGTGGCGCGGGCTTCGACGCCCACGTCACTTCTGGGACGTGGATGTAGTGTCCGACACCGAGGGCCACATGTATCTCACACCCACGATACTTGCTATCTATTTAGGGTTTCCTCTACCGAAAAGAAGAGGAGAAATAAATAAGAAGAAGAAAAAAGAAGAAAAAGAAGAGGAGAAGAAGAAAGGAATAGTGGAGAAGAAAAGAAAATAGAATATATTCTATTTTCTCTTTTCTCCACTATTCCTTTCTTCTTCTCCTCTTTTTTTTTCTTCTTTTCTTCTTCTTCTTCTTCTTCTTCTTATTCTTATTAGCCGGAAGTAGAGAGAGGTTTCCTAGTGTCAAAGTATTGAAGAAATCCATGCCTTCATCATTAGCCGGAAGTAACCAGGGCATGTTGGTACGAAGTTCTGCAAAGTTGTTTTGGAATGGAGTCCCGGATAGAATAATCCGCCTTTTGGTACGAATTCAGCAAAGGCCTTCCAAATAGCGATATTCGGAAGGCTCTTTCTGAACTTTGTACCAAAAAGCGAATTATCCTATCTGGGACTCCGTTCCAGAACAACTTTGAAGAGCTTCGTACCATCATGCACATGTTACTTTCGCCTAATGATGAAGACATGGTTTTGTTGAATCCTTTGACACTAGGCAACCTCCCGACCCCTCGGCGATCCTCTCGAACATGAGAGGAAGAAGAGGGTCGTCTAGGGGTCGAGGGTTCCAGGGTCGTCGAGGGTTCGAGGGGTCGAGGATCGCCGAGGGGTCGAGAGAGGTTTCCTAGTGTCAAAGTATTGAAGAAATCCATGCCTTCATCATTAGCCGGAAGTAACCAGGGCATGTTGGTACGAAGTTCTGCAAAGTTGTTCTGGAATGGAGTCCCGGATAGAATAATCCGCCTTTTGGTACGAATTCAGCAAAGGCCTTCCAAATAGCGATATTCGGAAGGCTCTTGCTGAACTTTGTACCAAAAAGCGAATTATCCTATCTGGGACTTCGTTCCAGAACAACTTTGAAGAGCTTCGTACCATCATGCACATGTTACTCTCGCCTAATGATGAAGACATGGTTTTGTTGAATCCCTTGACACTAGGCAACCTCCCGACCCCTCGGCGATCCTATCGAACATGAGAGGAAGAAGAGGATAAAAAAAGAAGAGGAAGAAGAAAAAAAAGAGGAGAAGAAAGAATAGAGGAGATCTTCTCCTCTATTCTTTCTTCTCCTCTTATTTTTCTTCTTCTTCCTCTTTTTTTTATCGGGAACGAGGGTCGTCGAGGGACATAGATGTAGTGTCGTCGTTGTCGATATATACCCCCTCCCGATAGCTTACTATGATTAGGTAGCTAGTTCTACGTTTGGCACTAATATATCCATCTGTCATGTTTGAATAATAATTGCCATGTTGTAAATATTTGTAGAAACTATGGACACCACCCTAGACGAAGCAACAAAAGAAGCGTTGTTGAGGGACATAATCGCAGAAGGAAGTGATGCCATCTCGTTGTTTCTCAACGAAACCGATGGTCTGGAAGGAGAGGGTGAACAAGCTGGCTACGGTGACCTAATGCCGGTGCAAGAAGAAGAACATGAGGACGGCTCCGGTGACCCAATGCCGGTGCAAGAAGGAGACCGTGATGACGGCTCCGGTGACCGAACCGAGTCCGGCCAGGTATATATATTAGTTAAGCCTATGCTGACTAGCTGATTGATGCATTCATTGTTTTTGTATGTACACATATTAATTAAGTCTTTGTTCTTTTTTCTAGCCTCCGGATCGAGCACAACTTCGGTAAAGAGACGAGGCCCGAAGAAAAAGTTGAGCTCGGATGAAAAGTTTGAGATCATAGCAATCGCGCCCGACGGCCAACCTATTGAACCCCTCCGGACAAAGAGCGCATATTGTTGCTCAGTGCGGGGTTCTGGTTAGGGACAAGATCCCGATAAGCATCCAGCAATGGTTTAAGCCGGCTACAGAAGACCCTGAGGTCTCTTATGTCAATGATATGCAGAAAAATGATCTTTGGACTGAGCTGAAGTCAAATTTCACCCTACCGCCTGAGGATAATCCAGAGAACCCAGTTAAAGAGAAATTAATCAAGTCTTTTGCTCTGAAGAGGATGGCAGAACTATTCAGGAGGTGGAAGAAAGAGCTGAATAAGTTTGTCGAAAATAATGAGACACCAGAATTCAAGGGCAGATATGAGAATATCAGAGATCACTGGCCCGCATTTGTGGCCCACAAGACATCGGAAAAGAGTAAGAAGATGTCGGCGACAAACAAGCAAAATGCTGCGAAGAAGAAGCTTCACCATCGCACGGGGTCAGGTGGCTACCTCGTAGCCCGGCCTAAGTGGTCCAAGACTGAGAATGATCTGGTTCATAAAGGGATCGAACCAGAGACAATTAACTGGCCAGACCGTTGCCGGACTTGGTTCTTCGGGGCTGGCGGAACACTGGACCCTGTAACAGGGAAGTGCATTTGGACGAACGATCAAATGGACATACCAGTCAGTAAGCTTAAGCAGTATATCGAAGCAGCGCAGGAAGGGACGTTCTTTCCAGACAGAGAGAACGACGAGCTCACAATGGCCCTCGGGAATCCTGAGCACCCTGGACGGACACGAGGCACGCCAGGCTCCATTCCGTGGAAGGTTGGGTTTCCGGACGCAGGCGGTTACAAATCCCATGAGAGGAGGAAAAAAGTGCAGCAGACCCAAATGCAGGCGCTGCAAGCAAGGGTAGACGCGATAGAGGAACGAGAAGCAAATCGCAGCAAACGTACTGCCGAAGCCTCCCCCGAAGCTACCCCGCCATCTCAGCGCAGAAGCAGCGTGGCTTCCACCGAGCTGCTTCAGCCGGAGCATGCCTTGACGGCTCCTGCCAGCTATCCCGTGGATGCTATACGGAGTCTCAAAATTGCCACCTTATGACGCGATGGATGAATTTGAAGGTCAAGGCGGCTGTTGGCTCTGTTTTTCCTACTGAACTCGGCGCAACTTTTCACTGCCGGCCGATTCCAGAAGGATATGCTAGGGTGATGGTGGATGAGATAACGGAGGGATTTGAGGACCTCCAGCTTGACCACCCTACCTATGAAGGGGAGACTCGGCTGGGGTCTGCTCTGAAGACTCCATGCCTATGGCGGAAGGAGCTCATCAACCTTCCGAACTGGACGCCACCGCCTCCTCCTCCTCCTCCGGCGAGTCAGGGCACTCCGCCTCCACCGCCTCCTCCTCCGGTGAGTGACGATCAGGGCCCTCGGCCGGCTCCTTCTCCGGCGCGCGGCGGCACTCCGCCTCCTTCTCCGCCTGCGCCGACGCGCCCGAGCAGCCAGCCTCCTCCTTCTCCGCCTCGTCAGCAAGGGCGTAAGAGACCTGCCGCCGCTCCAGCTGCTCCGGCGCATCGTAGTCCTTCTCCTCCGCCTCTTAAGCAAGTAAAAAAGACAACCGCTACGTCTGCTCGGTCGGCGTCTAGCAGTACAACCAGAGGCGGGAGGACATACAGATTCGGTCCTTCTCTGAAGACTCCAGAGAAGTTACCATACGAGAGGACCCAGGAGGAGAACGCCGAGATCGCGCGAGAAGAAGTGAAGAAATTCTTTGAAGGGGTGAAAGCAAAGAAACATCCACCTCCGGAGGAGAAGGTAGATCGGGTGAAAGTGAAGCGCACTCTGGCTGCCCTGACAAAACCACCGAAGTCTGATCCGCCGAAAGGAAACTATGACCGCATTATTGGAAAGGAATTTGCCGAAGCGGAGCGGTCGGGAAGTACTGTCAGTGATCAAAGGCTGAAAGAACGACGAGCTGGGAAACAAATTGCCCAGCTCGGCGATCAAGCGAAGCAATCGTGCCCCCCGCTCAAGGTGCCTAGCCACAACGTCGATAATGATCCGAGGATGGTGCCCGGTTATAGCAATCTTGCAGATTACCTGCCCGACGAAGTACATTATGAACCCATGGAGATGCAGATACAAAGATACGAGTACGGGAAGCCTCTCGTCAAAGATGAAAGATCTCTATCAACGATGATGCGAAGATTGCATGATTGGTACTTGAAAATCTGCAGAGACTCTGGGGGGAGGAGTACTTTGTATGTGAAAGTTAAAAAGGAGCATGACCTCGTTAGAATTGATCTGTTGCCTGTTCCATTTGAGGAGTTCTATCAGTTTTTCAATCAATTGGCCCTCGATAAAACAACGGTCGCCTGCTACTGTCTGTAAGTAGTACTACTTCTGTCATTAAGTTTCTCTATATAGCTTAGCTCTTTCATTGCATGTATTTATAATCATCCTCACTATATTATGCAGATTGAAGATCGTCGAATTGAAGAAAAGACAAGTCAGTGATATTGGGTTCATTAACACATATCTCATAGATGCAACTCAGGTTAAATTTCATGCTGCAGAAACCGAGGCCAGCATGCTAGAATCGTTGATAATAAATCAAAACAAAGATATAATACTCTTTCCTTACAACTTCAAGTGAGTGTTACTGTCTTGTGCGTATTCGGTTTCCCTTATATATTAGTCAAGGTTATAGTAATGTAATTGATGAGTTATGCATGCATGTGCAGTTTCCACTATATTCTCCTACATATTAAGCTTGAGCAGGGACTAGTAACCGTCTTAGACTCAAGACGAAAAGATCCCAAGGACTATGCAGACATGACTCGAATACTCGAGAAGTAAGTTAAATCGATCATTATCCACCATATCAGCAACTTTGTTCATTTTCTGATATATCAAGTAATTGTTTTCTTTGTCCGGCAGGGTTTGGAGAAAATTCACCAGAAAAGCTCCGGGACTGCCGAAGGAGCTGCAATTTAGACACCCGAAAGTAAGTACTATCTATAGTAGCATTTTAAGCGCATCTACTAGTCATTCAAGCGCTAGTTTCATCAATACCATTTGGCATTCTTGCTTATCAGTTTGATTAACCTCTATTTCTTGTAAAGTGGTTGTGGCAGGAACAAGGGAATGATTTCTGTGGATACTATGTTTGCGAGTCCATCCGCCACACGACCTGTGAGCGGGGCTACACTGACGAACAATATGAAGTACGTAAATAACAACATTCACAATTTTATTTTATTACCATCATTTGTGTTGAGTTTCATTCATTCATATATATATATATGTATTGACCCCTTCTTTAAATTAGATGTTTCGGAAGTGGGATGAACTCCTAGCACCAGCTCGCATGCGAGCAATTCAAGAGGAATTGGCGGCATTCTTTCTTGACCACGTGATCCCTGAAGACGGAGAATTCTATGTGGACCCTGAGTCCGTATGATTATATTTGTAAGAGATAATTATTGTATATATGTAGCCGGTAGTGTCAGATAGATATACGAGAACTTGTTGTTCGACCAATCTCTCGGAGAAGGAGAGGTGGTCGATATCACTTCTCTCTGTATATATGCATATATGTTCATGACGATCTTCTGTTTCCTTCGTTTGCTTACTAGCTAGCTAGCGTGTCTAGTCCTCTCTATATACGTATGTATAGTACGTAGCGTCGACCAAGCACGGACATAACAGAGGACACTTCTCTCTATTAATTATAACTAGCTAACACAATATATGAAACACCTAAATTAACCCCCCCCCCAAACCCCTACCCCCCCTTTCAAAAAAAACAAAAACCCCAGCCACAGAAGTGCTGACGCGTGGATGCCTATTGGTCCCGGTTGGTGCCACCAACCGGGACCAAAGGGTCTCCTGACTGGGCTCTGCGCACTGCCCACGTGGAGGGCCTTTAGTCCCGGTTCTGGATTGAACCGGGACTAAAGGGGGGAGGTATTAGTACCGACACTTTAGTCCCGGTTCCTGAACCGGGACTAAAGGCCCTTACGAACCGGGACTATAGGCCCTTTTTCTACCAGTGAATGTCCAGGCATGGACATTGTCGAGGTCGATTTAGAGGATGTGTATATTTGGACGACCATATAGACAAGCTATTGGACGTCTGTTTTAGGCTCACGTCGTGGAAAACGAATATAGACATTCATATAGACAAACTATTGGAGATGCTCTAACTGGCTCCGTGTATTTTGGCATTGACTTTGTAAAACTCGTTGGTGTTCGGCGATTCAACTGTACCATAGAGATGTAATACAGACTACTGGTTTCCTGTAAAACAATATGCGCAGATCATTTAAAGAAAGAAAAAACAACAACTTGCACAATCTTCCATTAATATAGATATCCTTTACATTTCGTTTTGTATATAAACGAGTTGAATGGAAATGCTTCTTTTCTCTCATGGCAATGTCACTCTTACATGGATGCAATTTACCAATCCATCAGATCATTCTTGCCCTTAGTTGGTTACTCCCCGTGGGTTTTGTCTCTAGTTGGTTCCCACCCATGGGTTTTGGGAAAATACACAGGAGCTCCTGAGTGCTCTACGCCCCTATATGAATATTAAACGTAAAAAATACCAAAAAAATCAAAAAAATCTGAAATTTGGGAATATCAAACATGGGTTCTCAATCTACTCCCGTGTTAAATTTCATGAAAAAAATGAAACGTATCCGTGGTGAAGGAAGTATAGTCCGAACAAAAATCCATCCAAACAGTTTTTTTTTATACATAGGATTTTTTTTTTGTCTTTTTTGCCACGAATACGTTTCCTGGTATTTTTTCACGAAATTTCACACAGGACTAGATCGGGAGCCCTGCTTTTATATCCCAAAATCTTAGATTTTTTTTAAATTTCTCAGTATTTTTTTGAATTTAATGTTCGTATAGGGGTGTGGAGCACCCGGGTGCTACAAATCCGCTTCCATGGGTTTTGCCCCTACTTTCCGATTCTGCTACGTTTTGCCCCTAAAAAGGCATTTAATTATCACCAAGATCATAGTGCAGAATTTCCATTTCTTATAGAGAAATCAAATGTATTTTTCCTCATTTTGTATCTGGGCCCTATTCTTCCAATTCAGTCTAGTTGCCACACGGTTGAGCCCATTCACTGATGCTCGACGGCCCAATCCGTTCACGCAGTGAGAACAAGTCCCACTCCCGTCGACTGGGATCCGCTGACCTCCTAGGTTTCACTCCTCCCCTCTGCCCTGCTCGACGGCGTCACCGCCGCTTTTCTGCCGCCGCCGCCGCCATGTCCGACCCCGTGGATGGCTCTAGACCGGGTGATGAAGGCCGAGCTTCATCTCGTCTCCGGTACGCGAATCAGCAGGATCATCTATCAGACCTTTCCCCCTCCTTCTCGCCGTGATCCCCATTTGTGTTTCCGCAGTTCCTCCACTTCTCCCCACAGCGACGGCAGGACGGCGGTCGAGAGGCTCACCGACGACCTCCTCGTGGAGATCCTCGCGCGTCTCCCGGTCAAGTCGCTCTGCCGCTTCAAGTGCGTCTCCAACTACTGGCTGGCCCTCATCCACCACCCCGAACACCGCAAAAAGCTTCCCCAACCCCTGGCCGGCTTCTTCTACGGCAGCACCACCACCAGCGACAGCGAGTGGCTTCTGAAATCCCCTGTCCGCTTCGCCGATTTCCCGGGGAGATGCACCCCTCCGATCACCTGCGCCTTCCTGCCCAACCACCGGCGCGTCCATCTGCTGGACTGCTGCAACGGCCTCCTCCTCTGCCGCTGGTACGACGCCTCCGCCCAGGGTGATGAGTTCCATTATGTCGTGTGTAATCCTGCCATGGAGAAGTGGACCATGTTGCCGGACTCCGGCAACGCCACCAGCGAGGTGGACACCACACGTTTGGGCTTCGATCCGGCCGTTTCGTCGCATTTCTATGTGTTTGAGTTGATAAATGCGCATGAGCTTTGGGACCCTGACATTGTCGGAGTGGCAGTGTATTCATCTGGAACCGGAAAATGGGTTTACAAGGAGAAGAAATGGAATGCAGAAATTAGGATCATTAATCGTCAGTCTGCATCTGTCTTTCTTAACGGCTATCTGCATTTTGTAGCCAATTGCGGTGGGATATCTGTATCCCCTTGTCTAGCTGTGGTGGATACCAAGGGGGAAACATGAATGAACTTTGATGTCCCTCGAGGTCTGCTTGATGGTTTTATTCAGCGGTCACAGGGTCGCCTGCATTATGCCAATTTTCAGCGAGCTGAAGATGGTGGTACCATTCGATTATTAGTTTATGTTCTTGAGAACTATCAAAGCAGAGAATGGATACTGAAGCATAGCGTTGACACTTCACACATATTTGGAGAAATAGATTCCCATTTCCGCCTCGATGGGGATTTTGAGTGGATTGGGATTCATCTGGAATGCAACATGATATTCTTCAGTTTTGGTTGGTTTATCACATTCACTTGCTATAACATGGATAGCGGGCAAGTCAAGCTGATCTCTGGTCTTGTAGATGGCAAGCCACCATATATGCCATATGTGCCGTTGTATGCAGAGTTACAGTCGTTGCACATTTGACATCAATATGAGATTGTTGGTGGTATCTATAAGAAGTGGATCTTCGACAGGCATCATCAGTTCTTCATGCTATGGAACAGTTGGCTTCATATGTCTGCTTGAACTGGGCTCTGTGACAGATGTATGCATGCTTTTAAGTTTGGAGCGACGGTGGTTCTTCATGGAATGAACTTGGTTTGTTTCTGTGGATTAGTCATCTACAATTGAACTGAAGTTTCTGTTATCTGTACTGGTTTATGCATACCAATGGTTTTGGACAATTGTTACCTCCATGTATTCGGTCAAAATCGCGTGGTGCTTGAGCGAATGTACTATGATCATTTAGTAAAAAGACGTGATCAATGGTCATCATGCAGGACTTTATATCTTCTATCTGCAGGTGTGGGAAGATAAGTATTTTACTGACTGTGATTTAGTAAACGAATCACTTGTCGGCTAACAATGTAATATGTGAAATTGTGCTAATGGTATAATGTGTGAAATCATTTTTCTTTACTGCTAATGCTTTAGCAAAACATCTGCAAGCTGTGGATTGATCATAATGTTCATCATTTTGTTAGGAATTCGAAGTACTCCAGAAGACTTGCAATGCCATCTTTGTTTGTACATTTTGTTCTGGTAGATAGCCTAAAAACAGTCTTAACTAAAACCCAATAAGCAATGCCGTCCACTTTCCATGCTAGTCTTGCCTCTTGTTTTACTAAGATACCTTGTGCAGCTTCCTTATTTCTGAATTTCTATGTTTCACATGCTATAAGAAGAGGCGGTGGCTTCGAGCGCTCTTGTGTTCAAAAAATGTGATTTGTGTGGAGATCGATTGTCTATGTGTACTTTGTGATCCATATGGAGATCAATTGTTCAAAAAACTTTCAGACAGTCAGCATATGCATACATATACGTACCTACTTCTGTAAGATGACCATACGACAGAATTTTTCACAAAAAGATCACAATAGAACTGTCAAAACAGAACTAGTGTTGACGCAAACCAAGAACTAAGGATCTAGATCAACGTCAGGAACAAACTTTGTACGAACTGGAAATGACTACGATTAGCTCCAAGTTGCACTGAAGGATGTCATGGTGGAAGCTGTTGCTGACACAGAGGAGGAGGTCGCCGGCAGGAGCAAGATCTTTGTGTTGCCCCAAGCACTGTGGACCAGAGTGCGGACGCGGACGGAGGGAGTCGAAACCAAAAGGGTATGGGAGAACGATGGTAATGGCCCCGACCATAATCACCGTTCGATCCGGAGTGAATTGCAAAAAACCATCACATTTCAAGTTCAAATCCGGATTTTCTACCACATTCTTGGTCGCCCCAAAAATCTATCAGTTTCTTGTTAATTTTCTCAATAAACACTAATGACCAATTTGAGCAATTTAATTCAATTTCTGACAGCCCGGGCCTGCTGTAAATGCTGACATGGCACAAAATTGTCAACCAAAGTTTGCTGGCTGTTACTTTTGACGGAGGGCCCACCCGTCAGCTACCCAGTTTCCTAGCCGAGTTGTAGGGCGTCCGGCAGTGAGGTCCGGGGAGGAAGTGGTCGCATGGTTGGGAGCAGCAGCGCCATGTTTGATTTAACAGTCAACACAAAATGGTGTCATATGGACCTGACCAGTGGGCCCGGACTGTCAGAAATTGAATTAAATCGCTCATTAGTGTTTATTGGAGAAATTAGTAAGGAAATTGGTAGATTTTTGAGGCGCCCAAGGAATGTGAGCAAATCCGGGTTTGAACTTGAAATGTGGTGGTTTTTTGCAATTCACTCTTCGACCTGGCATAAAGATCCACAATCATAATGTCATTAAGCTAACAATACTTAATATTATTAAAGTATTGCATGACCAATTCAATTGGTTCTATAAAAAACTACTCTCGAGTCGAGATTGTTGTCTGGCCGACGACACCTAGCCGCAATCCTTCAAGGGGACTAGGGGAGGAGCTCTGCCATGAAGGCGACACTGATGGTGACAACGGCTTAGAGCATGGTTAATAATATAGTCAGCTGATGGCTATAAGGAACCGCCATGTCATCTATAGCCATCATCCATATGCACTCATACAATAATGTGGGCTATAAGGTTGGCTATTACAATAGTATTTTTTCCATCTTCTCTCTACTATCTCTTTCTTCATATTTATTACATTTATCTAGAAACTCGTATATAACTAGATTCTTGCATGAGAGCCCACTTCCCTTACTTTTTCACATCTCTCTCCTCCACATAGGCAAAAGTGCCATGTAAGCCGGCTATAAGCCCATTATTGTACTTGCTCTTAGGGTATGGCGGCTCCAGGTGGTTGGGGAAGGATGCAATGATGTGGTGGTCGACCACTCGCTTTTGTGGGTTTGGTGAGGTTGTCCACATATGCCATTTCAGTTTCATTGGATGTCCACATGCACCACTTAGGTGGCGTTTGGTTCACTGGCAAAGATACCTGGCTAAGGATATCCTTAACCATGTGGCTGGGGATAGCCATTTTTTGTTGTTTGCTTGTGAGGGATTAGGTGAGTTGGATAACCACACTATTTTGTTTGGTAGGGAGGATACAGGTGGCTAGGGATAACCATTTGTGTGTTTGGTTGAGAGGATGAAAGAGTGGATGATTGTTACACTGACCATTTTGTTTGAGGTGGTGAGATTACCCCCCCCCCCCAATATGTAATTTCAGCAATATAGATATATCAAATCTAGGCTCAACTTTGATTTTGAAATTTAGAAATAAACTTTAACATCGCAGACCAACATAATCACAGTCCAACATCTTAGACAAGTAGCAACTATACATAATAAACTAGTAGTGCATGAGATGTATATATGAAATATTACATCATCTCTAAGTTATACAACCCATAGTTCATAGTCTGGTTGACATCAAAAGTAAGTCATACAACCCAAAGTCCATAATGTTGGGTCATATCAAAAGAGGTCATGCAAATACCACACATGCCTTCAATCTTCAACCATCCATTGGAGGGAAGGTGTTCTTCACATACCTAGCAACCCAAATACTCTTTTGGTCCTTCTCCAAGAGTTGAAACGCCATTGCAATGTTTGGATTCTCAACCAAGTAGGCAAAATAATGGGCAAGGTAATCAATACCGAAAAAGGGAATATCTTTCATGCCCTCCCAAAGGCCCACCATGGAGTTGTTCGTAGAGTTGTTCGTAGAGATGCTCGTGGAGCTGTTGTCGGTGCTAACACTCCTCTCTATGGCAATAGCAAGCCTTTCACCCACTGCCATAAGGGTTGATTGCAGCCCCTCGTCAACACTAGACTTTGTTTTGGCCCTTTTGGGATTGGGAGCCACTGAATCGCCTCCATTGCTTGACTTGCTACCTTCTTCAAGTGGGGAAGCCTCATTATCTGAAATGTCATTCACCTCTATGCCCTCTGTGCCAAGGGGGCCATTTGAGCCTTTCGTATACTGACCCGTGGCCATAGTGTTGCCATGAATGATAGCCATCTCATTATAGTGCTTGAGAGGCTTGTTCAGAAAAGGCTCATCCTCTTTGTGGTCCTAGAAAAAAGAAAACAACATCAACTAGTAGACATGCAACACGTATTTAGCATAAACAAATGAAATCCAGCAAGTATTTGACATAAAGAAACTCATTTCAAGTTATATTTTACATGTAGAAACAAATTACAGCAAGTAAATGGCATATAGAAACTATATCCAGCAACTATTTAGCATAAACAAATGAAATCCAGCAAGTATTTGGCATAAAGAAACTCATTTCAAGTTATATTTTACATGTAGAAACAAATTCCAGCAAGTAAATGGCATATAGAAACAAATTCCAGCAAGTAAATGGCATATAGAAATAAATTCCAGCAAGTAAATGGCATATAGAAACTACATGACATGTAGACACTATTTCCAGCAAGCATATGGCATATACAAATTCATTTAAGCTTATATTTGACATGTACAAACAATTTCCAGCAACTAAATGGCATATAGAAGTTATTTCCAACAAGTATATGGCACATAGAAACACATTCCAACTTGTACTTGGCATATAGAGATACCTTAATATGGTTAGTGTAGTGCTCATGATCAAGAACGATCATAGACTTCTCATCATCCCATAATGCACCACTCAACCCCCTAAGTCTGAGTATTGTTCCCCATTTCCTCCTCCATGTCCTATTGTGATTACCAATGTTGGCATGAGTCAAATTGAGCTGAAAATGCTCATTCATAGCAGTCGCACAACGAGCCAATTGGCACTTCTTGAAGCCAGTTGATGTTCTAACTCCATCAGCCACAACCTTGCATAGGTGATCAAGCATGAAGGAAGTCATTGAAGCTGTCCATACAACTTGCTTAGCCTCCATTTCCTATAAGGTTATGCACAGATGTGTCATGACTATAAATTTTAGTAAGTAAAAGAGGTAAGAACATTATATCCAGCACACAATCTCTCATCACCAATAAATTTCAGCTTGTAAAAGAGGTAAAAACATACAATACAGCACATAGTATGTCTTTACCAATAACTTTCAGCAAGTAAACGAGGTAAAAACATTCAATACAACCCATAATGTGGCATTACAAATAAATTCCAGCAAGTACAATGTTTCAAAAAAGAAAAACACAACATTACAATGGTTTAAATCGAGCTACTACATATGATTCTGCTGCATGTAGTTCTGGCGGTTTGCCCACATATTATCAGCGATTCCTTGCCTAAAATTAACCATTGCTGTATGTTCACTTGCTTGACCACTTGATGATGAAGCATGGTTAATATTGGCAACCCACTCATCCTCGGGTATGATATACTCATCTATCCCATCATTGATGACCCAATTGTGAATAATGCAGCAAGCTACAGCAATGTCTACTTGAGTAGGATATTTGAAAAATGGGGTAGCATCATCAAGTATTTTGAATCTTCCCTTGAGTGACCCAAATCCACGTTCTGCGGTCGTGCGAAGAGAAGAATGTCTAAGATTAAACAACTCCTTTTCATTTATAGGAGGATTGTTCCCCCACTCATTCAAATGGTATCTCACTCCACGAAAAGGGGGCAAGAACCCTAGCTTGGCTCCATATCCAGCATCAACTAGATAAAATTTTCCTAGCATATGAGCAACAAGCGGGTTACTTTGCTATATTTGATAGTGCCATTGACAAAATGTCGCTAACTCTCGTTACCTTGTGGTACACGAAGACCATTTGGACGGTTTAACGCATCACATAAAACTAGTGCATCATGTGCTGACCCCTCCCAACCAGCCAATACATATGTAAACTGAAGATCACAATCAATGGCTGCCATCACATTTTGAGTTGTATGGATCTTTCTACCATGAAAGGAAGGCTCCATGTCCTTTGTTACGGAGGCTCGTACATGTGTACCATCAATAGCTCCAATAAAATCCTATTTCATGAAAAAAGATAAGGATTAAGATCTAAGTCAATCCTAGCCTACAAAATCAAAATTCGGTTGTGACTTGTCCTCATACCTTGAAGTATGGATCCCACCGGTAGTTCCCTTCTATTTTGGATTGGGTCTCCAACGAGGGCTTTCTAATAAGGTCACCACGTAGCTCTCCAACAGCATGAAGGACTTTCTTGAAATAACGACTTACAACTTCACCGGATCTACCAAAGTTGCCACCTATTATCCTATTCCTAACATTATGTCCAACAGTGTGCAAAAACATAGCAACTTGTTGTTCAATGGACAAATGAATCGTATCTTCAAGCAACTTACGGTCTCGGAAAAGTTTACAAAATCGAAAGAAAGGCCCTCTTCCAAGCCTAAGCATGTTCACACATGTTGTTTCATCCCTCCATATTTTGTTATCTAGGTACTCACTTCTCATCCTAGCCCTCTCATCTATTGGCCCATAGTGTATGACAGCACACCTATTTCTTTTTCTAGACTGAACTACTAATGCCATCATTGAGACAAGCATATATGACACGACCGCAAATATTAGCCTCTTTTGCTTGTTGTCCATCTACAATGCAACATTGAAACAATAATAAATTGATATGAACCTGCTCAATGTCCACTGAATTGAAATATCATAACAAGTACATGTTCTTGGCAGAAGTATATAGCAAATGCTTTCAAATCTTGCTTGTATTCTCATGGCAGAAGTACATAGCAAATATATGTTGATGGCAGAATGTACAACAATTTATACCTTCAGAAGAGCAGAGAAGTTCCAAACAAACAACAAGGATGCAAAAGACTGTCTTCTATCCAAGCTACTAAAAATAAATGAGAGGAAGAAAAGTATTAGACATATATATGGACAAAACATACAGGCTCCAAACGAACGAACAGAGAGGTTCCTCCCGTCGGCGCTCAAGCTTTAGTGAATCCAGCGACCAACCCTCCCGTTCCCCACTTCCAAACCCTCCCATCTCAGTGAAACCAGCGACCCCCCCCCCCCCCCGTCCCCTGCGCTGGATCTGCCCGTTCCCGGTGGCCGGATCCGTGCGTTTCTTCCCGGCAGCGCTCCACTCTCCCGGCCCGCTCTGGCCATCCGATTCAACCAGGAGATGCATACACTAGTAGAAAACGGAGCTTTAAAACCGGTTCGTAAGGGCCTTTAGTGCCGGTTCCATAACCGGCACTAATTGGTGGGCACTAAAGGCCCCCCCCTTTAGTACCGGTTCGGCACGAACCGACGCTAAAGTGCCACCACGTGGCGTGAGCTCGCGCCCTGGTATGGGGGACCTTTAGTACCGGTTGGTATTACCAACCGGTAGTAAAGTTTTTTTTGAAAATTTTGGAAATTTTTTTGATTATTTTTTTTTGATTTTTAATTTTTCTGAATTATTTGGTGATTTAGTCTCTAATCACCTCTCTTAACTGCTCAAGTGTGGATCATTCATTCCAAATCATCTAACTTTCCAACCGGTCACCCATCCCTCTCACTACTCCAGCCCGAGCACGCTTAACTTTCGGGTTCTATTCTCCTTCGTTTCCAAGTCTGCACTTGTTGTTTTCCTGCCAATAGTAAGATGCCAATCCTATTAACCCTCAGGAGTTTAGCTTGAGCATGAAGTCACACATTTCACTATTTGAGTTTGAAACTATTATTCTAAAAAACAGTAATTATTTAGTAACACTAATATTTCTTGAATAAGTTTGACCATAATTTGACCACAGGTTGACCATAGTTTAACCAGATTTGACCAAAATTCAAAAAATTGAAATAATTATTTAGTAACACTAATATTCTTGAATAATTATGTAGTAACATTAATACTTCTTGAATAAGTAGTTTGACCAGATTTAACAATTTTTTTTTAAAAAAAACTTAAATTTGACCATATCTTTTTTTCCTTTTGGAATTTGAGAATTCTAAAAAATTGCAAACATGCCGTATTATACGTTTTTCGTGCTAAATTTTTTGATATATTATACGTTTTTTTTTCCGACAATCGTATGCAAAAGTTATAGCCGTTTTACATTTTCCTACACTTTTTGCAAAACATGTCAAATTTAAGTTTTCAAATTTCCTAACTAGTAGATGTAGTAATATAACTACCTCTCTAAGGATTTTATTTTTTGAAGTTTTTATCATTTTCTTTTGATTTTTTCAGAACTGAAATGGCGACACACGGGGGGGGGGAGGTGGTCGAGTTTGAAAATTGCCCTATAGTGCAGGTTTGTGTCACAAACCGGTACTATAGGTCAGACCCCTTTAGTACCGATTCGTGGAACAAACCGGTACTAAAGGTTAGCCCTTTAGTACCGGTTTGTGACACGAACCGGTACCAAAGGTGATCGTGGGGCCCCGTCCTGAAGCCAGCCTGCCATCACCCCTTTAGTACCGGTTCGTGGCACGAACCGGTACCTAAAGGTTCAAACACGACCGATTAATGCATAGTCGTTCGAAACCGGCACTAATGGTATATTAGTGCCGCTCAATTCAAAACTGGCACTAATGTGCTTCACGTTTGACCCTTTTTCTACTAGTGATAGAACAGAGAGGATAGAGAGGGGAATGAGGACAAGGAGGATCTGTACCTCCACTGCACCGGAATCCAAGATGAATCGCGCCGCCGCCTCGATCCAAATCGCCGCCGCCGCTGCCGCTTCTTCTATCGGGAGAGGGAGTTGTGATGCTAGGGTATCGGGTGAGGGGGGAGATAAGAAGGAAACGAAACAGGTTCGCGGGCTGGGAGGCGACCGGCATGGGAAAAAGAGGCGCTCACGCGCGGGTGGCTGCCATCGTCCGCTAGAATTTCGCGACTTTCCTCATCTAGGTTTTGGGCGAATATTCGAGGGCATCTGGTTATCCATATCCCTGCTGGCTGGTCAACCAAACGGGTGGCATCCCCAGAAAAATCGGCTATCCCTATCCCAGGGGTGGATGGCCACAGAACCAAACGCCACCTTAGATTATTTGGCTAGCAGCATATGTGCGATTAGTGGACACTGTCCTCTTGACTACACATCATATTTTTCTTCTTCTTCCATATGGATCTTACATGTCAGTAGTTTTGTCCTTCTCATCTTCCGCCTACGAACCACCTTAGAACCCTACCGGTATCATGTTCCATCCGTGGTGTAGGCGAAATATTGATGATGCGAGGTGCCAAGGATCTCAGATGAGTTGAGAGGACGTCGATGAGACCACGAGTGTCGAGTAGCTCGCCAGGGTAGGGGAGATAATATTGGGAGGTGTGGCGGGGATCAGGGCGTCATGGAGCTCAAGGGTGCGACAGTGTTGCTTCGCGGTGTGGTGGTGCTTCGGCGCATGTCACAGCTTGGTGGAGCTACCGTGATAGTTTGTGGAGCGCGTATCTTACTGCATGGCACTGTATGGTTACGCAGAAGCATATTGGGAAACACCAATAGGCCCCCCTACCCCATATGGTCGGACCAGATTGTCCAATATGAAAAGTCCATCTAACAGGCTGCTCCATTTTGGCCAGGACAACACTATTCTACGGTCAAACGGAGCGAAGGAATACGGGAGCATGGACTGTCCGCCACGTCGGCCCAACAAACCCGTCCCACCCAAATATCCCACCTGGACCCTTCCCCGTCCCCACTCTACCCCTCCTCTCTCTACATCAAACCCCGCCACCACCACCGCGGCACGCCATTCTCGGATGCCGCCGCTTCCGGCATTCCCAAGGGACCTCTGCCGTCCCCATGCCTGCATCATTGCTAGCCTCGGCAGTACGCTCCATTTTGCAACCGCGAGGTAACCCCCCCCCCCCCACCCCCCAACTAATATTGCCCATGTCGGACACCGTGCATGCCAAATGTTTTTTAAACGCCATAGGATGTTTTATTGACACTTTCCTTCATCAATTTCAGGGAACACATGGTTGATTCAGGTGTGGTTACTTCTATAATGAGTTCATGGAGTCATCGTCGAATGATGATTCAGATGATGATGAGTGTTCTTGAAAAAACAGAAAGACGGAGGAGCATGTTCTCAACTTCAAGTGTTCAACTCCGGGACATCGAGTTCTTTATTTTTTTTTTTGAAACAGACATCGAGTTCTTTATGGTCATCGAGCAAGGGGCCATGTCAATCTCTTCATCAAATACTTTGTTGCTGCACCATTGTTTCATGAGAGCTTCATTCAGCGTCGCTTCCGAATGCGCATGACATTGTTCTTGCACATTATGGTGGGTGGGAAGACCTATCATGATTATTTCACCCTCAAGAAGGATGTCACTGACCTAGTTGGGTTCTCTTTTCTCTAGAAATGCATGGGGCGGGAGGAGGATGCATGCTTGCATTTGGTACACCACTGACCAGTGTGATGGATACCTCCACATGTGTGGGAGTACATGCCTAGAAGCAATGGTCAAATGTGCTACTATAGTGCTCAAGGTGTTTGGAAAGGAGTACTTGAGAGAACCAAATGTCGGGGACACAACACACCTTTTGGCAGTTGAAGGATCAAGAGGTTTCCCGTGTATGCTTGGAAACCTTGATTGCATGCATTGGCCATGGAAGAGCTATCCATGTGCCCAACAAAGGCAACACCAAAAGGCCTTTTGGCACTTGGAGAATCAAGAGGTTTCCCATCTATGTTCTATTTTAATTCTGTTTGAAACAAATGTATGAATTTTTCCTAGAATAATAATCTTGATAGTTTTGATTTTAGAGAATTCTTTCAAAAATTTCTGGACACTTCCATTTTATGGTAAAAAAAATTAACCAAAAAGGGGGCTAGAAATGAAATTTATGGGTATTTTAAACCTATTAGGCAAAAGTGTCCATAAATTTCCCATAATGCCAATTATATTAGTGTTGATTTTTAAAAAACAAATATTCCTGGATAGTTTCATTTTTGGTCAAATTTTGACCATTGACCAAAAATGGGCCAGAAAATGAAATTCGAGGATATTTTTAATGATGTTCAATAAAAATATCTGAAACCTACCTACAATAATAATAATTTTAGTTCTGATTTTACAGATTTTTTTGTTCTAGGCAGTTTCATCTTTTGGCCAACATTTGACAAAAAGGGCTGAAAACGTAACTTGGTAATTTAAATCTATTTGTTAAAAATGTTCGAAACTTTCCCAGAATGACCAGTAGCATATTGCACAAATTTTTTGGCATCATTCAGGTATAGTTAGGCCATCACAGGCACTCTGTATGTTCAAAAAACTAAATTACTCCAAAATTTTGACAAAACATAAGTCTCATATTACATAATTCCCAGGCATCTCAATCCATAAGCTCACACATGAGCTCAGTCCAATGCCATATTTTGAGCACAACATTGAGCAGACATGTATATGATACTCACAAAATCAGAGGAAGGAAAACACACTCTTGTAACTCACAAAATCAGGGGAAGGAAAAAACACTCGTGTAACCAAGGAAAGCTCTACTAGTCTCAGTACCCTTTGAACTCGCTAATACTCCCTCTTGTAACCAAGGAAGGAGTATATCCTTGCAGTAGTCTTGAATCCTGAGAGGTCAGGGGGATGGTTGCTGAAACATATCTAACATCTATAATACCTAAATAGTTGATCCCCACTATCTTATTTCTCTTGACATGCAGCCTATCCACATCATCACACATGCCCCCACATGCCACCTCACCTCATCTATAGCTAATATTTATTTTTTGAATTGATCTACAGAAGACTTGATCTCTTCCGTACGTTAAACGCGAGATCCCTTCCTTCCTAGACCCGCGGGAGCTGAAGAGAGCCTTTCTCCAATCGAAACGTCTGCCCTGGAATCGCTCCTCATAAGTTGGCCTCCCCGTTTCCCATCTCCCCATCTTTGCCTAAGCGACACAAGTCCCAGGCGGTGGTAGTTGCACTAGAACCCATCCTCCCTAGGGTTTGGGGCCGCCATCGGGGATAGAACCGGCAGCGAGGCTTGCCGAGCCAGGGCAGGATCACAAGACGATCAATCTGGAGGATGGGTGGACATGCAGAAGGGCATCAACATCCTCGAGGGCAAGCAAGAGCCGCAGTACATGTTCAAGGGTTACATGATGCGCTCTACACGTATGTAAGTCGCCTCCGTCCGACCATGCCTAGGTTATGCCTGTCGATCTGTTCCGGTGCTGACATGTGTGTTGTGTGTACAGATTATTCCCCTGCTTTGTGTCTATATGAATGCCGGCGCTGTTGGTTTTACGATCCAGTGAATCAAGGCAAATCTGATTGTCCTTTTGTTTCTAATATGCACTGACGGGTGTGCATTTGTGTATTTTTTGGATTCAGGTGAGCGTGAGGTTGGGTTGCCTTACTGGTTGCGAATTATTACATTCTCATCTTACTATGTACTGCATGATCTGTTTCTGCATACCCCTTCTATAGCCATGTTGCATACATGACCAGATTAACCAAGTTAACCAAAAAAGAAGAGATTATCATACTGCTATTGAGAACTCCATGTACAAAATGTTGGGATGGATTTTATTCATGTGATATATATTCTGGACTGTGAATTATTTGTTCCTTGGTAATTTGAAACGCGTGAGATTGCTTTTTACTCGATGTGTTTCAGGCCAGTTTATTTAGCTCCATGGGCCAAAACAAACAGCATCAGAGGAAGCTGTAAAACTGAAACATTCATTCTGACAGCTTGGAGGAATGCTGGATCCAGGCCCCATCTTTGCCAGGTTGTAATTGTATATAGATCTGCTCTCACTTGGCGTATATGAGGTGAGTATTCAACGATTTCTAATCTTCTAGCATGGCAATGTTTGTGTTTTTAGCCCACCCGACTCTGCAGCTCAGGTAGGGAGGAAGCCATCTAGGTTGCTCTTTTCTATCAGTGATAAGCTTACAACCGGGACAACGATGATGTTTCTGAAATTCAAGGTGTTGTGGTCCTGTTCACATACTCCAAAAAAATAGCTCAGGAAACAAAATAGCAGCACATACATGGATCCAACATCCAAATTTATTCCTTTTACATTCAGCTATAGCTATGCTGATTTTGATGCACTCTTTTCATGTATCTAACAGACAAGTGTTATCATTGAAAGGCTTCTTCGTTTCGAATTCTTTGTATTAACATTACTGTCTTCGGTCTACGCAAGCAAGTATGTACATCCTTTGAAAGATATGTTTGCCGAAAATGTTTTGATGGACAGGAAATCATTATTTTTTTTGCATGGTTTATTTCTCCACACTAAAACATTTAGCAATAAAAATATCCCGCAGCAACGTGCGGGGAGTCATCTAGTTTTTAAGAAGTTGCTCCCCACTTCTATTTATTCTCTCAACATGCACACTATCCACATTATCACCATGCCACATCATCAATACTAAATAGGAGCAACCCACTAACTCATCATGCAAGCTATCCACCTAAGCAACCCTGCCACATCATCAGCTCTTAATATTAGAAAAGATGGCACATGCAAGCACATGCAACCCAATACTAAATGCTCAAATATTTCACCAAATCAACTAGAAAACGCACACAAGGCTTATGACCCGACCAGGCTATAATAACTAGCAAGCACATGCAGACCGTTACTCTTGCCCACATGCATCCCATTATTAAGTGCTCGCCGAAACTGATGGAAGCCTACGAGACTAATTTGCACTGTCTTCTCCTCTTCATGTTCCAATGCTCACGTATATCTTTTGCCATTCCTATATATAAACTCCACAGGATGAATCCCTTCCCTGTCACAGTCCTCCCACATTCCTTGCCATGCCAGCATGCACAAGCCATGGCGTCGCCATGGTTCAACAAGATGGTCTTCTCGCCAGCCTGTGTGGACGACGTCACCACAAGTTGGAGATCGATGCCGCGCTACCACACCACGCCTGGACGGCGCCGCTGCGGGCCTGCAGCGCGTTGACGGCACCCGTAGCGCCTCCCCATTGCACCGCATCGGCTTCGCCTGGCCACGACGCCACCCCGGATCACGCCACAACAGACCCGCCGCGGGTTGACGGAACCACAGCAGCGACTTCCGGTGCCCCACATCAGCTTCGTTCGGCCGTGCACATCGGATTCGCTCGTCCGCGGATGCACTCCATGCGCACCCGGGGTCGTAGCAGCTCCACCAAGGATAGGACCTCCTCCCTTTGCTCCAGCGTGGAGCCTGACCAGCCAGTGGGCATGGCTTGCACTCGAGAGGAATAATAGGTGCTCTTCGTTCTCGGAATCAGCCTCAGCTTGCCTCACAAAATTAATTAGCCTAATTTGATCTACATAGCTAACTCGACCTTGCATGTTACAGGTATAAAATCTGCCTCAAAGTTTCACAACTCGTGTCACTGCTCCATACTCCTCACCTTGCATGTTATACGGAGGTGCTGAGGTTATACCTGATTTCTCACCCATAAATTTTCAAGTAAGAAATTCTTGATTTTGGATCCATCTCGGTGGCCCATACAATCACCACTGGAGAAAATCTTACTAGTGGCGCTGGTTTTTTTACATAGCAGTAGCGCGGGGACCCGCGCTACTGCTAGGGCGCTACAGCTATTATTTAGCAGTAGTGCGTTTCTAAACAAGCGATATAGCTAAAATACTTAGTAGCGCCTCTTTCTCTACCAACGCTACTACTATGATCACATAGTAATAGCGCCCTATTTTCTTCCCGCGCTACAACTAGGTAAATAGAAATTAAAAATAAAAAAAGAGTCAAAGGCAATATTCATGGAAATCAAGACAAGTCCAGTGCAAATAAACTAAGTTCACAGAACAATCTCACAAGCATTAACGACAAATACCACATTTAATATAACCACACAATCTCACAAACTCATACATAGTAGTCAACAATGCATGGATAGATCATAGTTGATAAGTCTACTAGGTAGTCATACTAGCATATATATGGTTCAACGTCCACACGCATGCATGGATAGATCTCACAAGCATATGTAGTTCTAGATGATATCGATGACGGCCATCATCCTCAAGCCTGGGCGGTGGGTGTTTCTGATAGTAATTAGGATTGCCTGTCCAACATGAAGATTCTTGCCGACGAGGAAGCTCTTCCACCCAACCGAGTTGAAGTGTGTGCGACCGTCCGTGTCCACGCCGTATGCACAAGTGGTGATGGAGCCCCTCGCGGTAAGACGTATTTCAGCAGAGCCTTCTTCATCAGGCTTGATACCAAAACTCTCAGATAGGCTCTTTGGCAATTTCTAAATAAGAAAAACATATCAATTAATAAGTAGCCTCACACATTCTACACTATCAAAAGACAGTACTACATTTCTACACTAAGTATAACAATAAAGCATATATATCATTGGATTCACTAAGCATATAAGATTCACTAAGCATATATATCATCGGATTCACTAAGCATATAGATCATCGGATTTACTGAGCATATAAGATTCACTAAGCATATATATCATCGGACTCTACACTAAGTATAACAATAAAGCATATCATCAAATTACTACAGTAAATGCAACATACCATGATATGCCGATCAACCATGGTACTTGTCAGGCGGGTCACGAATGGCACCCCAACGAAGTCAGCACGTGGCGGAATGATGTCCCATAGGTTGCACACCTCCTCCTCGCTCAACCTCATTCTTTGAGCAACGATGGCTTCACCAAGTGGGTCGTCATCATCCTCATCATCTTCATCATCTTCTGCTTTGTTGACATAAATCACGGCCAACTTGGGTCTTTCTGCTCTGAAGGAGAAGCTGATCAACTCACCACCGGTGATACGCATGTGGGCGATGAAACGGACCCATCCATCTCCTCCCACCTGCGTCATATTTCGTCATTTCTCGACCTCCATAGTGTAGGGGCCCCCAGGAGCCTCAAAGGTCACAGAGTCTCCGGTCAACTTGTTGAATTCTGACCTCACATTGCATGGGACGATCTGTGTGCAAAAAGCAAAATGATATATACACGATGCATTAATGCCAATAACACTAAAAACAAAATAGTGGTTACTAGTTTCATATAATTTATTACCGCCGCATGAAGAAAACTCGGCTGGTAGTAGATGCCGAATGATACGTCTCCAACGTATCTATAATTTTTGATTGCTCCATGCTATATTATCTACTGTTTTGGACTATATTGGGCTTTATTTTCTATTTTTATATTATTTTTGGGACCAACCTATTAACCGGAGGCCTAGCCCAGAATTGCTGTTTTTTTGCCTATTTCAGTGTTTCGAAGAAACGGAATATCAAACGGAGTCCAACGGAATAAAACCTTTGGGAACGTGATCCAGGAGACTTGGACCCTACTCCAAGGAGTCAAAGAGGCGGTCACGAGGGTGGGGGGCGCGCCCCCTGCCTCATGGGCCCCTCGGTGCTCCACCGACGTACTCCTTCGTCCTATATATAACTACGTACCCCCAAACAATCAGAACAGGAGCCAAAAACCTAATTCCACCGCCGCAACTTTCTGTATCCACGAGATCCCATCTTGGGGCCTGTTCCGGAGCTCCGCCGGAAGAGGGCCGTCATCACGGAGGGCTTCTACATCATCATAGCCCCTCCAATGAAGTGTGAGTAGTTTACCTCAGACCTTCGGGTCCATAGTTAGTAGCTAGATGGCTTCTTCTCTCTTTTTGGATCTCAATACAAAGTTCTCCCCCTCTCTTGTGGAGATCTATTCGATGTAATCTTCTTTTTGCGGTGTGTTTGTTGAGACCGATGAATTGTGGGTTTATGTTCAAGTCTATCTATGAATAATATTTGAATCTTCTCTGAATTCTTTTATGCATGATTGATTATCTTTGCAAGTATCTTCGAATTATCCGTTTGGTTTGGCCAACTAGATTGGTAGTTCTTGCCATGGGAGAAGTGCTTAGCTTTGGGTTCGATCTTGCGGTGTCCTTTCCCAGTGACAGAAGGGGCAGCAAGGCACGTATTGCATCATTGCCATCGAGGATAACAAGATGGGGTTTATTTCATATTGCATGAATTTATCTCTCTACATCATGTCATCTTGCTTAAAGCATTACTCTGTTTTTAACTTAATACTCTAGATGCATGCTGGATAGCGGTCGATGAGTGTAGTAATAGTAGTAGATGCAGAATCGTTTCGGTCTACTTGTCACGAACCTGATGCCTATATACATGATCATGCCTAGATATTCTCATAACTATGCTCAATTCTGTCAATTGCTCAACAGTAATTTGTTCACCCACCGTAGAATACTTATGCTCTTATGAGAAGCCACTAGTGAAACCTATGGCCCCCGGGTCTATTCTTATCATATCAATCTCCATCACTTTAATCTTGCTTTGCTTTTACTTTACCTTTTACTTTTACTTTGCATCTTTATACCAAAAATACCAAAAATATCATATCTATCAGATCTCACTCTCGTAAGTGACCGTGAAGGGATTGGCAACCCCTAATCGTGTTGGTTGCGAGTAGCTATCGTTTTGTGCAGGTACGAGGGACTTGAGTGTGGCCTCCTACTGGATGGATACCTTGGTTCTCAAAAACTGAGGGAAATACTTACGCTACTCTGCTGCATCATCCTTTCCTCTTCGGGAAATCCAACGCAAGCTCAAGAGGTAGCAAGAAGAATTTCTGGCGCCGTTGCCGGGGAGTCTACGCAAAAAGTCAACATACCAAGTACCCATCACAATCCCTATCTCTCGCATTACATTATTTGCCATTTGCCTCTCGTTTTCCTCTCCCCCACTTCACCCTTGCCGTTTTATTCGCCCTCTCTTTCCCAATCTCCTTCTCCTTCTCCGCCTCTCTTTTGCCTTCTTGTTTGCTCGTGTGCTAGTTTGTTTGCTTGTCGTCATGGCTAGTCTCTTATCTTCTCCGTTGTATCCCGAGAATGAGGTTCTAAATTTTAAACAAAGGGAGGGAGAAAATCTAAAAGATGCTTGGTATAGAATTTGCAATGCTCAAACTAGATCTACCAGGAAGCAATCTACTCCAGTTCTTCTCCGCAATTTTTATGTAGGTGTTAATCCTTGGTATAGATATACCCTCGATACCATTACCGGAGGGAATTTCTTGGGTAGCCATACTTTTGATTCTTATAAAGCTATGTTATATTTATTTGGCTCACCACCTCTTTTGGTTAATGGAACTATGTTAACTTTGGAGCATGTTATGCAAGGACTTGAAATTATCGAAAATAAAGTTGCTACTATTGAATTAATTGAAAATCTAGATAAAAATATCCACAATCAAATTACTCAATATGGATCTAAGGTAGGAATGACTTTGAAAAATATTAAGGAAAAGGAACCCATAGTTAAAGAGAAGATAAACTTGGATTCTACTAGAATTGACAAACTTGAGGGTATCATTACAAACTTGGGAACCGCCTTTTCTTCCGTAAAGAATACTCCAAGTCCTCCTACTAAAATTTCCAAGCTTATGTATGTTCCTAAAAATAAGGGTGAATCATCTAGTAAGGAAACTGCGGATCTTAAATTTATAAGTATTCATCCCAATCTTTTTGCTATCATTAAGGAACCAATTGCTACAAATGAATTTTTCGATTTTGTGCCTAAAAGTTTGATAATTACTAGGAAGAAAGAAATTCCTAAGGGAAATAGATGCCTCATCGAAAAATTGCCTACCAAAGATGGCAATACCTAGATCTATCTTCGCTTTTATGCCTAGCTAGGGGCGTTAAACGATAGCGCTTGTTGGGAGGCAACCAAATTTTATTTTTTATTCCTTGCTTTTTGCTCCTGTTTAGTAATAAAGAAATTATCTAGACTCTGTTTTGGTTGTGTTTTTTGTGTTTAATTAGTGTTTGTGCCAAGTAGAACTGTTGGGAAGACTTGGGGAAAGTCTTGTTGAACTTGCTGTAAAAAAACAGAAACTTTAGCACTCACGAGAACTGCTGTCATTTTTATTTGGAGAGTGCTATTTAGTTAATTATTTTTGAAGATGATTAATAGATAAATTCCTCAAGTCCAGAAATTTATTTTAGAATTTTTGGGTTTCCAGATCTTGCGCTAGCTACAGATTACTACAAACTGTTCTGTTTTTGACAGATTCTGTTTTTCGTGTGTTGTTTGCTTATTTTGATGAATCTATGGTTAGTAAAATAGTTTATAACCCATAGAGAAGTTGGAATACATTAGGTTTAACACCAATATAAATAAAGAATGAGTTCATTACAGTACCTTGAAGTGGTCTTTTGTTTTCTTTCGCTAACGGAGCTCACGAGTTTTCTACTTTAAGTTTTGTGTTGTGAAGTTTTCAAGTTTTGGGTGAATTCTTGTGATGGATTATGGAATGAGGAGTGGCAAGAGCCTAAGCTTGGGGATGCCCATGGCACACCCAAGATAATCCAAGGACACCAAAAATTCAAAGCTTGGGGATGCCCCGGAAGGCATCCCCTCTTTTCGTCCACTTCCATCGGTAATTTACTTGAAACTATATTTTTATTCACCAACATGATATGTGTTTTGCTTGGAGCGTCTTGTATTATTTGTGTCTTTGGTTGTTAGTATACCACAATCATCCTTGCTTCACACACCTTTTGAGAGAGCCATATATGAATTAGAGTTTGATAGAATACTCTATGTGCTTCACTTATATCTTTTGAGGTAAGTAGTTTTCCTCTATGTGCTTCACTTATATCTTTTGAGCGTTATAATTTTGCTCTATGTGCTCCACTTAGATATTTTAGAGCACGTTGGTGGATTTGTTTTAAAGAAACTATTGATCTCTCATGCTTCACTTAAATTATTTTGAGAGTCTTAATAGCATGGTAATTTGCTTAATAATAACATGCTTGGTATTCAAGATTTGTGAAACTTTCTTTTGAGTGTGTTGAATACTAAGAAAAGTTGGATGGTTGATAATTGTTTTGAGATATGGAGGTAGTAATATCAAAGTCATGCTAGTAGAGTAATTGTGAATTTGAGAAGTGCTTGAGTTAAAGTTTGCAAGTCCCGTAGCATGCACGTATGATAAACGTTATGCAACAAATTTGAAACATGAGGTGTTATTTGATTGTCCTCCTTATGAGTGGCGGTCGGGGACGAGCGATGGTCTTTTCCCACCAATCTATCCCTCTAGGAGCATGCGCGTAGTGCCGAGGTTTTTGATGACTTGTAGATTTTTGCAATAAGTATGTGAGTTCTTTATGACTAATGTTGAGTCCATGGATTATACGCACTCTTACCTTTCCATCCTTGCTAGCCTCTTCCGTACCGTGCATTGCCCTTTCTCACATCGAGAGTTGGTGCAAACTTCGCCGGTGCATCCAAACCCCGTGATATGATACGCTCTTTCACACATAAACCTCCTTATATCTTCCTCAAAACAGCCACCATACCTACCTATTATGGCATTTCCATAGCCATTCCGAGATATATTGCCATGCAACTTTCCACCGTCCAGTTTATCATGACACATTCATCATTGTCATATTGCTTTGCATGATCATGTAGTTGACATCGTATTTGTGGCAAAGCCACCGTTCATAATTCTTTCATACATGTCGCTCTTGATTCATCGCAATCCCGGTACACCGCCAGAGGCATTCATATAGAGTCATACTTTGTTCTAGTATCAAGTTGTAATCATTGAGTTGTAAATAAATAGAAGTGTGATGATCATCATTAATAGAGCATTGTCCCAAATAAAAAAAAGAGAAAGGCCAAAGAAAAAAAAAGAAGAAGGCCCAAAATAAAGAAAATAAATAAAAAAGGGGCAATGCTACTATCCTTTTCCACACTTGTGCTTCAAAGTAGCACCATGTTCTTCATATAGCGAGTCTCATATATTGTACTTCAAAGTAGCACCATGTTTTTCATATAGAGAGTCTCTTGAGTTATCACTTTCATATACTAGTGGGAATTTTTCATTATAGAACTTGGCTTGTATATTCCAACAATGGGCCTCCTCAAGTGCCCTAGGTCTTCGTGAGCAAGCAAGTTGGATGCACACCCACTTAGTTTCTTTTGTTGAGCTTTCATACATTTATAGCTCTAGTGCATCCGTTGCATGGCAATCCCTACTCCTTGCATTAACATCAATCGATGGGCATCTCCCTAGCCCGTTGATTAGCCTCGTTGATGTGAGACTTTCTCCTTTTTTGTCTTCTCCACATAACCCCCATCATTATTCTATTCCACCCATAGTGCTATATCGATGGCTCACGCTCATGTATTGCGTGAAATTTTATGAGTTTGAAATTATTAAGGTATGAAACAATTGCTTGGCTTGTCATCGGGGTTGTCATGATGAGAGCATTCTTGTGTGACGAAAATGGAGCATGACTAAACTATATGATTTTGTAGGGATGAACTTTCTTTGGCCATGTTACTTTAAGAAAACATAATTGCTTTGTTGGTTTGCTTGAAGTATTATTATTCTCTATGTTAATATGAACTTTTGTCTTGAATCTTCCTAATCTGAATATTCATACCACAATTAAGAAGATTTGCATTGAAATTATGCCAAGTAGCACTCCGCATCAAAAATTCTCTTTTTATCATTTACCTACTCGAGGACAAGCAGGAATTAAGCTTGGGGATGCCTGATACGTCTCCAACGTACCTATAATTTTTGATTGCTCCATGCTATATTATCTACTGTTTTGGACTATATTGGGCTTTATTTTCCACTTTTATATTATTTTTGGGACTAACCTATTAACCGGAGACCCAGCCCAGAATTGCTGTTTTTTTTGCCTATTTCAGTGTTTCAAAGAAACGGAATATCAAACGGAGTCCAAACGGAATAAAACCTTCGGGAACGTGATTTTCTCACCGAACGTGATCCAGGAGACTTGGACCCTACTCCAAGGAGTCAAAGAGGCGGTCACGAGGGTGGGGGCGCCCCCCTAGGGCGCGCCTCCTGCCTCGTGGGCCCCTCGGTGCTCCACCGACGTACTCCTTCCTCCTATATATACCTACGTACCCCCAAACGATCAGAACAGGAGCCAAAAACCTAATTCCGCCGCCGCAACTTTCTGTATCCACGAGATCCCATCTTGGGGCCTGTTGCAGAGCTCCGCCGGAAGAGGGCCGTCATCACGGAGGGCTTCTACATCATCATAGCCCATCTGATGAAGTGTGAGTAGTTTACCTCAGACCTTCGGGTCCATAGTTAGTAGCTAGATGGCTTCTTCTCTCTTTTTGGATCTCAATACAAAGTTCTCCCCCTCTCTTGTGGAGATCTATTCGATGTAATCTTCTTTTTGCGGTGTGTTTGTTGAGACCGATGAATTGTGGGTTTATGTTCAAGTCTATCTATGAATAATATTTGAATCTTCTCTGAATTCTTTTATGCATGATTGGTTATCTTTGCAAGTCTCTTCGAATTATCTGTTTGGTTTGGCCAACTAGATTGGTAGTTCTTGCCATGGGAGAAGTGCTTATCTTTGGGTTCGATCTTGCGGTGTCCTTTCCCAGTGACAGAAGGGGCAGCAAGGCACGTATTGCATCGTTTCCATCGAGGATAACAAGATGGGGTTTATTTCATATTGCATGAATTTATCTCTCTACATCATGTCATCTTGCTTAAAGCGTTACTCTGTTTTTAACTTAATACTCTAGATGCATGTTGGATAGCGATCGATGAGTGGAGTAATAGTAGTAGATGCAGAATCGTTTCGGTCTACTTGTCACGGACGTGATGCCTATATACATGATCATGCCTAGATATTCTCATAACTATGCTCAATTCTGTCAATTGCTCAATAGTAATTTGTTCACCCACTGTAGAATACTTATGCTCTTGAGAGAAGCCACTAGTGAAACCTATGGCCCCCGGGTCTATTCTCATCATATCAATCTCCATCACTTTAATCTTGCTTTGCTTTTACTTTACCTTTTACTTTTACTTTGCATCTTTATACCAAAAATACCAAAAATATCATATCTATCAGATCTCACTCTCGTAAGTGATCGTGAAGGGATTGACAACCCCTAATCGCGTTGGTTGCGAGTAGCTATCGTTTTGTGCAGGTACGAGGGACTTGAGCGTGGCCTCCTACTGGATTGATACCTTGGTTCTCAAAAACTGGGGGAAATACTTACGCTACTCTGCTGCATCATCCTTTCCTCTTCGGGGAAATCCAACGCAAGCTCAAGAGGTAGCACCGAACAACGTGCCAGTTGCAAGGCTGCTGGTGCACCTTGACTTGCACCGTCGACATGGTGGTGGTGGTGGCGTCATTTCCCTAAAGCAATATGATTAACGGATTAACGATCCAAAAATTAAATATAAAGTTTTCAATACACATATCAGGTTTTGAATAATATACACATCATAGAGAATACACATGAGGTTCACATTGCAAGCAAAATAACAACTAAATTGTAGTTCAGTTCAGACAATAACCTAATAGAGATCATGTAACCCAAATAGAGCCTAATAACCCAAACAGAGCCTAATATAGAATTCACAAGTGGGTGAAAATGTAGCCAACATTTTCTACTACAAAATGTAAGCACCAGACTAAGAGGTAATACAAGGGAAGAACAATCGCACACACAGACAAAAGATAGCATCAACTTGTCCTAATTAACACAGCAAAGTCGGTTTTCTCATTCAAGAAAACACAGACATGGGACATATCAGTTATCAGTTTTTTCAAAACGGGTGTTAGCATATATTCAAATGCGGACCATAAAAACTTGACAATTTGAGAATTACTGATAACCCACAAGTATAGGGGATCACAACAGCTTTCGAGGGTAGAGTATTCAACCCAAATTTATTGATTCGACACAAGGGGAGCCAAAGAATATTCTCAAGTATTAGCAGCTGAGTTTTCAATTCAACCACACCTGGAAACTTAGTATCTGCAGCAAAGTGTTTAGTAGCACAGTAATATGATAGTGGTGGTAACGGTAACAAAAGAGTAGTGCAAGCAAAAGTAAATATTTTTGGTATTTTGTAGTGATTGTAATAGTAGCAGCGGAAAAGCAAATAAGCGTAAACCAGTATATGGAAAACTCATAGGCACCGGATCAGTGATGGATAATTATGCCGGATGCAGTTCATCATGTAACAGTCATAACATAGGGTGACACAGAACTAGCTCCAATTCATCAATGTAATGTAGGCATGTATTCCGTATATAGTCATACGTGCTTATGGAAAAGAACTTGCATGACATCTTTTGTCCTACCCTCCCGTGGCAGCGGGGTCCTATTGGAAACTAAGGGATATTAAGGCATCCTTTTAATAGAGAACCAGAACAAAGCATTAGCACATAGTGAATACATGAACTCCTCAAACTATGGTCATCACCGGGAGTGGTCCCGATTATTGTCACTTCGGGGTTGCCGGATCATAACACATAGTAGGTGACTATAGACTTGCAAGATAGGATCAAGAACTCACATATATTCATGAAAACGTAATAGGTTCAGATCTGAAATCATGGCACTCAGGCCCTAGTGACAAGCATTAAGCATAGCAAAGTCATAGCAACATCAATCTCAGAACATAGTGGACACTAGGGATCAAACCCTAACAAAACTAACTCGATTACATGATAAATCTCATCCAACCCATCACCGTCCAGCAAGCCTACGATGGAATTACTCATGCACGGCGGTGAGCATCATGAAATTGGTGATGGAGGATGGTTGATGATGACGACGACGACGAATCCCCCTCTCCGGAGCCCCGAACGGACTCCAGATCAGCCCTCCCGAGAGGTTTTAGGGCTTGGCGGCGGCTCCGTATCGTAAAACGCGATGATTTCTTCTCCCTTATTTTTTTTCTCTCCGAAAGCAAATATATAGAGTTGGAGTTGGCGTCGGAGGGCATCCAGGGGGCCCACGAGGTAGGGGGCGCGCCCTAGAGGGGGGGCGCCCCCCACCCTCGTGGACAGGGTGTGGGACCCCTGGTCTTCATCTTTGGCGATGATTTTTTATTATTTTTTTAAGATGTTCCGTGGAGTTTCAGGTCATTCCGAGAATATTTGTTTTCTGCACATAAAACAACATCATGGCAATTCTGCTGAAAACTGCGTCAGTCCGGGTTAGTTCCATTCAAATCATACAAGTTAGAGTCCAAAACAAGGGCAAAAGTGTTTGGAAAAGTAGATACGACGGAGACGTATCAACTCCCCCAAGCTTAAACCCTTGCTTGTCCTCAAGCAATTCAGTTGACAAACTGAAAGAAAGAAAGAAAAACTTTTACAAACTCTGTTTACTCTTGTTGTTGTAACTTGTCAAGCCAGCATTCAAGTTTTCAGCATAGATCATAACTAACCACATTTGCAATAATTCTCAGGTCTCATAATTACTCATATCAATAGCATAATCAACTAGCAAGTCATAATAATAAATCTCGGATGACAACACTTTCTCAAAACAATCATAATATGATATAACTAGATGGTATCTCGCTAGCCCTTTCTGAAACCGCAAAACATAAATGCAGAGCACCTTTAAAGATCAAGGACTAACTAGACATTGTAATTCATGGTAAAAGAGATCCAATCATAGACACACCCAACATAAATTAATAGTGATGAATGCAAATGACAGCTATGCTCTCCAGCTAGTGGTTTTTAATAAGAGGGTGATGACTCAACATAAAAGTAAATGGATAGGCCCTTCGTAGAGGGAAGCAGGGATTTGTAGAGGTGCCAGAGCTCAGTTTTGCAATAGAGATAAATTGTATTTTGAGCGGTATACTTTCATTGTCAACATAACAACCAAGAGATGGCGATATCTTCCATGCTACACACATTATAGGCGGTTCCCAAACAGAATGGTAAAGTTTATACTCCCCCTCCACCAACAAACATCAATCCATGGCTTGCTCGAAACAACGAGTGCCTCCAACATACATCAGGTCCCAGGGGGAGTTTTGTTTGCAATTAATTTTGATTTAGTTTGCATAAAGCATGGGACTGGGCATCTCGGTGACCAGCCATTTTCTCGTGAGTGAGGAGCGGAGTCCACTCCTCTTGAGAATAACCCGCCTAACACGGAAGATAAGGACAACCTTGGTTGATACATGAGCTATTTGAGCATACAAAACAGAATGTTTATTTGAAGGTTTGGAGTTTGGCACATACAAATTTACTTGGAACGGCTGGTAGATACCGCATATAGGAAGGTATAGTGGACTCATCTGGAATAACTTTCGGGGTTTAAGGGATTTGATGCACAAGCAGTATTCCCGCTTAGTACAAGTGAAGGCTAGCAAAAGACTGGGAAGCGACCAACTAGAGAGCGACAACAGCCATGTACATGCATTAAAATTAATAAACATTGGATGCAAGCATGAGTAGGATATAATCCACCATGAACATAAATATCGTGAAGGCTATGTTGATTTGTTTCAACTACATGCGTGAACATGTGCCAAGTCAAGTCACTTAAATCATTCAAAGGAGGATACCACCCCATCATACCACATCATAACCTTCTCAATAGCATGTTGGCACACAAGGTAAATCATTATAACTCATAGCTAATCAAGCATGGCACAAGCAACTATGATCTCTAATTGTCATTGCAAACATGTTTATTCATAATAAGCTGAATCAAGAACGAGGGGCTCATCATATTTACAAAAACAAAAGAGGTCAAGTTCATACCAGCTTTTCTCATCTCAGTCAGTCCATCATATATCATAATAATTGCCTTTCACTTGCACGACCGAACGGTGTGAATAATAATAAGGGTGTATGTGCATTGGACTAAGCTGGAATCTGCGAGCATTCAATAAACAGGAGAAGACAAGGCAATATGGGCTCTTGGTTAAATCAACAATAATGCATATAAGAGACACTTCAACAATTTAATTATGGTTTTCTCCTACTGACCCCCAAAGAAAAGAAAAGAAATAAAACTATTTACACGGGAAAGCTCCCAACAAGCAAAAAAGAACGGGAAATATTTTTGGGTTTTCTTTTTTAATTATTACTACTACAACAGAAAAGTAAACTACTACTAATTTTTTTGGTTTTTCTTAAGGTTTAACAAACACACAAGAAGAAAGCAGGAAAAAGAAAATAAACTAGCATGGATATTACAGTGAAAAAGTATGAGCACCGACATCTAGTAATGAGTGTGTGTGAGCATAAATGTAATGTTGGTGAGAAATACGTACTCCCCCAAGCTTAGGCTTTTGGCCTAAGTTGGTTTATTGCCAGGGCTGGCCTGGCTGATATCCATAATAATAGTTGGGGTCGTACTGCGATGAGGAAGAAGAAGACTCCGATTGCCACTGGCTGGCAATCATCTCCGGATCCCACTGATAGTTAGACTGCCGTGAAGGATCAAATTGTGGTTCCGGTTCTGGCTCCTCGGCTGGTGCAGGGTTCCGGTAGGCGTGAATAGCCGTCAACGGAACAAGGTACGTGCCTACAGTCAAATCAAACAAAGAAGGAGCATGCAGGATAATAGTCTCAGGATGATGTTTGTTAAAGAACAATTGATATTTAAGCTCTCCTGCCCTACTCTTAACAATAAAATCATTTGCCACCATACTTTTATGATCTAGATAAACACGGGGCAACACCTTTTCTTCCTTCTCAGCATGCCTAATAGGTATGTTTGTGCGGCTAGGCGTGTAACATAGATGCCTCCAAAGACGGGGCCTTTTGTACGGTTCATACTTAACCGTCTAGCAATAATACCGCCCATACTAAAAGTGTTATCACTGTATAAACCATGGAGCAGAATAATTATATCAGGGATACTAAGGTTTCCACAGTTTCCACGTCCAATTAAGCAACGACTAGCAAATAATGCAAAGTAACGTAAAACAGGAAAATGTATGCTAGTGATTCGTGCATCGGAAACCTTCCTAGTTTCTCCTACAGTGATAGTATCAATAAACCCAACCACATCATCATGATGTGGTTCTTCTGTCTTATCCTCAAAAGGGACTAAACAAATTGGACAAAAATCATAAAGTGACATCTCCTTATGCTCATCATATAAATGAAACTCCACCATAGGTGGTGAGTTCCTATAATGAAAATGAAAGTTTTGCACAAAGGTATTTGTGAGTAAGAGATACTGATCGCATTGGTCATGGAGGAAAGCGGTGAGGCCTGCATTGTGAGCCGATTCATGAAAATCTTCATAGATACCGGCTGCTCTTAAGAAATCATCAGAAGGCCATTCACACGCCCGAATCTCCGCGGTGCGCGGCAAATTATACGTAGGCTTCGGTGCCTTTTCCTTCGAGCTTTGGCTCGATGAGCCCCTCAATAATCTCCTCATCATTTTCTGAAAAATTCTGAAATTTTTTAGTAACTTCAAAATAAAAGTAAATCAAACTCAATAAAACTGATAGCAACTACTCCTACAAGTGCCTAGAGCCTATATTAAGCATTAGAACTACTTAGAACCATATAAATTTGACATGCAAGCTCAAGAACATGGTCACTTATGCAGCACAAATTTGCAAAGAATAAAGCACTAGAACAAAAACTAATTGGACCAATGGAGGAGTCACATACCAAGGAACAATCTCCCCAAGCAGTTTTGCGAGAGGTGCTCTGAGCAAGGAGATCGAAAATCACAGCAAAAGTGGCTGGAACTCGTGCTTGAGTTGGTTTTTCGGGTTTGTGCGAGACAGAGGAAGAAGATGGGTGATGGGATAAGTGGAGGAGGGCCACCGTGGGCCCACGAGGCAGGGGGCGCGCCCTAGAGGGGGGGGCGCCCACCACCCTCGTGGCCAGGTGGCAGCTCCTCCCGCGGTAATTTTTGCACAGTAAATCCTCAAATATTCCCAAAAAAATCATATTAAATTGGCATGGCATTCTGAGGACTTTTATTTTCGGGATAATTTTATATTACACGGACAAGCCAGGAAACAGACAGAAAAATACTATTTTTACTTTATTTCTACTAAATAACAGAAAATATAGAGAGGGTACAGAAGGTTGTGCTTCTAGTTTCATCCATCTCATGCTCGTCAAAAGGAATCCACTAACAAGGTTGATCAGGTCTTGTTAACAAACTCATTCCGATTAACATGAAACCGGAGAAATTTCGAATAACACTAGGTTACCTCAACGGGGATATGCACATCCCCAATAATAAGTATATCATATTTCTTCTTGACAGTAGGAAGAGGAAATTCAAAACCTCCAAATATAATCGATGGAATTTTTCCGATAGAATTGATACTATGAGCTTGAGGTTGTTTCCTCGGAAAGTGTACCGTATGCTCATTACCACTAACATGAAAAGTGACATTGCCTTTGTTGCAATCAATAACAGCCCCTGCAGTATTAAGAAAAGGTCTTCCAAGAATAATAGACATACTATCATCCTCGGGAATATCAAGAATAATAAAGTCCGTTAAAATAGTAACGTTTGCAACCACAACATGCACATCCTCACAAATATCGACAGGTATAGCAGTTGATTTATCAGCCATTTGCAAAGATATTTCGGTAGGTGTCAGCTTATTCAAGTCAAGTCTACGATATAAAGAGAGAGGCATAACACTAACACCGGCTCCAAGATCACATAAAGCAGTTTTAATATAATTTCTTTTAATGGAGCAGGGTATAATAGGTACTCAGGATCTCCAAGTTTCTTTGGTATTCCACCCTTAAAAGTATAATTAGCAAGCATGGTGGAAATCTCAGCTTCCGGTATCTTTCTTTTATTAGTAATGATATCCTTCATATATTTAGCATAAGGATTTGTTTTGAGCACATCAGTTAATCGCATACGCAAAAAGATAGGCCTAATCATTTCAGCAAAGCGCTCAAAATCCTCATCATCCTTTTTCTTGGATGGTTTGGGAGGAAAAGGCATGGGTTTCTGAACCCAAGGCTCTCTTTCTTTACCATGTTTCCTAGCAACAAAGTCTCTTTTATCATAACGTTGATTCTTTGATTGTGGGTTATCAATATCAACAACAGGTTCAATTTCTATATCATTATCATTACTAGGTTGAGCATCATCATGAACATCATCATTAATATTTTCATTAGGTTCATGTTCATTACCAGATTGTGTTTCAGCATCAGACATAGAGATATCATTTAGATTATCAGGTGGTTCAGCAATAGGTTCACTAGAAGTTTGCACAGTTCTATCATTTTTCTTTTTCTTCTTTTTAGAAGAACTAGGAACATCAATATTATTTCTCTGAGAATCTTGCTCGATTCTCTTAGGGTGGCCTTCAGGATACAAAGGTTCTTGAGTCATTCTACCAGTTCTAGTAGCCACTCTAACAGCATAATCATTTTTCTTACTATTCATTTCATCAAGCACTTCTTTTTGAGCTTTAAGCACTTGTTCTACTTGCGTGGTAACCATAGAAGCATGTTTGCTAACAAGTTTAAGTTCACCTTTAATATTAGTCATATAATCACCCAAGCATGTAATCATATAAGCATTTTCTTTTAATTGTCTACCAAAATAAGCATTGAAGTCATCTTTCTTAAACATAAAGTTATCAAACTCATCCAAGCACTGACTAGCAATTTTAGTAGGGGGAACTTCAGCTTTATCGTATCTATAGAGAGAATTTACCTTTACTACCTGTGTCGGGATATCGGGCCAGGAGGTTCTTCAATAAATAAAGAATTGAGATCATAAGTTTCTTCAACAGGCGGTGAATTAAGACCGTGTATTTCTTCAATAGGAGGTAAATTCTTAACGTCTTCACCTTTAATACCTTTCTCTTTCATAGATTTCTTTGCCTCTTGCATATCTTCGGGAATGAGAAATAGAACACCTCTCTTCTTCGGAGTTGGTTTAGGAATAGGCTCAGTAATTGGAGCAGGAGCTGGCTCAGGAGGTGCCCAATTATTTTCATTTGTCAACATATTATTCAATAGAATTTCAGCTTCATCCGGTGTTCTTTCCCTGAAAAGAGAACCAGCACAACTATCCAGGTAATCTCTGGAAGCATCGGTTAGTCCATTATAAAAGATATCAAGTATTTCGGGTTTCTTAAGAGGATGATCAGGCAAAGCATTAAGTAACTTGAGAAGCCTCTGATACGTCTCCAACGTATCTATAATTTTTCATTGCTCCATGCTATACTATCTACTGTTTTGGGCAATATTGGGCTTTATTATCCACTTTTATATTATTTTTGGGACTAACCTATTAACCGGAGGCCCAGCCCAGATTTGCTGTTTTATGCCTATTTCAGTGTTTTGAAGAAAAGGAATATCAGACGGAGTCGAAACGGAACGAAATCAACTGGAGAAGTTATTTTTGGAAGGAAACACACCTGATGGACTTAGACCCCACGTCAGAAGATACGGGAGCTGACCACGAGGGTGGGGGGCACGCCCACCCCCCTAGGGCGCGCCCCCCTGCCTCGTGGGGCCCCCGTGGCTCCCCTGACGTGCTTCTTCTGCCTATATAACTCCATATACCCTAAAACTTCCAGAGCAACAATAGATCGGGAGTTCCGCCGCCAGAAGCCTCCGTAGCCACCGAAACTCAATCTAGACCCGTTCCGGCACCCTGCCGGAGGGGGCAATCCTTCTCTGGTGGCCATCTTCATCATCCCGGTGCTCCCCATGACGAGGAGGGAGTAGTTCTCCCTCGGGGCTGAGGGTATGTACTAGTAGCTACGTGTTTGATCTCTCTTTCTCTCGTGTTCTTGATTTGGCACGATCTTGATGTATCGCGAGCTTTGCTATTATACTTGGATCTTATGTTTCTCCCCCCCCCTCTTCTCTCTTGTAATTAATTGAGTTTCCCCTTTGAAGTAATCTTATCGGATTGAGTCTTTAAAGACTTGAGAACACTTGATGTATGTCTTGCCGTGGATATATGTGGTGACAATGGGATACCACGTGCCACTTGATGTATGTTTTGGTGACCAACTTGCAGGTTCCTCCCATGAACCTATGCATAGGGGTTGGCACACGTTTTCGTCATGATTCTCCGGTAGAACTTTGGGGCACTCTTTGAGGTCCTTTGTGTTGGTTGAATAGATGAATCTGAGATTGTGTGATGCATATCGTATAATCATGCCCACGGATACTTGAGGTGACATTGAAGTATCTAGGTGACATTAGGGTTTTGGTTGATTTGTATCTTAAGGTGTTATTCTAGTACAAATTCTAGGGTTGTTTGTGACACTTATAGGAATAGCCCAACGGATTGATTGGAAAGAATAACTTTGAGGTGGTTTCGTACCCTACCATAATCTCTTCGTTCGTTCTCCGCTATTAGTGACTTTGGAGTGACTCTTTGTTGCATGTTGAGGGACAATTTTATGATCCAATTATGTTAGTATTGTTGAGAGGACTTACACTAGTGAAAGTATGAACCCTAGGCCTTATTTCCTATCATTGCAATACCGTTTACGCTCACTTTTACCATTAGTTACCTTGCTGTTTTTATAATTTCAGATTACAAATACCTTTATCTACCATCCATATTGCACTTGTATCACCATCTCTTCGCTGAACTAGTGCACCTATACAATTTACCATTGTATTGGGTGTGTTGGGGACACAAGAGACTCTTTGTTATTTGGTTGCAGGGTTGCTTGAGAGAGACCATCTTCATCCTACGCCTCCTACGGATTGATAAACCTTAGGTCATCCACTTGAGGGAAATTTGCTATTGTCCTACAAACCTCTGCACTTGGAGGCCCAACAACGTCTACAAGAAGAAGGTTGTGTAGTAGACATCAAGCTCTTTTCTGGCGCCGTTGCCGGGGAGGTGAGTGCTTGAAGGTATATCTTTAGATCTTGCAATCGAGTCTTTTAGTTTCTTGTTTTATCACTAGTTTAGTTTATAAAAGAAAACTGTAAAAAATGGAATTGAGTTTGTCTCATACGCTTCACCTTTTTAATATCTTTCGTGAGTATGATGGAAAGGATAATTGTGCTCAAGTGCTAGAAGAAGAAATCTACAAAATGTTTGGCACTAAATCTTTGAATGATGAGCATGATTGCAATGTTGTTAGTACGAATTCTTTGAATATCCATGATGCTAATGATGATTGCACTAGTTATGATGAAAATACCTCCTATAAACATGTCAATTTTTGTGGAGTAGATTGGGTTTGCAAGTACACACCGAATAGGGAAGATAGATATTGTAAGAGGCATAAGTACTTAGAAACTAAATTGTTGCAAGAAAGTCTAGATGAATGTGCTGAAAGATTCAATATTTTTCGTTTCCCTTGTGAACTTTGCAATGAACATGGCCATTTAAAGCTCCAATGCTATTTGTTTCATGATCAAGTCGTGTCCAAACATTGTGATAATTTGATTACCCTTGAGCATCATAAAGAGCTTAGCCTTCTTTTGGGTTATGAAGAAATGAAACGTATAACTGAGGGTATTCCAAAGTTTAATCTTGATAGAGTTCTTGATTTTGATCTAGAGAATATTTATATGTATTGTGCGGTGAATTGCATTGAAAATCCTTATATTGCCAACTACATAAAGAAAAGGAAACAAATAGAAGATGAAGAGAATACTAATGAAAGGGAAGAGACTTCCCAATATCCTCCTATTATCTCTTATGATGAATCAGGCAACGAGGAGGAGCCTCCCATTCAACCAATCTCATTAATAAGGAGCTCCAAAAAGAGGATTGAACCCACACATGATGTGGTAAAGAAGAAGAAAAGAAAAAGGAAGAGAGGTAAAAAGGTATCTCTCCCAAATAAAGTTGCTCCTATTATTGCTGTGCCTCATGAAAATGAAGATGATGCACTTGATGATGATCTCGTTATGCCTATTGCTTGTTGTGATGATTATGATTGGGAAGATAATGATACTTCTTATGATCTTGAAAATCTTTTTGGCACATGCTTGGAAGAATATAATAATTGCTATACTATTGGTGTTATCCATGCTATTAATGATGAGAGTGATTATGCTTATGATACAAAAAGGCCCAAGCTTGGGGAAGCTATGTTTGATGAGGATGACATATTTGAGAATATATTTGCTGCAAGTAATGATTGTCCCAAGCTTGGGGATGCTATGTTTAATAATGATAACATTTTTAGCCTTCCATGTTTTGATATGCAAAGTGATTATGATGACAACAAAGTTGCTACTTATGATGATTGTTGTGATGAAACTTATGCTATAAAAAGTAGTGATTATATTTATAAAACTTGTCATGATTATGAATACCCCTTCTCTGAACATTACTCTTTTAATGTGGAAACAATTTATAGTATTCAAGTCTCTTATGATACTCCCACTATTCCGACTGAGAAGAAATTTGCTTATGTGGAGAGTAGTAAATTTTATATGCTTGTAGATCATGAAAAGAATGCTTTAGGTGCTGGTTATATTGTTGAATTCATTCATGATGCTACTGGAAATTATTATGAGGGAGGAACATATGCTTGTCGGAATTGCAATAATATCAAGTTTCCTCTCTATGTGCTTAAAGTTTTGAAGTTATGCTTGTTTTACCTTCCTATGCAAGTTGATTCTTGTTCCCACAAGTTGTTTGCTCACAAAATCCCTATGCATAGGAAGCATGTTAGACTTAAATGTTCTAGTCATATTCTTCATGATGCTCTCTTTATGTTCAAAGTCTTATCCTTTAGGTGAGCATCATTGAAATCATCGTGCCTAGCTAGGGGCGTTAAAC